>NW_024609846.1:156461664-156844401 GCF_016920785.2 Ixodes scapularis
TCACATGACACCATGAGCTCATGTGACGTCAATTTCTCCGCAAAATTTAGCGGTAGGGGTTCCGTTAAAAAGCTTTCCACGCTTTAATTAGCACAATAGACGTTTTACGCAATTACCGAAGCATCAAAAAGAATGCCGGGAACGGAGGTACACGCTCTGCGCGCGCTGGCGTCTTCAGCTCCTAACTGATCGAAAGCAAAAATCTAAAACAAATGGCACTTCGCACGCGCGTTTCACGGACGCTTTATTTTGGGTGTTTACCTCGAATCTTTTTTATAGGGAAGGCGAGCACGTGCAGGCGCGTGTACCTACATTCCCAACATTATTTTGGTGCTTGGATTATTTAGCAAAAGGTCTATTGGCGGCCGGTTCGAATATCGAGATAAGCGAGCTATCCGTTGTCCAGGAGTTGGCTCACTCGCAGAACACGCAGTCGGAGGACGCAGTGCCGCCGACGGCAGATCCAGACTTGATTAAACGAAAGGCCTCCCTCGGTTCCCGCGACGCGGCGCCACCACCCCGTCTGACTGAAACACATCATGCGGTCGCCACTTCGGACAAGAAAAAGAGGGGAGGGCGGTTTGGGTAAGTGCCTGTGTGGCGACGTTACTCGTTCATGGAGTTCCCAGTATTATATCCTCACCACTTGTTACATCTCCGACCAAATAGAGGAAGATCTCGTGTTTGTGCGTTCCTCCACCTATATTGTCATTCTCAGTGTCATGTCAAGGCGCACTAAAGATATACACGTATGTTGCTATAGTTTATCAATGTTTGTTGCTCATTTATCGGTACGAGTTTGACAGCCCGTAACTAAGACGTCGGTATGATAGAGACGTTATCCTCGTTGTCAAGCAGGAACATAAGCTTCAGTCGTTAATATATTCGCCACTGGCGAACAATAGTTTGCAAGTAAACTGTACTAGGGATCGATCGATAATATGAAACCCAATTTATCGGCCAGTATAAATGAACTACGCATCGCAGGAAGTCGAAACTCCGGGACAATCTAACGCTAGCGGTGGTGATAAAATGCGAAAGTTTGAGCGCATCACGTTGGAGTTATGTCTCGTTAATACGGGTCCCGTCAATAACAATACGGATACCCCACCATATACACAGGGTGTCCCCCCCCCCCCCCCCCCCCCAACCACACACAAAAAAAAAAAAGTTTCTTTGTCATCGCCGTTAAACGCTTATTCTCCGCCCAATGTAGCGCTAGTGGCTCGAACCAGATGCCAATGTTTGAGTACTAACCGTTATCTAACACTAAAGTCATATCTGTTTTCCTGAAATTTCCGTTGAGAAAACTGGCTATGGTGCCAGTTACCGAAAAACGGGCAAAAATGTGCCCCAGTTTCCTATTAAAAATTAAGAAAAAAGAATCGCTTATAACTTTTGAACGAAAGAAGAAATGGTTAGTTCTTAAACTTTCGCAACTGGTTCGACTTGTTGCGCTACATTTGGGCGGAGAATGAGCGTTCGGCGAGAGATATTTTTGCGCAAAAAAATAAAATGTAAACTTTATTGTGGGGCACGCTAAAGTCTTTCAGGGCCCAATTGGGTGAATACATGCATTTTTGCCGCGTTAATATAAACAACTTTCATTATCGACAATTTTTTTTCCGGGAACGAAGGTGTTTATATTAACGAGACCGTACTTTACCTGGATCAAAAAATACAAAAAGAAAAACCTGGACGTCGGCTCACAGATGAATTTTTCTTTATCTCTGGTATATTTTAATCCAGGGGACGTCATGTGCTCACATTCTCGCGCATTTTCTTTCGCATTTTATCGCCACCAGTAGCGTCACATTCTCACGGAGTTTGAGTATGTTGCGTTGCGTAGTTCCTTTATGCGCGCCAAAAATCTGGGTTCAATTCTCTCCGTGAATCCCGTTACAGTCTGTAAAAGTTAGTTTTAATAACTAGCGAATAAAGTACTGCCATAATTAGTTAAGTTACACGTAATTAAGTTACAAATATAGTAACACTTGCGAATGTATTTACGATGGTTGATTGAAAAGCAACGAGTCTGGATCTTTATTCAGAATCAGATCACTGTATACAGACTCTGAATATTTGTTTTTGCCTAGTACAGCGTCCTTCACATTCAATACGTTTTTCACAAGGTTTCAGGAACGATTCAGTGACATGTAAATCGCTGTTTTACGACGTACCGTTTAGCGTTGCAGCCGTAACTTTTATCACTTAATCGTAAAAAAAAAAAAAAAAATCTGCGCCGTTTTTTTTGTTTTTGTGTTGGGAAGACTTGGTTGTCCTTCTGCGATCAGTTCGTTCTATACTTCGTTGCAACTTAATTAAGTCCAGAGGCAGCCGACGATACGAGCTGATAGGACCAATCAGGCAGCATCAAAAAGGCATCGTCATGGTGTTCGTCATGCCTCTTGCGCTGTTGACGCTTTCTGATTGGTCCCTTTAGCTCCTAGCGTCGGCTGTGTCCGGAGTTGAGAACTGAAACGAAGTATGGATGGAGTGACCCGAGTGCAGTCGGACCAATCTCAGTCAGCGTCCTCAATGCGATAGCAGAAATACTCTCTAAAAAACGCCGTTGAGTTTGCTTTCCCGCAAAACACTCGGAGAGCCAATCACCGCAACTTACGGAGGCAGCTCAGCGAATGACAATGCCGAAACACATGTTTAGACCAAAAAACGCACTCTGAGTTGTGACATTAAGCAATGCAAGCGTGACGTTTTGCATTGCTTAATGTCGCAACTCAGACTGCGTTTTTTTGTCTAAACATGTGTTTCGGCATTGTCATTCGCTGAGCTGCCTCCGTAAGTTGCGGTGATTGGCTCTCCGAGTGTTTTGCGGGAAAGCAAACTCACCGGCTTTTCTTAGAGTGTATGCGGTCGGGCATTGTGATGTATAGCAAAAACCAATGTTTATTAAGCCCATCTGTTGTTTTCTTTCTCACGAAATTTCGGCACGTTGGCGTCTAAGTCACTGTTTACTATCTGTCCGCGGGGAAAACCCAGTGCTGTAGCATCATATCTTGCGCATCAAAGAATAGCAGAAGCGCAACTGAACCAGCCGAGGGACACACACACCGAATAGACCCTTTCCCAATGTGTGCGCTCTCTATAGTATACATAGACTGTTTAAATCTGGAGAGGGGATACAAGGGGGACAAACACGACACAGATGGAGATCTGTGTCGTGCTTGTCTTCCTTGTCCCCACTCTCCAGGGTTAAAATGTCTATATATTTAACCAGCTCGCCTGCGCTCTTGCTTTAACTAGTATATATATCTGCTGCGTCGATTTATTCGAGGCCGCCATATTTTAGGCTTGTACCTTGAGCACGCATTGAATTCGAGCGCTGTTTCAGCGTTTGGCCGTATTCGGATTCAATGACACCCTTCGCTCACGAAGCGGTGCCCAAAATAGGGAGGCCACCAGTGTTGCCTGGTGGACTTCTTGAAAAGGGTCTATATTGTGTGGTCGTTGTGGAATCGGCGCATTTCTACGTTCGCGCCTGTTTTGTTTTCGGGTGATAGTGACAAATCAACGACTGCGCCATACGTCATGCGCTCGGGTTAAAATATGCATTGAATGTGAAGGACGCTGCTTTGAAAAAATAAAATCTTAAAAGCCTTAGAGGCATCTGACTTTTAATATATATACATCTGTGTTCGAATAAAAATAGCTGTCGCTTTTATTTTCAGTCATACTCTATAGTTCAATTGATAGCTGCTCGAGGCAACCGTAAGCTACGTTCTAATTCTAGAATAATACTTGTAATATTTTGTTGATGTTATGTTGTGTCTCTCCTACCACGGCCCTGATTGTGCCAGGTAGTATTATTAAATACTGTAAAGGACTTAATTTTCGCGGGCTCACTTTTTCGCGAATACGGCCAAAGCTGGAAATTCGAAATTATTCACGGGTTCTAATTTTCGCACTCGAGTGTAGCTTCCGTAGCGTTCACATATTGCCCGAATTGTTTGCGGGACCTATTTTTCGCGAATTGTTGGTGATTCGCGAAATTCGCGAAAATTAGGTCCTCGCGAAAATTTAGTCGTTTACACTACGTAAAATAACGTCCGGGTGTGCTGAGATGGCTGAACAGCAGACCCTGAACCGCAGCAGTGCAGCAGTGTTCACGCAGCAGAGTTTGAGGTAGTGACAACATCTAGCGCTGACGGTACAATCTAAATCAATATGTGCTTGAAAGTACGATATTATATTTTTATAATTAGCTGTAATTGAGCAAAGTTACAACCTTAGATTTCTTGGTTACTGCAACTTCTGCGGTACTAGACCAGGTACAACTGATAATGCATGCTTGTTCTATACGGCTTTGCTAGAGAGTCGCCAATGACTGTGAACGTGAGTTTGTGCTTGCCCTTGCAAAGTAAAAAAATAAGAAGAAAAGAATTGTAAAATACGATTTATTAGAGATTAGCGGGTGGTACCCCCCATCTCAAAACTATATAACACTGGCATTTGAGACTATGCGCGAATTTCCAACAGATCTCGTAAGTCACACGAACGATCACCGCTATACATCTTTGGTAAGGTTCTCAGATGCGACGAAAGAGTCCTACTTAAGGAAATTCGTATTGACTGGCCAATTATATCATCTGGATGTATTTCGCAGGTTTGACTGCGTCCTGCCGCGAAAGAAGTTGTTACATGTATGGCTATATGGTATCCTTCCCTTATTCTGCTTCTGCCTTCCTATGGTAAATCAAACAGCCCACAGCTTACGGTTTAGGAGTTGGGACAAAAGACCCATTATCGCAAGGTTTCATTTCGGTCACTTATCCTTAGAAATTATAGCGAACGCAGTCTTTAGCTTCAAACAAAAACATGTGCAATCATAAAAAATAAAACTAGAAATTAGTTGACGCAAAACTGCATAAGCGTATTAAATGTATAGTATGGGTGAACTGAGATACAGACAGTATATAATAAAAAAAAAAATCAATTTGCCCAGATCATTCTGATGAACCTGAAAGCACCGAAAGTGTCGTGCGTGCGTTATGCCTGCTTTATGGTTTGATGCTCGGTTGCGCGGGGAGCTTCGGCTGGCTTCGGATGCCCGCTGCTCGCACGGCACTCTCATAATCTCCGGGTTCATCAGAATGAGCAGAGACACGTTTAAATTTCTTCGGGAGTTGAGTGTATCTCGGGCACGTCTTAACGAGAAGTTTTCCACGGGTGTTGCTTCTTTAGTGAGATGGGTGTTCTTAGCGCTCTCGGATTGGGACGATTGTTTTAACTAACGTAATCGCTGGGGGAGAGGAGGTTTATCGCGCCCTTTGCTCTATCAAATAAAGAAAAAAAATCGCGAGTTCACCGGGGGAGTTATGCACTTTGACTGGAACCAGTTGCGCGCGCCGACGGCTGCCTGGGGTTTAAGTACTATGCTGGACTAACAAAGTATCGCTCGCAGCCGGCTCCAAAAGTGCATCGTCACGACGCACAATGAAAATGGCACCGTGATCCTGCGCTTTTTTTTTTTTTTTCTTGCATGAAAGGGGGGTAGGGGCAAATTCTGGGGAGCGGGCAACATCTTTCCAAAAACTTCATGCAGGGATGGGCAAGGTCGTTCCAAAAATATATTTAAATACAAATGGGAAGTAGTTCGACAAAAACTTGTTTAATTTTAAATTCAATTACAATTTTAAGAAAAAGTATTTAAATACATGATACAAATACGAGTGTATTTGATCATTTTCAAATACTTTTTCAAGACATTTTATCCTGAAAGACTGTCATTTTTAACTTAAATTTAACCTACGTAAAGTAAAAGACCATGCTTAAACAAAAAGGGTAGTTCATACATACTAAAAATCAAGTGCTTAGAAAGAAAGTTGCAGCTCTAAAGTTTGAATTTCTTTGTCATAACTTTATAGTAGGATACGACATAAGGAAAAACAATGCATGCGGTCTAAGATTAATTTAAAAGGCTGGAGGAGGAGAGTAACTTTATTAAAAGCCAAAAACTGCGGCCTTGCGGAAAGGATCGCTTGCTCCGCCAGGGCTCATTGGAGGTTCGCCGAGTCCGAGCTGACCCAAGCATTCCAGGGGGGAGGGGATGAGTACGGGAAGTAGGGAGAGGTAAGCGCAGTGTTACAGGCGTAGAGGATGTGCAATGTGTCAGCCCCGACCTCCGGGCAGTTCGGACATTGAGCCGTCCCCTTCCACCTGAAGTTGTAGAGCATTAGCCGAGTTGATGTATCAAAACCTTTTCAAACAACATGTCGTTAATTCGACGTGTTTAAACAATGAAATCGCCCTACCAAAAATACATTAATTGCGTAATAGTCCCCCCATTTAATTCTTTCTTCTACTCTTCCTTTTATTCGTGTTTATTTTACGCACAGCGCAGCAAGTTGTATGCTCTTCGCATATGACTCCCTTCGCGAAGAGTGCCCACAATCACATTTGATTGCGAAATGAAAAGCAGCGCCCCAAATTGTATTTGGGGCTGTATCTGAAACGCATGTATTTGAATTACTCAATTCTAACTATTTAAATGCAGTTGACAGATACATTCCCCAATAAAGCGTTTCGCTGACATTATATGTTCATGTATGTGATCTCACCGATGTCGATGTGAACGATTTTGATTTCAAGCTTTTGATGACGTTGATGTTAATTATTGCCATTACGATGCTTAGCTAATGTAAATTTCATTATTTTTGTAATTTTTTCTATGCTCAAGCTGGTTTTGCACACTGTTGACTGTACTTTAAGAAAAAAAGGAGGGAAAAGGTAGCAACGGCGCGTTTTCTTCCCTTCTACTGTCGCGCCCCTAAGCGTACACGAGAAGAAGGGAGGAACGGGACGTTTTTCTCCTCCAAGCAGACGGGAAAAAGGTTCCGCCCTCCCACCTCATCTTTCGGTTTCGTTTTTCGAGCACGTCGCGCGCGTTGCTTATATATATAAGTTGTTGAGTTAGTTGAGCTTCAGCGGCAGCGAAGGCTGCCTATAATTCCGACTCCCAGTCGAAACGTACGGAACATTTCGGTTGCATTCATGTTTTTACAACTAATTTTATCATATGACCAAACGAAGCCGTTAGAAACAGCGAAGTTCTGCAGCAGTGCCAGCAGCGCTATGTACCACAGAGATCATACATACTAACTCTAGAGGAAAAGGTCCGCCATTTTCCCAGGCATTCTGGCTGCCGCAAGCGGCGGAGTATGCAGACAGACCCTCGGGGTCCCACATGGTTACCAACTGCCTTCGATTTCACAAATATATCATCAAAGCAGTGTCATGAACTTCAACAATCCACGGACTTACCGGTGGAAAGATATTTGCGTTCCTTTCGAAGCTTTCTTTTCACATAGCACGCAGATGTACGGCCTCCCGTCAACACTAAACTAAACCAGATAACCGGCTTCGGTTATCTGGTCTAGTTTCGTATTTCCGGGCGCGGGTGGCCGCGTCCGGAAATACGAAACCACGCAACTACCAGATTTTCGAGATTTCGACAGAAGGGAAGTTAATGCAGCGTAATGAGTATGCTGCTTTTTCTAAACCTTAGAATAGCTCAGAATTTAGTTTGCAACGTTAAATTATAACTGTTTATATTGCTGAGAGTTTTCAGTCTTCGCGATTACCATTACGACTGTCGTCCTTCAGCTGGCAACATTGATTTCTTTCTCTCGTGTTCTGTCGCTCTCTTTCGCGATCTTTCACTCGAGACCAAGGATGTCGGCGCGCGGGATTTGCCACTCCTCCTCATCCACCTTTACCCCCCTGCTATGTACACTGTGCTAAGATGGCCGCCCCCGGATTGCAGAACGACGTGTCAACGTTGACAACGTTATGGAAACCGCCGAAACTGCTTCCAAGAAAGGCAGGTTTTGCTGCCTGGTTCCTCGGTACCTTCTGTGCCGAGTTCGGTTCTATTTTCCGATGTCGAGTGCCAACCGGCAATTGACGTGGTTCTGTATTTCTTCGTGTCAGCAACATAGGGGCAACATCGCGATGGCGGTGTTGTGCGTAGTGAACGGAAGACTGGAATTATCGCCGATGGGACCGTGTGTTCGCGTATCAGTGGTGTAACAACAAGATGAGATCGTAAACTGTCGGCATTGATGCCGCTGTTTCGGACCGTAATGGGAGGGGGTGGGGCATCGCAGGTTGACATTCCGCTTTACACTAAAGAGTTTTAAGACCGCTTGAGGGATTACGGTGCAATCGATCGACCTTCAGATAGTAATGTTGGAACGCTGGTCTGAACCGTAGCTCCTATCGTACAGTGGCCAATGTGACTGCCGTCTGCGATATCCCGTTGTCTCCAACGCGAAAGCGATTGCGCTCTGGTGAAGGGATTGAACCGTATGAAAATATGACGCAAATTACGTATCTTTACAGTGTCGAATTTGAGCATAAAAATATTAGGTAAAAAAAAGGGCTTTCCTATATTTTGTTGTTTAAACATACTGCGGTTCTTGGAGAAACTGCCCTCCAAGCGCCGCGCTGGGATGAACGCTGTTCTCGAGCTCACTTAGTGAGCTTCGGTCCGAGCGCGGCTGATGTTATGAGCCGAAGGGCGAATCAAACAGCGAAAGAGGCACAACGTCATGGCGTGCTCTCTGCAGTTGATAGGATCAGCCGGTATTCGCCGTCTCTCTGTGCGTGCTCCTCCGTCGGCTAGTCTTATCACGCGCAGAGAGCACGCCATGACGCTGCGCTTTTTGGAGTGTCTGATGGGCCCTTCGACTCATAACATCGGCCGCGCTCGGACCGAAGCTGAAACCAACGTTATTAGAACCAACTCAGTTCTGGAACTCCGCTCCGAAGGGGGGTTCCTTTGCGTGGCGCGTATTAGAGGGCGCGCGCTCCGCATTAATACTCGCTATCATCATCATTGACGGCGTGCTTGTGGCCGTTGCCATAGAGATCGTACATGGCCGTTGCATCTGGCCTACTGAGCTTACGGATGTTCGTGGCGCTTTTTCTGACAGTAGCAGACGACTTTCAAATTGTTTCTACTGCAGTTGGCAGTCATCGGCACATCTATATTACAGTATGTACAAACTTGCCCTGACTGTAGCCACCGGCTTGTGGCGCCGACGAATTTGGGTTCGAAACGCTTCGCGCTGTCAGCGCAGCTAAGGCAGCAGCATTTTACAATAATGCAAAGCGTATGCCAAAACGGTCGTAGCGCTTTTCATGCTCAAATTGTAATTTTTACTGGCGAAAGGGCAAAAATTAACCAAAAACCATGCTGAACCTCGAGAGGAGTCGAGACTCGCAAGCAGCCGCGGAGCAGTTGCAGACGAAAACGCGTGGAATAATGCGCCGGCAGCACCACCTAGGTGCAAAAAATCGGACACGGTTTCGGACCCTGCAGCGTCTATGGGAAGTTCCATAACTGAGTTGATCTAGTAACGTTGGCTGAAACGAAGTACAGAACAAGAAATGGCGCTCGCATCGTCATCCAGACCTAGACATGAGCAGATAAAGTCGTGTATGATGGCGCCTCAATAGAGTCTGCATTTTGCCTTCTCTTTGACTTTGTCATCCCTGGTCATTGTTTAGTTTCTCAAAACTTGATGTATCTACGAGGTGCGATCCGGTCTGTTTGCGGTGTCATGCAGATGAAGCATATGATAACCGACGGCACCGTGCGCCCAAGAGCGTCGTTTTTTGTTTTTCATACTTTTTTGTGTTTTCTTGTATTTGCTGTCCTTTTTAATGCTTCGATCATCATCTTAAAAGCCTCCATGAAAAAAAAAAAGCTTTATATTTGGCAATGACGCGTCGCGCTTTCTTTTCATCGGCGAATCAGCCTGGAAATAAATTACGTGCCCCAGCGAGGAGCGTTGCTTTGTCGAACGTCGACAGACTACGCCGGCCCTCATGCAGCGGAAGCATCCGTCCGACTGAGATAGGAAGAAAACTACAACAAAAGCTTCAGGAAGTCGTCAAAAAGTGCGAAACGCCGCACTGCCCTATCCTTGGTTGTATGGTAGTAAAGAGGAAATCATTTTACAATACATCTGTTGTAGTTTTTTTTTGTTTTTTTTTCATTGCGGTCCTGGTTTATGCCTACTTATATTACGTTTTACTATTATACCGCCAGTTGTTTATCCTTTCAAATGACAGATTTCCAATTTTCTTTTAATCTATAAGACGCCAATATTTGCACAAAAACATTTATTTTTATTGTCTTGTCGGGAGCCTGGTTCCAGTCTTCATAACTGTTTATTTTTACAAAACATGGACGATGGGGAACACATATCGACATAGAGATTTTAGAGTACCATTTTGTGGTCCAAACCTGCTCCAGAATAGCTCTCAGTACTCTTTTTTAGAGGGAAGAACAGTACGTCCAATGCTATATTTTTTTGTTTCTGCAATGTTCAGCTTGGTAAATTCATTAAAGGGCTCGAGGAGCTGTCGCATACTATACACATAGCAAATAAAGAGAAACAATCACAAAATAATTCAGGACACTATTTTATTTGGCGTGATTTTATTACCTGTACGCGGTTCGTCGAAGATAAAAAATAACGTTGGATTACAAATTTGTGTTTTGCGGTTAACTATTGAGCTTGTTTTTGGCAGTGTAGCTGTTGTTGTTGTTCGTATTTTTGTGAACTTACTAGGGGGTTCGCACATAACAAATAGCACATAAAAATGAATGGCGACGTTAGAAAAAATTAGTTTACACATTTCGCGCAACCGCTGTAGAGGTGCGCGGCATCAGTTCTTCGTTTTACTCTAGCTTTGAGCGCTGCTAAGCTCAAGGACACGAAGTCGAAGCTATGAAAGGTATTGACAGAATATGTGGTGTGTAATCTCGATTTCCACTTCTCAGGAGTCAGGGCGAGGAGGTTAAATACCCGCAGACAACATCTAAAGGAAGGCGCCGTCGCCCCCTTACTTTGGCGACACAGACGACCCAAGTGAAGCAGGAGAGAACTCTAAAGTGTCGGGCATGTGCATACCCTCTGTAGCACTTTAAATAACCTTAGAATACGTATGCTTGATCGTATCCTGCGATGGGCTAAACCCCAAGCTGCAGCCTGTCGGGTGCCATCATGAGCCAATTCAAAATACACGTGTTATATTGTTTCGTGAATACGCAGGTGGTTTCTAACGGGCTTGTGGTTGAAACAGGCGGGCCGTAGCCTGGTAGCCGTGTTGTAGATCGCTGGGATAGACAAACTATAAATGAAATATTTGGCTCCACGATGAGGTCATCAAAACAAATTGCGAGAGCCGCAGATGGCGACATTCAGTCGGCTTCGTCTTTCCATAGCGAACGTCACAATCTTGATAGTGTTTGTCATACGTCACGCGCAGCACTTGACCAATCGCCATAGGCGACAATCTTGCTGATCAGCTAGCGCAGTGGCTTTGAAAGGGGGGTCCGCGAAGGCAGTCAGGGGTCCGCGAAGCCCTCCCTCATCAGTCAAGCCCGACAATAAAAGTTGTACTTTTTCTTGTCGAGAAGAAATGTTTCAGTTTTCTGTCGAGCTTTCTCGTGTGAATGTCAATAAGAGAGGTCTACTTCTCACTAGCCATTTATTCAATAATTATTATATTTAACGTGTACATTTCCCTTGCCCTCACCACGAACGCGGTCCTCCATCATCTCCGCCGATCCACAAGGGGTCCGCAAAGCATCGATGGATGAGATCCACTGAGCTAGCCGATGGAGGTGTTAGCCCCAGATGTCTATTGAACCGCGGTAACAAACGTAAAACGCTGATAGTTATATATTTCCATCAACAGCAAAAAAGACACTGCCACAAGCTTGCCGCTTCATCAGCGAAAGCAATCTCTACAGATCCGGGGAGGTAAGATGTGCTGCAGTGTTGGAAAGTATGTGCGTCTTCCTCGAACGAAGGCAACGTAATAATTTGAAAGAACCTATGGTGGGAGAATGTAGAGTAGAGCACTGCACGTGCCCGGCCTGTACAAAAATATATCGGGCCAAGCTGACCTGCAAAGCCGGGGCCAGCCAAGCCAACCAATCCGCGTCGGGCGCGGAAACGTTTTAAAATATTCACAACACGACTCGGTCCTCTTTTATATCGCCCCTGTCGGGTTGGACAGGAAAACTTAATCGGGATCACGCCTGCAAAACTGGAGGTATGGGCCGGGCTCCTAATCAGATTTTAAAAACCTGTCGGGCCCGGGCCGGGCTCGGGCTCACATTTTAATAACATTTGTAGCCCAGGCCGGGCTCGGGCCGTGTACCCACCTGGCCGGGTCAACCGCACCTGGGAATTCGGGCCCGTGCAGTGATCTAGTTTAGAATTTGTTGCAAGTTGCTCATTCCAGCCGTTGTTTACCAGAACGGCCACCCGGGAATGCAACGGTTTCCGACCATTAGGAGGTTTTCAACACTCAGGCAAAGGTATTCTTATTCACTGACTGCCAAACGATGATCAGAATGCGTTTTAATTTCCACAATCGTCATTATATTTCGAATAGTTATCATTTTAGATTGTTGAAATTGAGTGTGTTCAAAATTTTTAATACTATATTGGCAAAGAATACCGCTGCCCGTGTATTTTGGGGCGCACCAACTGCAGAAAGCAGGGATCTCCGGCTCGATCTCTGCACGCGCCCCTTTCAGTCTCGAGGAGCATCGTACCAGCCTATGGTATTGTAACACTACTGTGGGATGCTTGCAAAGTACCACAGGCTAGGTTTCACAGTGTACTGGCTAAATATTTCACCTACAGCGCTAACCATGCCGCAATAAATGGAGAGCCCGACCTCACGACTGTGGTGTAGTGCCTAATTTGCTTTTCGTTTGTTTTCTAAGCTCGTCTATCTAAAAAAGGAAATACCATGTAGCTCTCGATGAGACGAAAAAAAACTTTATTCGTAGTTTTTATTTATTTAATGTAGCATGATGTTTTTTTATTTCACAAGTAAACACAACGTGAGATTGCGTGCAAGTCCGAATAATGAAAGAATACACTTTTTTTTTGTTAGCTCGATGTGAAGATGCTAAAATTTATATTAACATATTTTGCTAATGTTTCATTTCCGTTTCACTGCTCCGTGTCAAATCGAACCATTTGTTCTGAACTAGGGCCAACGCCATCATCAAGCTCATCAACCTCGAGTCTACTCAATCTGCCCGGCATCATCGCCAAAAATCCAAGCTATGGAAACTCCACCTGTATCTCAAATAATAAGCTACCATACATAGTTTAGGTTAGCACACTTCCACTCAAGTCGAAGGTAGAAGAATAGTTTCTGTTGGGCATCTCATTACCAAAATCTGTAAACTTGAACGCCATGATTGCCCGACGGATACGCGTGGCACAATTTCATTTGCACATGAGCGAAGGCAGGCCTTATGCTCTTGGTTTACGTTTGTGTGCACGCACTGCAATGAAGAACGGGTCATTTCAACTAAGCACTCGAAGTAAACCAACATCAACGAGGCAGCTGCAATGGGCACGTCATGCACCGGAAACCGGTTCAGCTCAATAGAAGAAATATTCTCTCTCCTGAACATTCCTTGCATGTCGCCGACAGCATTCAGCAAATGTGAAGAGAGCGTAAGGCTGAAGTGAGAAGACATTTTGCTTTCTGAAATGGTCACGGCTGGAAAAGAAGAGCGCAGAATGGTGTGCAAATCCGGAGACTAGACTGAGGATGGATTAGCGTACATAACTGTCGTCGTCGATGCTGGATAGGCCCACCGCATTTAGGGCCACCGATACACGTCAAGCTCAGGTGTTACTGTCATCATTGGCTCGCAAACAAATAAAATCCTACACTCTAAGCCCTGTCCCACTTAGTAAGAGGGACATTTCTTCGATTTTTTCCCACTTAACTTTAAGGGGGGCTACATACCTCTTAATATTACATGGAGATTCTCCCTCTTAATTAAGTGAGACACCAGCCCTCTTAAAGTAGGCGATACGGCGTCTCCCTTAAATTTGAGGTCAGCGTCTCTTTGTAAGAGGGACATTTTTTAGATATTTTCCCCCTTAAATTTGGAGGGACGGTGGCCCGCTTAAAATGCAGGGGTATAGTCCCCTTTAAGTCGGGGTCACGCTGCTTATACATCATACAAAATACATTCTGCAGACATGTTCCGGAACGAGTCGCCGCGACGTCCGAGCCTCGTACGCCACGAGGCAACCGAATCAACAGGTTGCCTTGTCACGTGGCATACAAAGCACGGATGTCGCGGTGACTCGTTCCGGAACATGTCTGCAGAATGTATTTTGTATGATGTATAAGCAGCGTGACCCCGACTTTAGGTTATCTCTTTTATTGTATCTTGAATTTCTGCTCCTTCGTGTTTGGACTGTCAGCTGACATGCTGCACTGCAGTGATGCAGTTCTCGCACTTTCGCTGATATTGTTTAACCAAAGTTATTCTGTGCGGCGTAACAGAATTGAAATTTGATCCGTATATGTGTTAAATAAAACAGTAACAATCTTTAAGAGTAAACACGTGTTTTATTTGCCATGACACAAGAAAATATTTTGAAATGTCTTTATCAAAATAGTAATTTTATAACGATGTTCTGGTAGGTTTTACGAATAAAAAAGACGTTAGAACGACGCCAGAAATTGGCGTTTCTTGGAAACAATCACACAAAATATTTCGTGCTGCAAAGTGACTCCTTTTGCCTATCATAAACAATAACAATACAATCGTGCTGAAAAAAAAAACTTTTTTTTTTAGCGGATAACACAAAAAATAAGTACATTCTAAAAAAAGCCCGTGCGTCTACTTTCCCGCACCTTGGAAAGACAATCACCATAACTCTCGGAGGTAGCTCAGCGAATGCAGATGCCGAAACATATGATCATACCAAAACAATGAGTTGCGACACTAACCAGAACAAGCGTGACGTTTTGCATTGCTTAATGTCACAACTCGGACTGGGTTTTTTTGTCTAATCTTATGTTTCGGCATCGTGATTCGCTGAGCTGCTTCCGTGAGTTACGGTGATTGACTTTCCCAGTGCTGTTCGGGAAAGTAGATTCCTGTGTTTTTTTTTTGGAGCGTAGTTACCTACTTTATAGCATTAAAAACGAATTATTCGGCGTCTCTTGTCATCAGCAAAAGCTCGGAATTCCTGTTGTTTTCGAACGGCCATAAGCAATTTTCTGAGCTTCTCCGACATAAACTGAATCGAAAGACTTTATTTTCAACGAGCAGAATTTAGAGGAGTCCAAGGGTTTGTCCACATGCCACAGGGTAGGAGAGTCCCGTTATGTAATACACCCATAAGCACATGAGTGGTGCCCCCTCCATAGTCGTGCTAGCGGAGAGTTTCACTGACCAGTTCCCAGAAACGATCCGTTTCTCCGAACCGAAGAAAGTCTTGGGTCCTGGAACTTTTTCGTCAGGGATAAAAACGTCCTGCAAGTAGCAATTGTAAAAAAAAAAAAAGCGTCAACGTCAAATTTACATTTCTATTTTTGCATTCGATTTTTCGGCGATGAGAGGACTTCTGGCCAATCGAGACCGGAGAATGGTCTTCATGTTCAAGAATGTTGTTGGGTTGTCTCCGCAGAAGGCCCCTTTTACCTCCTCCAGTTTCTTCAGCATGGTGACGATCGTGTTATGGAACCGAAGCTGTGCATCCACCTTTAGTTGAATGAAAGACCATATTGTTTTCCTTTATATACAGAGAGTTGGAATTAGAATGAAGGTAATGAAGCGCTTTCACCTGTTTTCAAGCAGGCAGTAGGAAACAAATGCGAAAATAAACTGCAAACAGTTCAAAGATTCGGAGCCCAATCTGTATACGATGAAATAGCGAGTGACATTAGCTTATGACGTAACTTCTGCTACTATTAATATTTGGTACGAGAATAGACTGCTGTTTTAAGTAATTTACGCGAATCGTTTTTGTATTACCAAGACAAAACGAAAACGCATTTAGAAGTAGATGAACATTAGAAGTCCCATGTGCTTTGGAAAGCAGGGATTGCATTTGCGGCTCGAAGCTGCAGAAGAGATCTAATGCATGTTTTAAAAAAGCAACATAATCAAATAAAAAAAAAAATATATTTCTGTAGACATTTCGGCGCAAGTCATTCATATATTCTTTTTTTTCAGAAGCAACGCATATGCCAACAGAACGTAAATAGAGCCTACCTACATACCAGAATACAAAAAGTTCATAATTACCGAGTTCATTGTGGGCCGTGGGCGAGTGGCCGCAGTAGACTCATCACTCAGGGTGGTGCGTTCCACCGTGCAGAGGGTCCCGGTAGAGCTCTGTACACGAGAAATCCGAGCAGAACCCCCGTCTGATTCCCTTCATGTCGACGTTTGTTGCCATTGCCTCACTCTGAAAACAATATTTTTAACGGTCAGTCATTTAACGCCCATACTCAACCTAGCGCTAAAGCGCCTAAGAAAAAAAAAAAAAAGAAAACTTCTGTTATATATTTTTCGCAGATGTACCACACAGAAAAAAAGATATTCAATCAGCTACAGAAAACAAAAAGCATAATAAACATCATAAATAAAATCTCCAAAAACAAAAACATGATCGGCGCCGAAAAAAAAGAAAAAAAAAAAAGCCGGTAGCTTTGCTGGCGCGACCGTCAAAATATAACAAACAAAAAAATACGGCAAGAAAATTAAAAAAAAAAAAAAATGTACTCCAGGGCCATCGCGGCACCCTTTCCTCTTTCCGCAGACGCCGCGACGCCGACGCAACGCGCAAAAGAAAAAAAAAAAAAAAAACCTTTTTTCTTCTTTTTTTTTTTGTGGTGTTTTAATTAGAAGCTTGTCCACCCCCCCCCCCCCCTTTTCACATACATACACACACATTATGGGTTTTTGTTCGCCTCCCACTTGAGAAATAAGTTCATAATCACTGTAACGCTAACGATGTCTACAACATAACGTTGCAGCGTAAATTGCTGTAATGAACTCTGAAGGCAAACAAACGCAAAATCACCAACATTGTTTCCGTCAACCAACGCTCTCGGGCGGTCAACCTCAAGCATTTAGAGTGCACACCGATAAACAAATCGGCGAGCCAAGAACACTGACTGCCCCAGCTAGGGTGCCTTTATGCTGGCTTTGCCTTATGGAGTGTGATGCCATCCTTTGTAGTACTCGATGCCGACAGTGTACGCTCACGTATAAAATACAAGGAAATTGCCGGTAATGAAATGCCGGCGTAGCAGTGCCAAAGCTAGCAGCTCGAGCTGGGAGAAGAACGAACGCGCGTCCCAAATTAAAGAGTAGACAAAAGCGTCGGGCAGAAAATGGTCTGATATCACCAGCCTAAGACAGACGCGTACACATTGGCACACCCTAACCCGCTAAAAGTGTTTTGTGCGAAAGACAGCCCTGCGGCTCACGGCAGGGCAAACGATTATCGACGCTTTGTCGTAGCTGAGCGAGCAGATTCAGGAAGCGACCGCGTCCGCGGACTACAGCTGAACACTCTTACTCTGCATGCAGAGCTCGTACATCTCACAGCCAGCGTGAAAATATTGATGGCTCGTTATTCCCACCCGCAATGCACCCAAAACAAAAGCGTCAACATGACAGGATTACTCACCCGAAGGAAGTCAAACGAGCAGCATGACGCTTGCGACCCTCCGGCAACGACCGTTTCCAGCTCTCCGTGAATTGGCGCGAAGCCTAGCACCGTCCGAACTCTTTGCCGTGGATTAGTGCGCCTGCCCCTCTCCTCCTGACCGAACTACATTGGTCCAGTTAAGAGGGACCAGTCCCCTCTTAATATGAAGGGAGACGCGTGAATCTTTCTGTCGGTCTTTCCTGTTCAGAGGGACTAACGAAACGGTTTCCTTTGTCTCTCTTAATATGTTGGTGTCCCTATAGATATTGCTATTTTATTTTTCAATTTCCCTCTTAAAAAGAGCTGTCCCCCTGAAAGCATTGTTGTCCCCTCTAAAATCAGAGGGACAGCGTTTTTATGAGAGACCGGTTTTAGAGTGTATACCTCTTTGTTTGCAACAAGTATTGCAGTACTTGCCATTTCTACATGAGCAAGAACGAGACTCCACGCAATCATGCCTGCTTCAAAAGTGGGACGGGCCTTCAACTGCAATGGAGTCTGATATCATCGCCGAAGGATTTTAAGAAAGCCGCGAGATGCATGCATGGCCTAAGTACAGAAGAGTTGTGGGGATGAAGATTCCAATGTTGAAAAGGCCCTCAAAACCGGTGCTGAATATGGAAGGATGATAACAAAGGTGGCTTGCATTAACCACGTCATTATGAACTACAGCAAGTCACACTAAGGCATTAGGAGCTTAGGAGGAAGTCACGCAAAGCATTTGACAAATGTTAAAATATAAAGATTGACAGCCGCGGCAAAGGGAGCTATCTCTGTAACCCATGCGCTCAGGCAGACAACTCAAGAGCTCGCGAGCAATCTGCGAAATGGACCAAAATATATATTTGGAACGCATGACAACTGCTTCCCTTACTACTGTCAACAGCATCAGCAGCAGGCATCAACCACATTTGAAGATTTACCGTACACGCTACAAAGAGACTTGATGAGGACTGCAAATAATCTCGCCGACAAAGCTTCTTCGCTTACTGAGAACATTTGGCGGAAAACTACATGTCTGTACTTTCCAAATTTTCTGGCGGAAGAGTAGGTACTGCGTTTTCGTAGTATCGACGACAGGCGACAACCATATAGAAGTTGTCCAGCGTGATGAGAAATTCTGGAATTAACACATGCTTCTACGCCCGTTGCGGCTTCCCTTTCTAATGGAAAAGCTACCGATGTAGTGCGGAACGTACGGGCGTATGCGCCTGCCTCCACATGACACATAGAATACCTTTGCCGAAGACAAATTACGGTACGCAACAATTTACATATTTAATACCTAATATACTAATCAAACATCCAAACATTCAAGAAATTATTTCAAACTCTGGGTCTAATTACGGGTATAACTATTTATCAAAAAATACTTTCTATTATGCGCAACGAAATACATAGTTAAACATGTATGTGTAATAAATTAAACCACTTTTTCTATACCTGTTATAATTCTGTTGTTTATAAATGCCTTCTCTTTGCCATATATTCAACTACCTCAACGATGTTGGAACTACTGTATAAAAATTGTGTACTTTTTCTTTCCTGTTCACTGTATATTGTCGGTAATTTGTGTGTGTGTGTGTGTGTGTGTGTGTGTGTGTGTGTGTGTGTGTGTGTGTGTGTGTATGTTTTCATGATGAGGTGAGCATTGCCAACCGGCAACGGGGCCACGTTGGGCAGAGCCTATCTGCCTTTTACCCGCCCTGTTATCGGAGATTGTAAAGTCTGAATAAACAAGTACACAAACAAACATGCAGCGTCACGCTTGTTGTTCTGATATCGCTAGCCCGCGTTCTGCGCAAGCCTTCAGGCGTTTGGCGTCCAGATCTTGGGGGTCATTTTGGTCTTTCATTTAGCGCTCCAAACGGTGCACGTCGACAAACACGATTAAAAACCATTCCTGGTCAGCTGGCGCCATCTGTGTTTGTTATCACGAAACTGTGGCTTGCCGTAACTGAATGGGAAAAGTTTGATGCCCTATAATGAAGTAAGCGTGCAACCTATCGATATGTAATTTTCACCTAATGCAATATCAGGAAACGCTTCGCACTTTAATGTCTCAAAATTTGCTTTCGTTCACACACATACGCTTTTATAACGCAGAAAAGTAATGCTATTTTTAACTTAATTTTTTATTTTGAAACCTGAAATGTTTATTTAGTTAAGTATATAAGTTTTGTGGTTGTAATGGTTCTATAGTCTAGACATATAACGTTTCGTTTGAATTAGATAACTGTAGCTCAAGAAAATAAATGTTACATTTTGAAAGTGTGTTCCACTAAAATATGAATGGAAAAAAGGCTGTTGAAGATAACCCTATTTTCTAGACATCGAATTGTTTTTATGAATGACAGCTCTTTAATTTGGTATAAGGGATATAATTCTGCATAGCATACATAAAAAGTTTAAGGCTCTCAAAACTAAGCATATTACCTTGATCGGTGGGGTTGCACATTAACACTTGCCGCATGTCGCGGCTTGACGCATTCAAGTTGATCGAAAAACGATTTCTCTGCCTGTGAAGCATCGCCTCCAGCTGAGTGAGTACCCCCTCTACAGAGATTTATTGAAGACAATTGCAGCAGCATGCGAACAGCACAAATTGAAAAACAAACACTACAATTGAAAAAAAAAAAAAACTGATTACGATATGTCGTGTGGGGAAGCAAACACATGGCTTGGAACCGCAGTAGAGAGGTTTGTTTTATTGTCGTTCAAATAATTACAGCATGAGCGTTTACTTTTTACAAAGAGATTCTTCCCCTGAGCCGTTCAGAATACTCTAAAAATCTGACATTACTGGAAAAAAAAAATACAGAAAAAAAAACATGCTGGGAATATTTTTTTATTGCTTAGGTGGTCACCTAGAAAACCCGTACCTTCAAAACGACGAGTTTAAAAGGCTGAAACGCAGTCGCTTCCTGAAGGAACACGGGGTACAAGAGCGTTCCTCGCTTGAGAGAAGGCTATGGAGTCTTTTTTTTTTTAGATTGCATGTTGTAAAATGGGGCTGATGCCTCGTTAGAAGACTTGCTTCCTTTTGCCGCAGCCCTTCAGACACATATATGTCTCAAAATAAAAATTATTATATTATATTATATTAATATGTAATTAAACACAAAATAAAGAAAATACTCAAAGTATTTTAAATAAGCGACAGGGGTGGGCAGTATTTTTTTAAATACTGCCCACCCCTGTCAGATTACGTATGAGTTGTTATGATTAATTATGCCTTCTCTATGCTTTGGATTGTTATGCATTGCCTGCTACGGACTATGCATAATTTATGTTACCTCGGCCTAGCGTCACGCTTGAGCGTAACATTTTCTTCATAAAATCCAGGTCATAAACATATTCTGTGTTAAAAGTAACTTCGTTTCAGCTTATGTCCAGACGCAGCCGACGCTACGAGCTAATGGGTCCAGTAAAGCAGTGCCAAAAACGCAAGTGACTACGCATTTCCTGTTTATGATTGGTCCAGCGATGATGGAACACGTGCGTAGACACGACGAACACCATGGTGGTGTGTTTTTTACGCTGTCTGATTGGTCCCGTCAGAACGTAGCGTCGGTTGCGTCTGGACTTCGGGTGAAACTAAGTATAGCTGCTGAACCGCCCCTTGTGGCAAGGGTCGTCAATGGTTCTAACAATGGCTCACGTGTCGACGCAAGAACGTAATGAGAACCAACGAACAGAAACTCAGGGCGCATACGAGCTGCTGGAATACAGTCTTTGTGTGTGTGCGTGCGTGCGTGCGTGTGTGTGTGCGCGCGCGTGTGTGTGTGTGTGTGTGTGGGTGGGTGGGTGTGTGTGTGCGCGCGCAAGCGCGTGTGTTTATCTGCGTGTGTTGTTTTTGCTTCCTGCAATCTCGGGGTTGTGTTATGTCTAACGAGAAGTTTATTATAATAAATATTCATTGGGCATTACAACATTATGGGGTCTATTTCACTGCGTTGCACTGTACATTGTTTGCTGCAGAACCAGCTTACTTGCCTAATATTTACACGCTCTGATCATTTGAACCGAAAGAAGAAAATGAGTCAGATAGCTCCCTGTTAACACAAAAGGCTGGCTCGCACATTTCCGTTTGGGCGTAGCAAAGTGCGTTGTGCCCGCTTGTGACCCGACGAGATAACAGACTGGCGCCATCTGTTGGCTGGCTGTGAGACACTTCAGATTCGTGTAGGAGTGAACTGAAAGTCTTGCCGTATTTACGAGATCAAATCTACGCATTATAGAGCAGAAAGAATCGCTCATGACCTCGTCAGATTTATTTCACGTCCATGGCGAAATAACAGGATGTGTTAACAATTACAAATATATACGCGTATCGGTAGGGTTCCGGAGCCTTAGACACACACGCGGCCCTGACGTCATGCAGCTGCGGTGGCGCTGTCCACGGCACTGCGCATGCGCGGACGCTTCACGCGAATTCTGCTTCTGCGCATGCGCAGTGCCCACACTTGGTGTTGGCAAACGCCGGCTTGTTGTAAACAACGTTTTGGTGTATAGCTGATACACGGCAACAGTGTGCCGTGTCGTGACTCGTAAGCGGCCACTGCGAACTTGGTCAAATCGAGACGCAAATCTGTGAATGCGAAGCTCTAATGTTTTCACGTCTTCTATTTAGTGCTCCGATGATGAAGTTTCAGATGTCGTTTCCCATCAGCATCTGTCAAGTTCTGGCGCGTATGTTGAAAAATGGGTTATCGCTTTTGTCATAATACGGCGTCAACCTTTGGATGCGACATCCTAAAGAGAAACATCGGTGCCCCAGGATGCATCGTTTGGAAGTTTGCATTTTTTTTTTCGGCGTTGCGTTTGGTAAATTATGTCAGTGAAACGTGGGAGTTAAATATAGCTTGTGGAAGTATCGGTGCTAGGTGAGCCAGTAAGTTTTAACGAATGTGATAAATGAGATAAATGGTGAAGTTAAGCACGTAGGAAATCTTTGTTGCTGTTGGAAGCTTGATGTGAATAATAAAATTAGGGACGTGCCAATTAAGCAAAGCACCTATAGACGCGTTGGTGAAGGAACCGGGACTATTAAACTGTCTGGGGATTCTTAAAGTGCATTTGAAATTTCACTTCAACTTCTTATATTGCAAAAAAAAAAAAAAAAAAAACTCTTTAGATGACGGGTTTTTCAGATGGAATTCGAACACGCAAACAGGGAATTCGTACGCCAAACTTAGACCTAGATCTATCGAGGGAAATTATTATATGACGTAGGCGACGGCTGTGACTTACGTGACCTCGCGACATTTCGTAGAGGGTATGTTCTTTGAAGGAATCATTTGCAGCGCACCTTCACACGCGGAAATAGAAGGAAACAAAAATGAAGACAGTCGCCGATACGATATTATATTTATCTAAAGCTATAAACATAATAAATTAATAAATGAATGGTGCTTTCTTCTGTTGAAAATTGTAAGTTCAAATATCTCCTTTGAGTTATCGGATCATTTAGAGCTACATGATCGAGCTGCGGTTTTAGTAGTAATTATTGTTCTCTCCCATGACATTCCAATGTGGTGCAACATCGAGTCGACAATCTATAGTGTTCAACGTCTTGTGTGCTATGTGTTGAACACTTTGGTATGTTAATATTCCTCGGTATCAATCTTATGTTGTAACGGAGAAACCTTTCATTTTGGTGAACAGTGTAGCGCACAAGAAGACAAGGACAGTGAAAAGCAAGCACGACACACTAGTTCTGACTCGCAACTGAATTTATACACAAAAGGAAGAAGATAACGCACTGAAAGGCACGCTGTGCCAGAGTGTGTCACTCTGGCGCAACGTGACTTTTGGTGCGTTCTCTTCGTCTTTCTTTTGTGTATAATATGTCGACTAGCAACTAGCCTGCCAGCTTAATAACGTTGCCTTCAACATGTCTTTTGTTTTTGTGTATGGCAGTTTCCTTATTATTATTAGTTTTGAACCGATACGCTTAAGTCACGCTCGTACGAAATATATGTCGTTAACCACCGATCTATTAGAAGTAATAGTGCCAACAATAAAAACCGCAGTACCCACGGGACCTCAAGTAACCGCATAGTATTCCATGTCGCCTTGTACGCCCTTTCTGTCTGATCGACGCAATCGAAAGGCCTGCCAAAAGAAATTCAGAAACCAGCATATTGAATTTTCTGCACACATATTTAAGGCGGCCAAAACCAAAAGCGTGGCAAAACCAAGGGCGTTGCTTCCCTCGAACTCCTGTGCTTCCCATATCCAGTGGCGCTGCCAAATAAAACAAAAAACGGTCGATTACACAGTCTTCTCGAACCAGCACCTGCATCCGTAGTACATTCAATTTACCCCGCACGCGGGGAGGGAAGGAAAGAGAGAGATAGAGAGAGAGAGTGAGAGAGAAAGAGAAGCAACAAAGCGAGAAAGTTTCTTATCGTGAGCGTCTTTCAGTCCGAACTTCCACCAGATCACGCACACATACACACTCAATCGTCCTCTCATCGAACGTGCCGCTGACACGACGGCATTTTTCAAGTCCCTAAGCTCCGTCCAAAATAGAATAAACAAAGAAAGTTACAGAATCCAGCCAGCAACCAACAAACACACCAACCGACCAACCAACAAACCAAGCAACCAAACGACAAGAGCAAACAATCTTCTGCGGAATCGGGCCCGAGGGGAGGAGGAGAAGGCGACGGCAGGCGTGGATACCCATACCATGCTGCGCACACGGTGCACGCTGGCAAAGGGCACAGCCGCAACGCGGCGTGTCTGTGTGTCTGTACGTGTTTGTGTTTATATAAGGCAACCCGAGGGCTTCACACATCCCCGGCGACGCCGCGCATACATCGTATACATTCATCCAGCTCCGTTATCTGATTCCAGTCCGCCTTTAATATATTGGCCAGATAAAACTGCCGCGTCGAACCGCGCTGGCCGGGATGGTCGGTCGCTCGGTCGAGGCTCCTTCGCGCAGAAGTCGCCGTCGTCGTCGTTCCAGAGGTGTTTTTACGACTGCTTTGGCTCAAGTGCGCTCATGATTCATCAGTGCGACGTGACCTGGGTGGACAAGGCGCCGAGCCGGGGACGGCATGCATTCAGCTCCACACCGCGGGAGGATCGACGCGCTCCGGGCAAGAGACACTTTTACTCGCCTGGCTGAAAAGAAACGCTCAGCGTGGGTGCCCGACCCGACGGAGCTCGGTCTGTCGGTCGGTTTCGGTCGGTGCGGTGGGCTTTCGGCGCGTATCACGACCGTAAATAAGGCGGGTCTTCCATTCCGGAGATAGGGCCTCAAAATGCAAGAGGTGCACGAAAGTGTGACGCACTCTTGGATCTACGTGCGTGTGTGTATGTGTACGCTGACCACTGTACGGGCACATACGTGGTGAAAGGCGACGTGGTGCAGTGGTTAGCATAGCTCACCGGTAATCAAGATTCCCGGAGTTGGAATCCCGGCGCCACCAAAGGCTTTGCCATTCAGTGGCTTAGTATCATTTATCCCAGTACTTTTCATCCATCTGTGTAAGATGGTGAAAAAATTCTGGCAAATTTCTAGGCATTCTGGCAAATTGCAAATTGCATACACGTGAAACGTTCTAGCATCCTCCTCGCCTACCCCTCAGGTCACATGACCTCCCCGTTGAACAATCAGCGTCGAGCACCTCACTCCTCCTCTCCCACCCGCCAACCAATCAGTGTCGAGCCTCGAGGTCACGCTTTTATCTCGGCTTCACGAACTGCAGAACACCTAACCAAAGGGCGCTTCGCGTTAAAATTAATTGTGCATATAGACATGCTGTTATATGCATATAAAACGCGTGCATAGCATAGATAATTCGTCTGCTTTGCTGCACGCTCACGTTTGGAGCATGCGCAGAGTACTCCCTGAAATATTATAACGTTGAACAAGAGTCCGTATATAAGCTTAGTAATTAACTGTCCACATTTCGCTTGAGACTCGGACAAGAGTGTGTACAAATCGGGTAATTATGTACGTGTTGGAGACAAACCTATCATTCTCACGTTCTTTCTCGTCACATTTGTTTTCTTTTGTGAGATAATACGGGTTGGATTAATGTAATAAAGAAATGGAATATTTTAAGTGGGATATGTGAGTTGTGGAAGTGTGAAGCTAAGCAAGTTTTCTCATTCTTCAACTTCTAAGGAAAGCGCGTGTTGTTTTAATTTTTCTGTTACACAACTAAATTAAATTTTTGATGAGGACGGAGACGATGCCTATTTTACAAGCGCTGCATCGTGCTGTCTCGAAATATCCGTATTGGGTAAAAGATTCAAATTGAAAAGTCACAAATAATAAATTGTTAGCGATGCAATGCACTAACGCATGTGATTTTGATCACAAGTCAAGCATATTTTATGTATAGTCAAGAGTTGTTTATGTAAACAAATGGCCGAGAGGGGAGCGTTTGACCATTCGTTTACATAAACAATTCTTCTGATACCATGCATCGTTCTCGAATTTACTTGAGATCAAGTGAAAGTACTCAATATGCTCTTGAAAGTTCCAGTATAAGATACGTTAGTACACCTTCCCACACAGTATAGATGACTGTATGCAGAGTAATTTGCTAGTGTAACGACACTAAGACAGACAAGAAAAAAGAACCGAGACAAAAAAAGTATTATTTAAGAAATGAAAAACGGTTAGAGTACAGGCGAGCTTTGTTGTTTACCATATTGCAACTTAACTCGAGACTGAGGTATGAAATAGAAACTTAAACGTAGAAGGGACAGAAAACAGAGAAGGGAACGTCTCAATTTGAGACGTTCTCTTCCCTGTTTTGGTCCCTTCTACCGTTTAAGTTCCTATTTAATACCCCATTTTCTGATTAAGTTGCAACATTTTCAAGAATTCAAGAATTGTTTTATTCAGTCAAACGCCTCGGAGAATGGGGCAAAAGGCGACTAATGTCGCTGATTAGGTTTCATCCCCCCGTACAGTTTAACAGCACAGCAGCATAACAAAATAATTAAAATAAAGCGTCACTACCAATAAACACTAACGAACATGAAAATGCTACTTAATAAGTAACAAAGTAAAATCACCCATATCCAATACCACTTACATGCCAGGGTTATTTCAATATTTTATGCCAAAGTTATAAAATATTCTTTTGAAACCGCTTTACATTTGTGTATTGTTTTGGAGCTATAAACCATTGACAGTATTTCTGGGTAAGTGTTTAGTAGCTGTGGAATTGGATCAGACATTATTGCGTTCAAAGTTGTTCGTGCTTTTGGTGGTGAAGGGTGTGGCGGATTGTGTATGTTGTTCTGTTGATATAATTGTCATGTATGTATGAGGATCTTATTTTGTTTTTTAGAATATGTAGATTACCAATTTTTGCGTTAGTGTTGTTCAAATGTTAAGAGTGAATGCTGTATGAAGTATGGACGACAATGTACGTGATATGGAGCACTAGTGATAGATGGTACTACTCGTTTCTGTAACACTTGAAGTTGGTATTTTGAAGTCTTTGAGCAAGTACCCCATTCTAAACTGCAAAAGGTTAAGCGACAGTGAACGATATAATCATATAGCTTGCGTTTTAACCAAAGAGGGAGGGTATTTATTTTTCTATTCATAATGCCTGTTGATCGAGAGATGACGGGTTGAATTTGATCAATATAGTAAGACCAATTTAAATTTTCTTAAAAATATATTCTAAAAACTTGAGAGCATTTATAGAACCTATGACATCGTTTCTAAATTGTAATCTAAGCGTGCGGTTAATATTATTTTTTGCCCTGAATATGAGGTTTTTGGTGTTAAATTCTAATTCAGTACATGCTAACCAGGCACTTAGCTCTGTTATCTATTCGTTAGCGAATACCTTAAGCTGATCTATATTTGTTTCGAAAAAAAGGTACATTATTGTAATTTGCATAGAGTACATTGTCGGGAGTATGTGATATGTTAATAATGTCAGTAATAAATACATAAAAAAGGATTAGTGGCCCAAGAATTGACCCTTGAGGTATGCCATAGCGTATATGCCCAATATCGATTTCTTTGCTGTCGAAAAATCTGATATTTCGCTGGCGTATCGTGTCCAATATACCACATTTTGAACACAATATGATAAATTATTTTGACTAAGATGAAAGAAAATACCTCTTATGGCATAAATGTACAACTTCTTCAAAATTATTTCATGTTTGATAGAATCTAACGCAATTCCAAGATCTAAAATATTCCAAATGTATAAAGCTGGTCTTCAATGTTATTTAAAATTGTATCTTTAATATTTAACAATGCTCCCTCGGTTGATTTTCTTCTCTAAAATTCATACTACTGACTAACAATTAACTTATGTTTACTAAAATGCTGGATCAGTCTGTGATTTATTTTTATTTAAACCAGTTGTGAAAATATTGGCAATACTGATATGGGTCGATAGCTATCGAAATTATTTATTGAACCACCTCTGTGAATAACTGATACTCAAGCAATTTTAAGTAGCGCAGAAAATATTCCTGTGCAGAGGATTTTGTCACAGATTTCCGAGAAAGTGTTACTAATTATTTCAGCAATCAGCAATCGCTGTTTTTAGGCTTAAGTTTTAATTCATCATCACCGCATGCACGGCTGTTTTTAAGTGAATTTATAATCTTAAACACTTCGGCGTCTGTGGTATGCGATAAAAACTTTTTCTCCATTATAAGCGAAGGCACATACGATTCAAATGCACTGTTCACAGATGATGTTGCACCCGAATGGGAAAAAAAATAATTTTAAACAAATTTGCGAGTGTTTTCCCAGAATAATCAAGATTATCTATTCTAAGGACACCGGGGACTGTATTTTTTTATTTAAACAGCAGTTCATTTGTTGCCTTCCACACATTGAGTTATGTCGTATTGCAATAAATTATACCTTTAGTAGTAATTCGCTTTTGCCTTTTTATGTTTGAGTTGAATTTTTTTTCTTATTTGTTTTCATGCAAGAAATAAATCAAGGCTTTTTTTTTTTTTTTTTTTTTACAAATGTGTTGTAAAGTTAGTTTTTCTTTTTGCAAATTTTTCTGAAAAGCGTTTGAGTAATTTTCATTTTTCGTGAATTGTTTGTTTCGTTTGACACTCTTTAATGAAAATGCTTCTTGATAGGCTCGTTTTATTTTTGTTATAAACGTATCGTACGATTTATTGGGGTTAGGCTCCTTGTATACATCGTGCCAGCTAATGTTCGGTAGGAGCGTAATAAAGTGTTCAATAGTCCGATCGTTGATGTTCCGGTAATCTGGGCTTATGACAGTTCGTGTCTGTCTAATGGATATGCATGGTAGAAAGATGAACAGAGGTAAATGATAACTAAGCTCAACTGTCATTACGTTAGAATCTATGTCATTAGTGATTGCATTGGTTATGCACAAATCAATTAGGGTCTCTGTCTCTAACGTAATCTGAGTGGGCCTCTCAATAAGGTTTTCATAGCCGTAGGGGTGCATGAGATCAATGAATTCCAATTGTCATGAGTTCGATAACATAAGATTAATATTAAAATCGCCAACATGTACCAAAGGAGTGTTAAGCTCGGCAGTATAAAGAACGCTTAAAAAAACGAGTAAAACACTTGGTGAGCCAGATGGTGGTCTGTATACTCAACAGCTGTTAGGTAATGACAGCATATCTCAAGGAGACATTCAAGGAGAGAACTGATGCGAGTATGTTAAAAAATGACGTTAATTGAAATATTATTTTTGTAGTAAAGTGACACTCCTCCACTTTTTCTCTCAGGACGAAAAAGTGCAATGCTTCTGTGCCCATTAAGTTGCGGAACGTGTGAATCACTGGTGAGCCGTGTTTCGGTAAATGCCAGAATGTGAAAACGAAATTCAAAACAGTAAAAAACACTTCACTTTTGTCACATTTGTTTCTAATGCTTCTCGTGTTAATGTAACTATGTAACAATAATGTAACAAATTATTGTTACATTGTGCCTTATTTGTTCTATGACTGTCTAACGCGTTAGTGTCATCATGTCACATAGTTCGGTAAAAGACCTTTACACGAGCAAAATGAACAGCGAAGGTGCACTCTTTGTTTACCGTATCATTTCAAGATCGTCTTCGCATTCGATCTTGAAAACACTAAAGAGAGCACGATTGCCAGTACCTTTGCTTACGAACATCTTTCCCTCTTTGTGTCATGCAAACTGATAACCCTTCTCGGCAGTTTTGGTTCTTATATGCTAAAACCGTTTTTTTTGTGTGTTTTTTTGGGATGTCAGGTTTTTATAGATGTGTAAAGTAGATTTCATTATCTTTAAAAGAGCAGCTTTTTTTGCAGCCAGTTTTTTTTTTTTTTTTGTCAAACGCGAGGCAGATCGGACTAGGACAACTGGTACTTTGTCATGCTTTTCTGATAATCTGTTCACTGCCTCAAGATCTAGCTACAGTCAAGGTTGGCAGTTGCAGTTTTTCTGATAGGATGTTTAGCTGGCCTAGTAAGTTTTTAATTTCGGATTGCGGCACTTCCTGCATCTTAATGGTTTGGCGCCTACTGTATTGGAAAGCGTTTGGAAAGAGAAGTCGAAATGGCAAAAGAGCCACGAGCGGAGTTCCGGGGAATCGTCCTCTGCCGGGATGAAAACCGGTTCCCAGTTTCCTCCTCTTCATTCTCTCTCGCAATCTTCACCCCTCCTCTCCCAACAGGAGTGCTGTGAGTGCTGTGAGCAACACTGAGCTCCCTACAGAAAGCGGGAGGTTCTCTCCTCTTTATCCAATGGAAAGGAGGAATCAAGTGACAGTTTCCTTCTCTCCGGTTTCTCGTCGACCTTTAAGTTGTTAAACATGGGGGATTTTCGTAGACCGCTGTCAGCAACGAAGGTGCGGCTACTGTGTATGCGCGCCGCTAGCCTTCTCTGCAGAGATCCGGATCTTGTAGTGGATCGCGGAGGGAATGGCGAGACGACGGAAACGATATAAGAAAGCTATCTGGGGTACAGTTGGAAACGGCCTGGAACATTTCCCATTGTCCCAGTGTGTCAGTCGGTTTCATAGTTCAGCATACCAGAGGGAACCGATGCGGCATTTTACCCCTTTTGGGTAGCCTTTCGTCGTAAGTCTGAGTGCCACCAATGCCAAGGGGGCCATTTTAGCTTGTCAAAAAACGCAAAACTACAAAATGTGTGTTTTTTTTAAATATATTTCCGTGTTACTGTTAACTGATTCACTAAAACGCGAAGAATGAGTCGTGACATTGAGTTTCTAGTTTTTGAGTTTGTGTTTGTTTTGTTACTAGCTTTTGGCCTTGCTCGATACTCTGGGCCAGCTCATATTGCTCCTGACTGTAGACTGCGCGACTCTGTTGTAAGCGCGAGCATGACATGGGTGCTTTTTCGCATTTTACTTCGAAACGTATCCTGACGGGCATTAAAATGTACCAGTTACTGGGCACTTTTTACCACTATAGTAGTTCTCAGGACAGTCTTTCAACACTAAGAAAGAGAGAAAAAAAAACCCCGGAAAACCGACGATGTAATGTTTGCACTAACAGTGTCGCAAGAGTGTTCACGACTGAACCGGTCTTTACACTTATGGCATTCTGTTCCGAAAGTTCATCTGCCACGGGAAAACCGGCAAGCAGAATTTTGTCCTGCTTTTGCCTCGTCCCGCACACGAGGACAAGGGAAGCCCGTTAATTACGGCCGCCTCGATCAATGGCCGTCAGGTAGCGCCGTCGACGGCGAAAGCTGCAGCGCCCCCTCCCATCCGGCCGAGGCAACAAGAGGCTCAGCTGCTGGCGGGATCCGGTGCCCCGGGTGCACGCACGGTGTTCGCTTCCACCGCCCCCCCGGCACCGGAGGTCCGCTAATTAGCCAGGTTTATTATCTTTTTTTCTTGTCTTCTTGATGCTCACTAATGAGCTGTCGCGTAACGAGCAGCGGACATGGCCGGCAGCAGGCGCGCGAACCCAGCGCGGTAATGGGGGCGTATTGGAGCATATATATTGCCGCGAAGACGGAAAGTCCAATGGTCCCGGCGAAGAAAAGACCCGTGCGCCTTTACGTGTGCCGGCCAGTCGCTGTAAATATAAATTTACTTTTTTTGCGCCCTTTATAAAAAAAAAAAATAATAATAATAAAAAGGAACGCATAGTTACGAGATTAGATGGAGAATCTTAAAGGGCCACTGAAAAGAAGCAAAATGTTTTTTTTTCTTTTTTTAACAGACTGGTTGGGACACGCGTGTCGAGAAATGAATTTTACGCAAATTTTTTTTTTTTTATAGCAATATTGACGGCGCGAGATTTATTTCAAATTCTGCGCGCAAAGTCCATGACGTCATGGATTGGTTAAATACTCTTTCCACCTCAACAAGACGGTCATACACTCTCCACCTCAATGTGATGGCCAAGCCTATCCACCTCTCCTCCACGCGCCCGAAATGCCGAGAAAGAAAACATATGGAAAGGAGGTCGACTAAATCGCGTCTCGCGCCGTCAATATTGCTCTAAAAAAAATATTTTTTTCGCGTAAAATTTATTTTTTGACACGCGTGTCCCAAGCAGACTGTTTTCTCGCAGAAATTGTGCTTTTTACTTGGATCGGTTAGTCCAAATAAAGATTTATATTAAATAACTGACATAAAGTTAAACATTAGAATACACACATAAGAAATAACCCTTTGGGGGGAAATGCTTCTATCTCTGGCGACTTCTCTGCCGTCCTCCTCGACCACACCTCCAGCGGGTGCCCCGACAACAGCCAAACTCGACACAACAAGGATGCACACAAAGGCTGGCGAGCCGAACTCCTCCACAGCCGTAAGGGATCCCAAGTTTGCGAGTTAGAGGGCGGAAAGACTCCACAGCCGAAGGGGGCCGGGCGTGCAGGTTGTATCCCAGAGGAAGGGTGATGTTCAGGGATAGGTATTCAGCAGCCAAGTCCCTTACGGCCCTTCGGTGGCCGCTTATATTGAGTTCAGCAGCCTTCTGGGGTCCTCCAGTCCACCAATCAGAAAGGTTTGGAAGGACCAATCAAGAGGCGTTTTCTTAGCACCAATCAAATGGCTCGAAGCCCAAAGCAAACATCAGCATGACGAAACCAAGCGCGTACACAACACAAAACATTTCAGACGAAGTTCAAATGATCTGTTAAAACAAGACAAAGCATAAATCAAAGCATCTCCGACGCGGGGTTCTAGGAACTAAGTGTAGCGTTTTTCACGTTCATGTTCACCCCCATTTGCCCCCCCTCCCGATTCCGGTCGAATACATGAGCCCTTCCGTGGAAAAGAACGAACTCTCACAGAAGGTAAAAACATAAAATGAAACTAGACAAAAAACACTCGCGTGAGCACAATTTCGCAACAATGTATAAAAAAAACTTTTTTTTTCCCTTTTAGTGACTCTTTAAAGGGGCCCTGCATTCATATTTAAGCGTCTACCTTTTTGTTTTGCGGTTTCCACGTCTCTCGGGGTTCCGGCAAGCCAGCGGGCACGGAGAGAGTAACTAAATATCAGTGGGTCATATTTTAACCGGACGGCGCGGAAACCTCCACCGACGGGGGCGACCCGCGGTGCCGAAAGCGCGCGATATGTGAAGTCTTTGGTCCTGGGCTTAAGCGGGAAACACATGTACGACGAAACCGTCCGATCCGACGTGCGGACTGCCGGAATGACCTTGGGGGGAAAGGGTTTTCGTAGTATCGGAGAGCGTTGAAAACCCTCGCCTCCGACCGTCGTATTGCGCGGTCGGACGTCGGATCGGACGGTTTCGTCGTACATGTGTTCCCCGCTTTACTACTGGTCAGAGCCGCTAAAAGCTTCTTTTTAGTCGAAATACAAGATATACGTGGCGCGAACCGTTTCAACTTTTTGTGAAAGTAGTTTTTGTTCAGTATTTTAGATCAGAAAAGCAACAAATGCAGTTTATAAAGTACGGAACCAAGGAATGACCCGTCGACATACCCGCCACCATACATAAGTAAATTACTTCCAAAAGTTAATTTAATTACAACTACAATTACTTTGCTTAAAAAGTAGTTTAACTACAATTACAATTACTACTGCGTGAAAAGTAATAAATTACAATTACAATTACTACTACGTCAAAAGTATTTACTTACAATTACAATTTACTTTTAAAAAGTAATTGAATTACTTTGCAATTACTTATTTTTGAGAGCGACCCGACTTGGGCCATATCATTCTAAACGAGTTGTATAGAGTGCAACACCTTTGCTCAAAGGTGTTGCACTCAATACGTGACATTTATGCAGCATCACTGCATAAATGTCACGTATTGATGAAATTTATGAATTTCGTCAAATTCATGATAGACCTGACAGTTTGGGGCAATGAGGCACTATGTTCTTATATTTATAATAAATAATTTTAAATTTGTTCATATGCCGAAGACGCCAGATCGCTAAAGAAATAATTGGGCTGTCCGACTTTTCTTTGCCAGGCAAATAAAAATGCGACAATTAATCATATATGAATATTTTACTAGTGGTAATATATAACGAAACTTTACACGGACTAATACGACCACATTCACATAAAAGCATCACGTTATTAGAAAATATTTACATTGAGTTGGAATTATAATGACTCAGAAATATATAAGAACCGAACCGGGTCTCCCGAATGAATGATGACAATATTCACAGGTGCGACGTCAGCCTCCAAAATGCTTACGCAAAGAATATTCAAAGTAAAACCAACAGGAAATGAACTTGAAAATAATACCAAGATACAAATATGCGACAGTACTGGAAGAGAAACGTAAAAAACTGGTAACAGAAAAAAACAACAAAAAAACTTCATAGCCAAATAAAATTTTTAACCACGGCTGAAAGCTGAAACTCATTTTTTTTCTCAAGATATTGGCGTGTTTACGCTATTTTCTGCTCGCACCGCAGATGGCACCACACAGCGCCATTGAGGTAGGCTCCAAAGAGGATTGTCTCTCAGCCCGCTGTGTAAGCAACATAAAAACAAACAAGGCCACGCTATTTTTGTTTTGCGTGTGCGTGCGTGCCGGTCTATGTGTGGGAGTGTGTCACCGAGCGCTGAGGCTTTCAGAGAGTTTCGATCCGTCGGCGCCGCAAAGGCTTGCAAAAGTAATCGTAATTGTACCCAAAAGTTTCCCATTACTGACGCTAGAAAGTAATTAAATTACAATTACAAATTGCCAGAAAAGTAATTAAATTACAGTAATTCAATTCCTGTAATTGAGTGACTACCTAAGTATGCCCGCCACCAAGCGGTGGAAAAGGCGGCGCATACTAGAAAGAATTAGTGGGATCAGGCACCGACGAGTGGCAACCGTAGAAAGGTCCCGGATGTACGCGGCGGCGCTGCCGTCGGATATGGGCTCGAGGATCCAACCGGTTCCGAACGTTCCGAGCAGGTTTGACTTGCGGTTTGGCGGTACGGCAGCGCGAAGTGGCTCCCGTTCTAAACTGATCTCTACCTCGTGTTTGCTGTCGTTTGTGGCCAATGAAATGTCAAGCCAAATTAGTGTTTAATCGGGCAGCAAATGCAATGCGAGCCGCCCTGGCCGTCCTCTTCATACAGCCTATCCAGAACATGCTTTAGTGGCGCCCTCTCGAGCCGCCGACACGGATCGCGGCAGCCTTGAGCGCTGGCTGAGCTCACTACCCCTCCTCTAGTTCACGGCCACTCAAGCGACCAAGGACGTCATGAAGGAGGTTATTTTTTGCTTGTTTTTGTAATTTTAATTTGTCTATGACTTTTAAAATAAAGCGAAATTCGAGAAAGGAAAAGTTTTATTAAGTTACTACGTTCAGTGCGCCCAGGTTCGGTCCCACAGCCACAACAGTAACGCCGGTGCTGGCTGTACTTCGGCTCATGTTCGCGGTACAAATGTGGCGTCTGTGCGGGGGTAACACAATTTGTTCTTATTGCAAATGAATGGCCCATTCAACTTGAATTCCTTAGGACAAAATGTGATATCTATCTCCGGAAACGTAACTCGTAATGAAGAAAACAAAAAGCGCAGGTTTTGATATTTTTGGAGACGCCTCTACGAGGTCTAGGTTTGTGGATATCTGATGGGACCAAGTCGCGTTTCGATTTTATTAATAAATAGATAAAGGACAGATGCAGTCTCCTATTTACGACTGTTTTCGAATTGGTGCAGACAGGGTTGTTTTTTTTGTGTGTCTTTTTTACACACATTGGAAGTTTCATAACTGAGTGTATTCTTTAACTGGGAAATGAACTTTGAGGGCTTACTTCTGATAAACTTAGCAACCCAACATAAAAAAAAAAAATTGAGAGTCGCAATTCTAGCCGTTGAGTCGTAAACTCTGCCTTAAAATGCTTAATTTTTAAAAAAAGTTTCATCATGGGAGTTCTTAAGTGTTTTTCGGGTAGCATTTTGTACTTGGTCTGATATTTTTTAATTGTGTTCTAGGAGAACTGGATTGGTCCTCTTTAAGGCTGATTTTTTCGTATTTGTGTTCAAAGTCCTTTAAAATAATTTCACAATGAAGCAATATTTTGAAGCTTGAGTATGAATATGAAAAACACATTCAGAAATAAAACTAGTTATTTTAAAATTTAATTGTTACTAGGATTTTTCTTCATTCATTTGAGATTACTTTTCACGATTATATTTTTTTCAAAAGCTAACTATTTGCTAGAATATCATTTCAGCTGTAGCATACGACGCACACTTGCGCCATCTCTTGCTTGTATAGAGAAGAATTTCTAAGTGACGTCCCCGACGGCGATACGGATGGCGCAACTAATCCTCGTTACAAAGTTGCCAACTTCGGGTGTCTCAATATGGATGTGTTGCTGCGTTGTCGTTATTGACGTCTAGCGCGACCTTCCGTGGGTGGGAACATGACTCGGCAAATTATTCTTTCCGCGCTCTTTTATTTTATATTAGAGGAGTTACTACGAGGCATCCCGTGTTTTGTTCCAAATAAGGTGGAGAATCTGTAAGATGTATGTTGGTGAAAGAGGCGATCTTTATTTTCTTTATAAAAAGGAGAAGAAGGAATTCGAAGAAAATGCACGGAGCATCGTTCGTTGTGCGGAATAGCGCCAATTATGTGACGTCCCAGAAAACAAAATAACAAAATAAGTAGAAAGAGCAGGAAAATAAATCAGAAAAGGGGAGAGCAGAAAGAAAGGAAGCAGGAAAGCTGGGGGTGCAATATAGCACGGACACATGTACACCTATGTACACATGTAGACCTATTCCACACGGACTTGAATATAGGCAACCTGCAATGCTGTTTGTTTTGGCGCTATTTAGCGACTAAACCAAGAAACATTGGGTATGCCTGGGAGTGGCGGCTGCATGGCTCAAACGTGAGCTATTACTCTGGTGACGCCGCTTAGCCTAGTGTCTAAAGCAAGAAATACTGGGTAGACCAGGAAGCCGTGATCGCATAACATGCCAGTACGGCGCAAGCTACGGCCCTGGCTGGCCAATCGGAACGTGACTATGTATCACCAGAGTGAGCTTTTACTGCGAAGATGTATCAGGCTTTTCGCTGCGTCATGCTCCAATGTGTGTGCGTTGGACTCGTATACGTAGCGTATATCGAAGCCGTCGGCACGCAATGTGGGGCTTAAAGTTCAACCTTTGCCAAGTTACAACGAAACGGGGTATAACCGTGGGCTCGCACTCCGCTGGCGCAGCCTGGCTGTTGCCGGCTTTCTATAGGCAAGATATGTTGCCCTTAAGTTTGAATAAATCAGAAGGCGCCCTTCACAAACCACAGCCGATCTTTACAGCGTTGATTATAGTACTGCAACCGTAGGTCTATTCTAGATAATTTGCTGAACCCAGTTACACCATTACACTTTCGCTACGTGCCCATGAAAGTAAAAGTGAAAGCGGCACAGTCTGATCTGTAATTTGAGACGAAGGGTGTACTCCTATGTTTTATTAGATATATATATATTTTTTTGCAAATCAAGAACAGTTTTGCAATTAAATCTTTTAGGTGTACCTATTTACTGATAATGGCGTCATCAACAGACCTATTTCACAAAGTCATGGTGAACTAACTTCTTAGGTGCACCTTATTGTGTTTGTCATATAGTTGTGTAAAAAGTGGCATGGGACCTTAAACTATAATAAAAGGAAGTCAATACTTTATCAGCCGTTCACCTATCACATATTGTCGGTATCGTCTTCCTAGCGCTCCAGTAACTCCTTTTTCATCGTATGATTGAACAGTAGCCCTTTGCAATATACCCCTTTGCGATTGCAATAAAATGCTCAATACGCCCATTTTTGTTAATACCTCCTTGCCTTCTTGCTTTGAAATGCAACGTGGCGCGGCTGCCTGTAAACATAATATACTGCGCTATGTCGGCTTCTACGGCAGGATACACCTCTCTCAGGCAATTGTCACGCTCCCCTGCATCATTCAGTTTGATCAACCTCTTCGTCTTTTTAATAAATCAATTTGTATCTCCTTGATGCCACGCGCAAAGTGACCGCCCCTCGGCGAAACTTGTCGCCTGCTTGTAGTATATTTTCTCAACGGGGTTTACTCTTAAATGTACATGCGTGCATGTGAACATCAAATTATAGACAGTAAAACGGTAAAAAAAAAAGGTTAGATATTACTTGGTACTAATAATAATAATCGTTGTAAAATCACTCTGAGATAAATCATATATTATTTCATGATATCATAAAACGTGCGTAGTTCAGAAAGCTGGCAGTAACTGGCCATATTCGTCCAAAAATATATATGCAATTTTGATGAACGGAAGAATGCGCCGCACTAGTGCCACGACTTAAAATCACGTAGATTATTATTATTATTATCGTCATCACCATCATTACCATCATCGTCGTTGTCGTCGTCGATAATATTCTGCGGCGGAACCTACTGAAGAGCTTGGCGTACAACTGTGACCTGAGCGAATGGGCAGGTATTTTTGAGTACCTTTGTTTACCTTCCTTCCAAAAGTTGTTCGTGAATTCAGTAATGTTGCGCCACTTTTGGACGGATAATAAAAAAAAAATGTCATGAAGAAAGACTAAGTAAACAGGCGAGATAGCTGATGTTACACATTTTTGAAAAAAAAAAAAAAGGAAAAATCCGGAGACGCGGACGAAGAAAGGAACAAACACAAAACACCTCCCAAACGCAGCTACTAAACTTTATTGACAAAACCTTTTATATATCACATCTCACACACACGTCTCCCAGAATTCGCACAAGTCTTTGTGACCTTCCAAAACAGTTCAACTTGTCATGACCTCGATTCAAAGAGGTCATGACAAGTTGCAGTTTGGTGAAAAGTCACAAAGACGTGTGTGTGAGAGATGATATATGAACGGTTGTGCCAATAAAGTTCAGTAACTGCGTTTGAGAGGTGTTTTGTGTTTGTCCCCTTCTGCGTCCGTCCCCCCGTCTCCGGTTTTTAAAAAATGTGTACTTATATCATCCCGAATACTCAGAGATAGCCCTCGCTATATGCTGTGCCTCGTTCCTATACCCGCTACGGACAAGCTACTCGTGATATTTATATCCTGAAATATTTAGTTACTTCCTGGTGACATTTATACGCCTACCTAAAAAAGAAGAAAAACTTACAACTTTTTTTTTCAGGGGTTGGACTCTACATTAACTACTCATTAATGTTGTCTTAACTTTTACAACCTTGTCGGAACCTTTTTATTCTACCTGTATGTCTCTCCACAGGGTTTCTACCGATTTACTGTGAATGACTTTCTCTAGCTGTGGCAGTTACAAAGTGACTAATAGCCCCCATTGGTCAACTATGATAGTTTATCTGTGTTAGTTTGTTAAGTACGTACACTGTTAACTTACTGCCTCTCCCGGGCCACGTCCCACAAGCCTCCTATGACACTGACGGGCCCGAAAATATCAGAAACACATATGAATGTGGAATAAATCTTGTTATTATCATCATTATCATCATCATCATCATCTACGAAGTGTACTAGCACAGAGACCAATGGTTAATTCCTGGAACTTAGAATAGACGCTCTGGGTATATATACATACTATCGAGACAAGTTATAACAAAGTCAACGGGAATCGGAGATCACTTCGCTATATCCGCTATTTCGTTATAACCGACTTCGGTTATAACGAAGTGCAAAAAGGGAACGGGAAATCGTGATCGCTTCGCTGTAGCCACTATTTCGTTATAACCGACTTCGGTTATAACTAGGGTTCCGCGTTTTCGGTTTCTATTTTTTCGAAATTCGGCGTACTTTTTTCGGTGTTTATTTTAATATTCAATTTTCGGTTTTTTCGGCGTATATTTATGCCCACAAAAGTTTATCGGCTTTTTTCGGTGAATATAAAATAAACACCAACGGACACCGGATCAGATGAATCTTGTAGCTGAGATATTTGTGATCACTCAAAGAATAACGGTACAGACACATTGAAAAAGAAATGGCAAATGTGTGCAACTGTAAAAGAAACAAGAAAAAAACAACACAGAAGTACGAACAAGCCAGATATAAAGGCTATGCCCAAAAAACATGGAACTTCACCTTCTCTACATCAAGATTACATAATCTTATTATAGTAAACACACATGTACTTTCCCAAGTTCTTCTCGTTGATCCGCACACTTTCTTTCCTGTTAATGTGACCCTGAGCTTCGAGAATGCCCTCTCAACGCTAACACTGGACACTGCAGGCTGAGGAGATGAAGCGCTGCCTGAACCAAAATTGGCCAATCACCCAATTGTGACTACCAAAAAAAAAAAAGAAAAAGAGACACGGTGCGACGTTTTGAAGCACAACACAACATGCATAGCTTGCATCAAGTCAGTCTTCCTTACAACGAGTTTGAAAACACGCTCGTACATGGCGAAGTCGTGGGGCATTTCGGACTCCACGTTCCGATCGATAATGCGCACATTAAACCAAAACGTCGCGATGGCGTCCATGTATCCCATGCATTCGGACACATTTCAATTGACACTCGATCGTTCCACTTTTTCGCCACGCCTCTGCGGTACGACTGGAAGGTCAAAGTGACTTTTTCCGGTTAAAACTGAATTTTAGAAAATGAATTCGACGCAGACTTGTACCGTACGCATTACAAGTAATCAAATTACTTGTAATCGATTACTTTTTGGAGTAATTTTGTAATCAGTTAATTACTTTTATTAGGCAGTAATCACAAGAGTAATCTGATTACCTTTTGAAGTAATAGACTTACTTGTAACCGTTACAATTTGTCCACAGGACCCCCCCCCCCCCCCCCCCTCGGGCACTCGCCTTTTTTTTTATGAAATGACAAAAATAAAATCTGCTTTTTCTTTTTCGAACGGAAAAAAGATTGTTACGGAGCTGTAGGAAACGAGGTCCATCTCCTTCTATGTACAATTTCTGCAAAAATGTCCGTTTTTTTTTTTTTTTTTTCGAGCTTGGACTGGGGGTGGGAGGCCCCAAGGAAGACACAGTGCGTGACGAAAACCATTCAGGGCGAAGTTTGAGGAAGCAGAATGTAGCTTTGTGAGTCCTTCGTTCAAACTAGCCCCCTCACACACACACACACACACACAGAAATAAAAAAAAAATAAAAAAAAATATCCTGCTTAGGGTACCTACTCGCAGCCCGTAGGAGAACCAGAACCGAAGAATGCCTAAAGCGGATGCAAAATATAACAAAGGCAGTTGAAATATTTCCCCATTTCCCCTACGTGGTCTTTGTGACAAGCAATGTTTCGAGTTGAGAAGTGGTCGGGGCGATCTCTTCCGCTAATGGATACTACACATGATCCGTTTCAAATCCTGGAGCTGCTGCTCTTTTGTATAACATGCGAGCTCATCCACATGTGACTAATAAAATGAGCGACGCCAACTTTGAGCGACAACCCTTGCTCAAGCTTAACAAGATCTAGAACCCCCTCCGCTCCCCCCCCCCCCCCCCCCCCACACACACACACACAACACACACTGGCGAACGCCCAAATCATTAAACGTCTTCAAACGAACTTATGCTTGTGTCCGCGTTGTGAAGGTGCAACGACCACGAAGAGGGAGCCAGTTTTTCTTCTTCAATACTTGTGCAAATGTGAAATATAGGTTGGAAGTAGTTCATTGTTATGAGCGCTAAAGATGTGTCTTCACGCAATAAAGTAATTAGAAAAGTAACGATTAAGTAATGTCCAATTACTTTTGCCGTCGAGTAATCAAGTAATCTAATTGAATACTTTTTAGCCAAGAGTAATAGTAATTGTAATCGATTACTTTTTTTAGCAACGTGTACAACACTGAAATATCGACGTACGTTTATCGGTTTTTGTCGGTTTAAATTGAAAATGCCGAACCTAAAAACTGACCTTTTTCGGTTAAAGCCGAATTTCTGAAAATGGAGTCGGCGTACTTTTATCTGTTTTTATCGGTTTAAACCGAAAACTCCAAACCCTAGTTATAACGAAGTGCAAAAGGGAATGAGAAATCGTGATCGCTTCGGTGTAGCCGCTATTTCGTTATAACTGACTTCGGTTATAACGAAGTGCAAAAGGGAACGGGAAATCGTGATCGCTTCGCTGTAGTTGCTATTTTGTTAAACTGACTTTGTTATAACCGGTCTCGACAGTATATAAAAGGGGTCGTACAGTGTTTACCTACCTTTAACGTATGGCACCTGTGCTCAAATGAACGAGATGCCCAGGGAAAACCGACCCACCCGGCGTCCCATCCCGCGGCTGACGGTTGGGGTTCGGCAACGCTATGCCAAACACGATTATCTCAATATCCAACAGTGTTTATTGGGAAGCATGGGTCGCCAATATCACGTTATGGTCGAGCGGGCCGCGGGCGCGTGGAGCCCCCCAATGCCCGTTGACTGGAGAGTCATGGGAAGCGCGCGCGCCTCATCGTCGTCGGGCGCTCGGACACGCATGTGTATACGGCCCGATCTGGTCCCCAGTTGTTATCACCTTTTGGTACCATAAAGAAATCCGTGCGTAGACTCCATTTCGTGATCGTTCCTGAGCCGTAAGCTGCTTTCTAGGAAGGGGTGCGATGCCCTTCCAAAATGTGGTTTTTGCAGAACATGGAAAGACCGCCCCACAGGTGGTGCATTTGCATTCGGCATCAGAGAGAGTATGTATAGAAAAGGTGGAGATATCTACCGACGTCTACGTAGCCGGTATCGACCACAATAAATACAGTGCAAATCAATATGGTACGCCCCTTGCATCTACAGCCTTTGCCAAAACTCGCTTGAGACTCGACTTGAGGCGCGCGCACTTCACTCGTGCGCTGGCTTTGGCCAGCGCACGAGTGAAGTGCACCTTGTCTTTGATGAGACGCTGCTTCTAGAAAGCCGGCCCTGTGCCCATGGCGCGCGCTGTAGGAGTAGGCTTTTTTTTATTCGATAATGAAGATTGAGATAAAAATAACAAGTGAACGACAGGAATACAATGATTGACGTCTTCTTCCTCGTTCCAATGCAGTCTTCATCATCGTATACGGGAGCGAACGTGCTCCAACAGTTCGCGCCGTTGACTCTTGATTTTGCGATAAAAGGCTGTACATATGCACCGACAACGAGCACCAATCTCAAGAACTTGTGTGCTGCACGTGATTGAAGTTGGATGACGTTGATTGTTGCTACTTGTCCCTGAAATGGGACTATACTCCGTTTTATACTTAATGTACAACGCTCTTAATGTACTGCCGCGAGCGCGTGTCTTCACCTAACGTCTAGTTTGCTCAAGAGCACGCGATAATGAATCGCAAGATGAAGTCAAGTGCACGCCCGAGCCAGCATCTTTGACAATGTTGTACTTTTTTGCACTAAATGGTAAAATCGAGTGTACAAGACTTGCATTAACGACACATCAGCGGCCATTATGATGGCCTAGCTGCTGAGCGCGGACCCATGTGCAACACACGTTTTGCACCATCGCATTTGTTTTTATCCTCAAGAACAAGAAGGAATGACCGCCATCGTTGTGCGATGATGTCAGTTACAGGGTTTAGAGTCCATATATGGCCAAATTTCTGGGAAGTTCCGGGAAATAAAGTTTTCAAGGGAATACCAGAATTCTAAGTTTTGTGCGTTTTATGATACCCAGGCAATTACAGTCATCGGGAATTACGATCTTTTGTAAAGAAAAGCAGAAATTGATAATTTTGTGAGTATAACCTATAGAATTAAAATTCAAACGTAATGCAAAAACGACATTGTAGCGCCTTGAAATAAGAACATTAGGCATTTAAAAGATTAATTACATTACCGCTTATTGTTATTTTACGACTGCCATCTAAAATATTCACGAGGAACATTGCGATGGTTGTAGATGTTCAGTTGAAATTGCCATTTTAGTGCATGCTCTTTTGATGTCTAAGAAAGTTGGATATGAACAAGAGAGAATGCATGTACACGTGGCGAGGCAAACAGTAAGGTGATCTATAGAACAGAAGGAGCACGATGTGCCAGAAAATATCCCACAGCGTTCCACGCGGTTTCATGTGCCTCTAGAACAGTGGTCTGCGGACCCCCATGGGTCCTCGAGAGCTTTCAGTGGGGTCTGCGCATAAACAAGGATTTCGAAATGGAACTGAACCTGTCTTTCCACGGGATAAACAGTCACAAATCTTCAATGTGCACGACAAGATAGATGCAATTATCAATAATCTCGATGTTTGGAGCAGCTGGATGGAAAACAAGTTTTTAGACTCCTTTCCCCTGCTGAATAGTTTAGACGAGTGCTCCGAAGGGGAGCTGCCAAGAATGTTGAGGACCGCAATTCAGGAAAAATTGCAGTCCGTCAGAATACGAACGAGAGAATGCTTTCGCCATATCCGTGCCAACACAGGCTGGATAATAAATTAATTTCAAGAAAAAGCCGTTGGAAGACGACGCGCTGCTTGAGATTTCAACACATATTTGGAACAAGTGTTCTCGCAACGCCCCCTTGGCAATTTGCGAGGGCGTGTGCTTTCGTAATACCCTCATATGTGTGAGAAGGCAATACGATTCTTGCTACCATTTTCGATGACCTTCCTGTGCGAAGCCACGTTTTCTGCATCAAATCGAAGTGACAAAACAGGATAATGGTGAGTCAGACTTACGACTTCGATTTTTTTTCCAGTGAGCTTGACGTCAGCAGCTTTGTTTACAGCATGCAAAACTGCTTTTCAAACTGGTCGTGTATTGCGAGTGCCAGTTCATATCAACAACTTATGCGGAGCGCAAGTTCGTCTGCTTCTTTTGCAGGAGTTGTGGTGACGTCAAAACGCCGAGCTCAGATTGGCTCTGATTGAAGGAATTGAATATAGATTAGCGTGTTTTACAAAAATATAATATCAAAAAAGGATAATTTTTTTTTCACGTATTGTTTCTACTGTGCCCCACAATACGCCTTATGCAACCATAGGGAAAAAGACACCTTTGTTTTACCTAGATGCAGAACGAACTATGGCTTTACAATGTTGCGATATATGTTGCCTACGTTTTTAAATTCTCCTCTATGTGATCACTTGAATGATATGTTTTCTTCTGTCCTTAGGAACGCTTTTCTATAATTTGTCTGTACTTCTCATTTTGTCTGTACTGTTCATTTTGTATATATATTATTTTTTGCCGCGTTTACACTGCTGACTTGTAAGGGTGGCGAGGCCCGTCAAGCAGTGGACGACACTGCTTTTTTCTTGCCACCCTCAGTTTGTATTTCAAGCTGAAATAAACGCTGATTGATTGGGTAGACCTCAAATCAAGCTGCCTCGAGGTCGAGCCACTATCCTTCAATCAGAGCCAATAAAAGGTCGGCGTTCTGACGTTACCATAAGCCCTGCAAAAGAAGCAGACAAACTTGCGCTCCCAGTTATAACGTAATTTGGGCAGCTGCAAATATAGTCCCCATTTCTGGTCTTTGCTTAGTGTGCCTTTTTATGCTTGGTAGACACGGTTAAAGCCAGCGAGCAACGTGAGGAAACTGTAGGAGAATACAGGAGACAGGATAGACGCTGAACTTACTACTCAGTATTTCATCCAGAAGAGAAGAAGAGAGAAGATGACATATAACCAACAGGCACGTGCACATGGCACGAGAACTCCAGGGCGCTGGGCGATGGCTTCAGCGCATTAAAGCGTTAAAAAGAAAAGCTTTCTTTTTAGGTAGTGTAACAGAAGGATGGCTCACGCAGTACTCCTCCAGACGCCAGCCATCCTCCTGTTACACTATCTGAAAAGAAAGTTTTGTTACGCTTCGATGCGTTGAAGCCATCGCCCCGCGCCCAGTTCTCGTGCCGTGAGCACGTGCCTGTTGGTTATATGTCATCTTCTTTCTTCTCTTCTGGATGAAGTATTGAGTTGTGAGTTTAGCGTCTATCCTGTCTCCTGTATTCTTCTACAGTTTCATCACGTTGCTCGCTGACTTTGACCATGTATAATGCTCACCATCGAGTAGAGCTCATCACCCTTTTGCAGTTCATTTTATGTGTGCTTTCTCGTTATCAATATTGTAGTTAGTGGAGGTCCCTCAATGACCCCTGAGTTGATTAGGGGGTCCGCCACGGCCAAAAAAAAGTGGGAACCGCTGCTCTAGAACGCCTTTGATTGGATGCATTTCTGTTTTTGGAGCATTTGTAAGACAGGTAGAAAATGCCGAATGGCAAGATGGTGTGGTATAGTGTGCGAAAACATAATGTAGTGGTGCAGTGGTTAGCAAGCCTCCCCGGTTATGAGGAAACCCAGAGGTCGAATCCTGGCTCGAATCGAATATTGCTTTTCAATTGCTTTGTAATCTTTATTTCCATTTGATCAGTACGGTAGTCATACGCCCACACAGAAGAAGCCTGTGTGCTAGTGGCTCCCTTCTGGTTAACTGCTGCAAAGTAGCAGTGTCTAAACACCCTCAATTTAACAATTTATAAATAAATAAAAATAATTTCTAAGCAACTTTAGCTTGCTACAGAAGCACACGTTGAGATAGCCGTGTCCCACTCTGGGGAGGAAAAAAAAGTTTTCTTCTGGGGTAATTTTTTTCGTGATTACGGTGGCGGAGTTTCTTGTAGTGTCGCACACCATACCATGATGTGCTAAAAGAAATTCCGCCGCCAGATGATAACGGTATCAAAACACTGGAGTTCTTGGTATCGCTAGGGTTAGAATATATAGCTAGACAAATCAGGAACTCCAGAGTTCTGTACAACGGCGTGTGCGGCACCCGAGCACGCTCGCATAGCTTAGCATATATCTTCCTGGCGCGTGTCTTTGCGCGCAACACAAGACGCAAGGAAAACAACACAAAAATATGGTCTAATAAAATGTTTAAAAACTGTGTGGCTGCAATGGGATTCGGGGAGAAGAGAAATTTTTTGAAATCTCTAATTAAAAAAGAAATGTGCACATTGAAATTTGTTAACTGTTTAGAGCAAATTATAAATTACATTCCATACACAATATTTGTGATACATGTTCGCATCGCTATGCTAATAATGGTTCTACATGATTTTAAATACACTTGGTAGCACTTTTGGTTTCGATAGCATTTCTGGTCGCATCTCGGTTTTTATATTTGTGTATACAGAAAAAAAGAAAGGCGACAACTTTCGCCCCGCCAAACAAGAAAAAAAAAAAAACGGTTCTGTTGCCAGTAAGAACATAGAGTAATATAAACAAGGTAAAGAGCGGACACTGCCATAGGCCCCAGCGGCCCAGATAAACGAGTGACAGCTAGCGCTCCTAGCGGGCGGCATTAAACACAATCTAGTTCCGGTTCCGGTCAAGTTAGTTTCGGTTTCGGCTTGGACGTTTTGCTCCGGTTCTCCGGTACCCTTCTCCTTTTCTTTCTCCCCATCTTTCCTTCTTGCGTCGCTTCGCTCTCGGGAGCTCTTCGGCTCCCGGAGCCACTGTTTCTTTTTTAATGTTGACGCAGTTTTATTTTATTTTTTACGATACAATCCGTGCAAAATGTGTAAAACAAAATTTCTACTTCACAAAACAGATGCGTATATCTTGTTTGTTTTTCCTACTGTAAAACATCGAAGTTACACAACCTCCACATTGACTTCTGACTGGTGGAGCATTTTGGGGTCAACAACAGTAAGTGGTTCAAAAATATTTTATTGGACCACAATCGTATATACATGATTTACTTCAGACGCTCTGTGTGTTTTATTAGAAACAGATACCAATACTCACAAAAATTAATTAATGTGAAGGAGTTCGGCATATCGTACACTTCGTAATAGATTTTTAGAGGAACCAAGTTAATAAAAAGTTTCTACATGGAACATGCTGAATGGTCCATTCGCTTTCACGCCGACTCGGGCTCGGGAAGTAAGCCCAGAAATAAATAAGACATCGCTATCATTACCAATCAAGAGAGTATAATAAGAGTGCAAAGCATACAGCGAAGAGTACGAATTCCCAATTTCCGGCTATTATAAAACACACGAATTGGCATAGCCTGAAACACACTTTGGGCGAGCCAATACTAAACACTGAGAACTCTATTCGGAATCTGACAATATTCAACGTTCCTAAACATTCCTCGAAATACATTTGCTCAGAAAGAAAGTATGGCACAAGAAAAGCGGCTGAAAAACTATAGACAGTGGATGCAAAAGTGGATACATTTTCTTTCTAATATCTATAGCATCTATACACTATTTTGTATAGAAATTCTGTAGAAAGTGGATTAAAACTTTTGCAAAAGGGCCGTGATAAACATTTGCTGGAAGTAAGGGAAACAAATTTTTCGAGTGCAAGCTGCACCGCTCAATTAATACGAACTTTCTGTTTCTGATTTGGCAACCACCTCCGTTGATACACTATTAGCAGTTAAAGTTGTCTAGTTGCTTTACAGCAACTGAAGAGTGTAACCAAACTTTGTGCAGGTTCCGGTTAAGAAATCAAACATGCCAACACAAGCGTATTCTGCGAAACATTTTTAAAAAAAACATTTGTTGCACTCTGAGCAATGCCAAAACTACCCAGACCTGAAAGTGTGCGATACAAGACAGCACACACTCCTCAAACATGCGCCACACTCTCTATTACGGCAAGAAAGCAATTTTCTGGTTGCTGAATGAAATTAAAGGCAGCTTGGGATGGTATATTAGATTCCCGAACAGCTTTCCAGGCACGTGATATGCTTTAAGCACAAGTAAGTACTGGTGAGGCCTGGCCAAGCTGTCAGACTCTTCCCTCAGCAGCTGAGAACAGCCACAGCTATGGGTTGTCAGTCCAATGAAATGCTTGATCAAATAGCCCCTAACGTAACAAGTGGCCGAGTCACCAAATATGCTAAACCTGATGTCTAATGTCAGCTCAGAAATATCATCGGGTGGCGGGAAGTTATCAATTGGAAGACATTACAGATTGTCTGCAATTGAACTTTCATAATGCAAAAATATTGGCAACTCCTTCAAGAGGTCAGCCTTGTCATCCTTTACGTTTCCATTGTTCGACAGTTTAAACAGTTCCTTTATCCTTATCTGTTTCAGTCCTGAGGTGAACTCGTACAACTTTCAGTTTGGATTGCAGCCCTGCATTTGTCATATAGCTCCAAAAATGTTCTGAAGTGGGTCTTGCTGCAGGCGTCGTGTAAGTAAGAACTTAAAGTCACGGCTATTTGAAAGCTCCTCCCAGAGCACGAGGACACTCTTTATAGTAACTGCCACCCTATGATGGTTTGTGACTGCATCCTACTTTCGAACTTCCATGTTGAAATCGATCCGAGTTGCAGGTGAAGGAAATCGAGTACCTCGGATTCTCCTTTCAGAATGGCATGACGCAACTTCTGCCCTGTCTTCTTGAATTGTGAGCTATTTAAAAAGCTGTCCATTCTATCGCAGAAACAGGCTGTAACCATAGCTGCCTCAGGAAGCTCCTTGGCATAAACAATGAATAGGATTGCAAGACAGACTGAGGCACTCATTACCTGTGCGGCACGTTTTACTTTCATCTTATTGAGAGGGGTTTGAAAAATGTGTCTCTCAGTAAGTTTCGGAGCCAATCGCAACCTCATCTCATGGGTAAAACGATAAAGTTTAACAATACGGGATCACTCAATGACCTCATTTCCAATGCAAAATTTGTGTGCTTGGAGATTGCTCCTGGTTGTTTTGATAAGGTGCGAAACATCAAAGATAAAGTAAACATATTCGTTATCAACTTTAACAAACACGGCTTGCCCACAGACACACCAAGTTGGTTGGCCAAGCTTACGTTTGAAGCCCCCTGATCACAGACCAAAGCCTTTACTGTGAAGCCAGTCTTAAGCTCTTGCTATGAGAGAAATGAGGAGACTGCGGATAACAGAAAACGGTGTTGAAGTGTGCACAACAGTGTATGCAAGTGGCTGAACCCACCTCCTGGAAATTCCAGAGAGCACAACACAACAACCAAGGATCTATCTGAAACACCGTTCAACACCGTCATCTGTAAATCCATGGACAATGTCGTTCGCAGAGTAATAAGTCAAGTTCCTTTTCAAAGAAATCTCATCGAAAATCAAGGTGCACACACGATTGCAACCCGACAGCCCGACGGAAACAACAGCGCGAGAAGCTCCAAACCGCTCGGCTCCACTAACTCACGCCGAGCATGCGAGCACGCGGGCAGTCATGCGTCACCTTGTTTGATGCGAAGCCGACCGAACACGCTGCAGCAGAAAGCACAAACGGACGGCACGGCACGCACGGCGCGGACGAACGACGCACGGACGAGCAGAGGCCATGCAGAATGATGCTGATGCGACGGCGTGTAGGCAAGCAGGCACACGGCAGGCCGTGGCAGGCGCCATTCCTCACGTGATTTTCGTGACGTATTAAATTAAAACTATTTAGTCGTTTTAAGTACTTAAATAATTCTAAAGCGTAACAATTTCAAAAATGAATACTTCTCACGGAAAGAGTTCTAACTAATTTTAACCAAATCACAGAAAAGCGCCACGTAGCGGAGGGCATTAAACGCAGTATCTGGGCCGCGAATCGGCTTCGGTGTCCTCCCTCTTTACGTTTACTCTATTACTCTATGGTAAGAATTCGAATAAAAAAAAAAATAAAAAAAAAAACAAAAAACAACCAGCTTTTATTCGTAACAGAGGTTGTTTATCTAAGATAGCGCGAAAACACGGCCGGCGGAGCCCTGAGCAGAATGACAGCGCGAAACTCGCAGAAGCTCAGTCAGATCACGCAGCCGCCGAGAAGTACAGACGTGAAGGAGGAACGCCGGTGTCGTGCGCAAAAATGTATGCTCGCGAATTAGAGTTCCTGTATAGGCTCCCTACGGGAGCCAGAGTTGCGCGATCATCCGCGTAGCGCCGTCTTTCCTGCACGGCATGCCGATCCTGCTTGTCACGTGACTGAATTCGGCGAATAGCGGCGCCGCGCGTTCGAAGCGCGTGGCGCGTTCTAAATCAGGGGAACGTACGCCGGGGCGCGTGCAACGTCTACTTTCCTGCACGGCACTTGATCCGGCTCCTCACGTGATCGGATCTCGGCGAATAGCGGCGCGGTGGCACGTGGAAAGCAGACGCGCAACTCTGGCTCCCGTAGGGAGCCTTTACATGAACTCTATCGCGAATGGATATGCATCGCCGCCCTGGCGTTTGAACTACTGCCTTGTTCAAGATGGCGCTGGAATCTGAAGCTCAGCACGGATTTTTAAAGGGGAGATCGGTAGAATCTAACTTATGCTCATTTTTAAATTTCTCAGCGCCAATTGTGTCCAGTAAGGGACAGGTAGACGCAATTTATTTTGACATGTCGAAAGCGTTCGACCGTGTTAGTCATGATTTACTTTTACAAAAACTCGCTCTGCATGGTTTTAGCCCACATCTGTGCGCATGGTTTTCTAGTTATATAAAAGGTCGTCAAAACTCTGTTCGTGTTGAAGAATGCCACTCCGACGAGTTTGTTTCTAAATCCGGGGTGCCCCAGAGGTCCATCCTGGGACCGCTTTTGTTTATTTTGTTTATAAATGATATTGTTTCCTTTGTTGGTGACGCAAAAACTCTTCTCTTTGCCGATGATGTTAAACTACAGGGTGTCACAAAAGAAAATTTACACGGTCTTTTTTACCGCAAAAATAAACTAGGAATCGCCGAACGCTCATTCTCCGCCCAAAGGTAGAGCTAGAGGTCACAACCAGATGCCAAAGTTTCAGCCCCATTCGATAACTTAATCAAAAGTTATGAGTGATTTTCTGAAAATTTCAATGGGAAAATGGCGGCCGACGGAGTTTTCGAACACATGGGGCTCTATGGCACCAGAAAGCGAAAACGGGCAAAAATGGGCTCCATTTTCCCATTGAAATTTTCAGAAAATCACTTATAACTTTTGATTAAGTCATCGGATCGGGCTGAAACTTTGGCATCTGATTGTGACCTCTAGCTCTACCTTTTGGCGAAGAATGAGCGTTCGGCGATGCCTAGTTTATTTTTGCGGTAAAAAAGACCGTGTAAATGTTCTTTTGTGACACCCTGTATTTTTAAGTAGATTGCACTCGTCTTCAAGCTGACATAGAACATGTTTCGAACTGGTGCTTCAAAAACCACTTCTCGTTTAATCCCGAGAACACTAAACATATTGTACTATCTAGAAAGCGTGAATTCATTTCTTGTTCTTACAACCTTGAAGGTGCCTTGATACCCCGGGTATCTTTTGTAAGGGATCTTGGTGTCCGTATTGACAGTTCACTTCTTTTCAAAGAACATGTGTCTATAACTGTTAATGCTGCGTTAAGAGTGCCAGGCATTATTTCTCGGTTATGTCGGCGGTTCTCATCACGCTCTTGTTTGTTGCATTTGTTTAAGTCACTAGTTAGATCACGGTTAGAATTTGGCTTGGTAATCTGGAATTCACTATCTCTCGGTCAGGCAACTGAAATTGAAAATGTACAAAAGCGGCTGATAAGAATTGTGTATGACCGCTATATTGGAAGGTCTTTTTATCATTATGAAACGTTACTTCACCGGTTTGCATTATACAAACTTGCCGTGAGGAGGCAGTCCAGAGATTTTGTTTATCTTCATAAAGTTGTTCATGGTCACGTCAGGTCAATGGATTTATTACGATCCATTGACTTCCATGTTCTATCAAGAGCCAGCCGCAATGTATTAACGTTTTATCCATCGTGCTTGTCCCCTGTATCCCCTTTGTCACGGATTCAATTGGCCTTGAATAAGGAACATCACCTGGATATTTTCATGTGTCTTCGGGAATTTACCTTGCTTGTTCGTGAATGGATGTATTTCTCCTAGAATGATATTTTTTTTGTGGTATTTGTATTGAGTATTTTAGTTTTCGCGGTATTTGTTGTATTTTAGTATTTTGTGCACCACAGTGGAGACTGAAAAGTTGTTTGTGGGCACCGAAAATAAAGAATTATTATTATTATAGAGCCGTAGTCAGATTGCTCATATATCGCAGAAAAGGCAGGGTGCTCGCTTCAGACGCGATGAGAGAATCATCTACGGACGACGAATGTGTTTACTTCATACACATATATGTATATGCGTGGAGCTTGAGTGCAGACAATTTTTGTACGACCGATTTCACAGGACAGTGATGTGGAGAAGCGTACGCCTCGGACAGTAGCGAGTTTTAGGGAACCGTTTTAGCACATCCGATCCGGTATACGATGGGCCTACCGTGGTACGAATTGCGCATGCGCTAGCACAGAAGACTCACAGGTGCGCAGTTCGTACCAGACGTCCTATCGTACCGTATCGGATGTGCAAAAACGGTTCCCTAAAACTAGTATAGTGTCCGCCGACCGTCGATGTGTCAGCGGTGCGACTGAGGCTTTATGGTAACTGAAAATAGGTTTAGAATAAAGCAATAGTTTGCTCTGTGACATTAAGCGTTGTAAATGCCAACACACTGTTTACGAACGAGCCCGCGTTTCGCCCACAGTGGGCACTGCGCGTGCGCAGAAACCAGACTCGCGAGAGGTGAACCATCTGCGTATGCGCAGTGCCGGTCGACGGCAGCGCCACCGCAATGGCCTGACGTCAGAGAGATGAGTTGGTCCATGACGTCGCGCTCAGTGTCTCGGAGATTTTCTTTATTTATATAAGTCTAGAAGCCCTTACGGTTGTTTTTTTTCTTCACTCTTGTCGCCTGTTGAACAGCTTAAAAAACGGAGGGTGTGGCGAGCCCCTCTTGTTATAGCTCCGCAACCAATCGGGTTGCGGTGAGAAGATTGCCAAAGGACGAGTCAGGTAGCAAGAGTAAACATAAACCACGCCCTGTGTTTCTTAAGCTCTGAATGAGGATATTTGAAAGCAGCGGCAGTTATTTGAAAGCGTGAAATGCTCTTGAACGCTACCCCCAAATGCCCAAATTTCGTCCGTCCGTCCGTGCATTTTCCGCTACATTTAGCGGGGAAAGTGACGTCACGTGACCCATACAACGATTCAGTGTCCCCGCTAAATTTAACGGGAAAATATACGCCACGTGACACGCCGATCTCCCCACCCCAGACCTCCTCCCTTCCCTCTCATTTTCTCTTTCCATCCCTCCCCCCTCCAAACAACACCTCCTAAATAACTGTAGGTGATGTTGCTCCAGCATTTCATGCGTTATACAGCTTTCAAGGTAAAGGTCGTGGCCCATTTTCCATCTTCGCGCGTTCCTTGAAACACGGTGGCGTAAGCGGGTGTGCGCCCCGAAACTACCCCTGGCTTGATTGCGCGAATTTGCAGCATTTGAGGGAATAAATCTTTACGACCTTTCTTGGGAAAAAGATTATCACCTCTCATGGCTGTAAAGCGGAGGAAACTGTGTGTGAAGAAGGAAAGTAAATGTTTGTACGTCGGAAGTGGATCGAAGTCGGGGATAGCTCCGCGGAGAAAAAATGACAAAAAAATAGAAAATTTGAGAGAGAGAGAGAGAGGGGGGGGGGGGGGGGAGGGAGAAAAAGGGGGAAATTCTACTAAACATACTAAAGCATATGCATGTGTAGGTCACCTTTACGAACTAAGAAATCGCTGGTTCCTAACCGTTTTCGAACTAAGAAATTGCTGGTTCCTAACCGTTTTCGAACTAAGAAATTGCTGGTTCCTAACCGTTTTCGAACTAAGAAATTGCTGGTTCCTAGCCGCTTTCCGCGAATAGACACAGATTGCACACAGTTCAATTTCCACCACCATTCAACACTTGGCAAAGATACAAAAATTACGTTGTCACGTGACGTCACAATTTTCCCGATAAATTTAGCGGGGAAAACGCTTCGTGTGACCTCACTGTGTTAGGCGGCACTGTGATTTCCCGCTAACGTTAGCGGGGGCACACCTTATACACCACACACACCCTGGAATCGGCTGCAAAACATCTCCGATAACGGCTGTCGCCGTGAAAAGACAAGTTGCCCTTCATGGCCAAAACCGAACCATCGCGGGGCGGTGCCAACTTTGGCGAAAAAATATGGAAAAGGGGGGGGGGGGGGGGGGGGGGGGGTTGTACCAAAATTTAAGAGTAAGCACATCCTGTCTCCATCGGGCAGACAGGTCGGCCTCCGTTCCACCTTTAATTACAGTTCCAGAAAAAAAAAAAAAAGATATCTAAACGACGAGAGAGAGAGAGAGAGATTGGGAAGATCGTCGTTCGCAGGCTCCTCGGAAGTCACTGCCTCCTCTCGTGCATGAGCGCCGCGGTCGCTGAAGCCGACACTTCGGGTCCAAAGTCCTTTCCCGTTTTTCCATTCGTGCGCTTCAGCAGGTGCGTACCAAGCGCACGACACAGCGACTCGACAAATTGTCGACGCGCGGGGGCCCTAAGAGACCAGGCTGGATGCGCTCCCGAACCTTCCGTCTAATGATGTCTCGCCCCGTAACGCCCGCTCATTTAGACTCCTCCCCCTCCGCTGCGTCGCCTGGAGAGGCACACGCATGCGCATATCGTGTAGCAGCGGACAGGACGACCGAATCGCACAAAGACCGACCCCGTCATGCGAAGCGTGTGCATGTAATTCACGGCGACGACACGAACCAGAGAGAGAGAAAAAACAAAACAAAACTGTCACGACCATCAGTGAGGCACACGGAGGTCACGGGAGCCCCAATTTTTGACGTACGGGTATTCACAAACGCGCGCCCGCGCGCGCACGGACTCGGCACACACGGCTCGTTATAATCAGCGAGGTTTGTTGGGTCCGTGCGAGCAGTACACGCATTTACACACGAAGTCGCGAAGTTACGGTCGTTTGGCATGCACTCGCGCGCGCTCTATGCCGGTGCTTGCTGGACAGTGATACATGGTGTGCTAGTTCCATGCTTGTAATTAGAGGCGGGAACGTACCTCCGCGACGACGTCGTCGTCGTCTCGTTCGAATTAATTGCGCGTCCGTTTGGCGTAGAGAGGAGAATTACGTGGAGCCTTGTCGCGTGAAGCATTCACGTATTGTAAATGTGTTCCGTTTTTTTAGGACGTGTGGTCTCCCCGGTGGGAGAACTTTCCTTCAAGCTCTTGAGCAAAGTGCGGTTTCAGGGTTCAGTGCCAAGAGCGCATATATGCAACGGCATACAAGTAAAGGACTGGTCCGCATAGACAAGGGGTCTCAAACACGCGGCCCGCGACTCTGGAACGCTGCTAGCAAACATCCTGCGGCTGCGAGTTCCCGTTCCTATGCCTTGAGTGCTACATGCGCAATAAATAATAGTTTTATATCTTTGATTCATTTCAGCTCGAAAGGAGCTCTGCTAATATAACGTGTTCATACATTTTTTACTACTCTGTTGTATTTGTGTGTTTGTGTGTGTGTGTGTGGGGAGGGGGGGGATTATTTTTTCATCAAAATATTTGTCTCTCAGCCCTTTTTTACGCAGATAAACTGTAACGGCAATGACACTATACATGCTACAAGTGCGAGCTCTCTCCTAAAGAGGGCACAGGCTGCTCAAACTCTCGCTGAGCATGAGCATCTGCTAAAGATAAAGCCACGAGCTCGGGATTCTGACCGCCATAAAATACATTTAAAATGCAGGTATTGTTTTATAATGAGGCTATACAAATCGAGGGGAAAGAAAAAAAGAACTGCCGTATGAAGAGATATTGTTCATGCCTGTTGAGTCATTGTGCGACAGGGCAAGGAAGGTGTGCCTGCTTCGTTCCATTTAAAAATGCCAGTACGTTGGTGTTTTAGTTTTCATAACATCAGGGTGGGTCTAAAGTAGCCGTATATGCAAATTTACGCTGAAGATGGCAAAACAGTGAGCTTACGAAAAGCAGAAAGCACTGGGCTCCCCTAGAAAATGAGTAGGGTGTTGCTGAGACAGTTAACTGTTTTGCAACGCGGCACATTACTGCTGCTTGTTTGTTTGTTTATTGTTTTGTCCCAAAATGATAAAATATTGCCCCCCCCCCCCCCCCCTTTCCAGCTGGCCCCCGACCTTTCTGTGGTGGGCTACCTGGCCCTTACACTTGAATGGGTTTCAGATTGCATAGACGATACACTCAAAAGAAATGCACCTTCGGATATGAACATGGCTTTTCCGGTAGCGAGTAACTTTAAATATGATTTTGTTTTTATTTGAACATTTTGTTGTACTTTAACACGCGAGGTGGATCTAGAGGCAAATCAGGTTAACTTTAACTTAATTTTATCCAATATTGGCTTTAAACCTGCCATACCTCGCGTGGCACAAGTTGGAGTTATATTTTTATTAAGTCTCGTTTTTGCTCTTTACTTAAATTCAACCTGTCTCCATGCACACAAAAAAAAGTTCGGCGTTTTCTTTAAAATTTAAACACGATTAATTGGCTCCCTTTATTCCATTAATTATTCGATTAATTTGTTTCGATCATTCTCGTGCATAATAGTTTTTAAAAAGGTCAAAGTTACATTTTCGCCTTTTCTAAAGATGGGATAAACAGCGCAATGTTCAATTTCAGATATGAAATCAAGCTTGAAGTGTAGTTGAGAACAGTAAAAAAAAAACTCTCACACTCACAAATTATTACTTCGGCCACAGAAGCAAACAGTTTCGTTGATATTCTCCGTCAATGGCGATCTCCCTCGATTGCTCACAACAGTCTCTGGGGCAATATAACCCTCTCCCCCTGTTTGGAGTCACAAATCTTACCTTTACGGTTTAATTTACGTCAAAAGTTCACCTAGAGTTTATCCTCAAACAGGTGTACTCGTCCCCGTCTGCGTAATGAAGCGTTATTTTTTTTACTTAATTTTGTTAGTCAAAATCTAACCGACTAATCTGTTTAAAAAATTAATCGCGATGAACGAATTAATTGACAGATCGGTAGTTCAATCGATTGAGTGCCCAGACCTAAAAAAATTGCGTACTATTATGCCTTACCATTAGATGCTTCAGTTTAATGGCCTTTTAGGCACTTCAATTCATGTAGTCCCGCAGTCACTGCCGCATGGTCAAAGTAAATGGTTTGCTGAGTGTTGACCGTGCAGTCTGTCATGTTTTCGCCTTCTGTCGTTGCAGTATGCTACTCAAGTGTCTGCCGCCTATCGCGAGTACCTCATCTAGGGCTGTAGCAACCAAGAGAGCGTCATTGGATGCAATTCGTTACACGAGGAGAGGGGAGCGAGATGGGTGTGGTCATGGACACGCAAATACGTGTCTCTATTTATTAAAACACTTATATCCTAAACCGTTAAATAAATATATGCGTACAATATCTCTGACAAGACCGGTGCATCTACCAGTGGTCACGGTCCAGAGAGTACCTTATCAATATATTTGTTACCCTGATTCATTGACTCATGGTTACAACACAACTGTTGTAAACACTACAACAGTTGTGTTTTACAACACAACTGTTGTTGAACAGTTGTGCGTGGAATGCCTGTACCCGGCTATAGCTCTATAGATATGCCAATAAGCCAGTCTCAGGGTTCATAGAACCTTCTGCATTTGTCTTTGTTTTGTTTTGACAGTGCGATGGAACTCCATGTGAATTCGTCATGCAAGCTCGGAAGTCATCGCACTCGGTCAATCTCGAGTCCAGCTGAGTACGAAGTCTACTTGACATTGCCTATAAGGCGGCTTTGTTTCTCTTTCTGTAGTCTTTTTCTTTTCCTTCCAACAATACTGCACAGTTTGTTTGCTGTTTCGTAAGGCAACTGTAAACGAATCGCGTTGGTTGGTTCATGGTGGTTGTGACTTTGGAATTTACTAATTTTTTTGATTTTAACAAGGTGACTTATGTCGCCGAAATGGTTGCCAGAGTGAAAGGGTTGCTTTCTACTGGGGCCGCCTTTAATTATGTCGTCCGTTGATACATTATTGCGTAGACGTGACACAAAGGTTGTCATCTGCACGTTTCTCAGCTTGGGACGGAATAATGCTCATTTCTAGTGTACTATATTTCATAAGTTAAGTGTGTTGTGCTACCAAAGGTTCGGGCGCGAAATTTTATCTTTACAAGTTAATTTCTTTCCACGAGTGCACGAGCAACATCGTAGCTTTTTGAGGTCGTGTGTTTACACCCCTCTATCTCCCGGAATGGAGAATGCACAGACCACTTGAGATAGACAAGTGCGGTATCCTTGCAAGTTCTTGCAGAAGACGCTTACCAGTGTGAAGCAATGCTTGCTTCCATCGAACCGGTGGTTTATGGTGTGTACTCGATTATGTGCTCAAAAAATCGACACACCTGTCCTGGATCTTTTTTTGTGGGCGCTGCTGTTTTGGTGTTTAGTGCTTAGGCTAGGTGGCGCAAGCTACCGCCCGTGATGAAGGGTACAGCCATCAGCATCCATCCATCTATTCATCCATTCCACCTCCTGAGCTATGGAGTCTGGAAACTGGTGGTATTGTCTCACTAGTTTGCGGACCTTTTTAACCTTTCTGCAAGACAGAAGAGGCGTATCTTGTGATTTCAAATAAAACTTCACGTAACTGGTAACAATGATTTTAAGCATGAAGGCATGCAATGTCGTTATTTTGCTGAGCTCTAATTGATGCCACACGTTCTGGACCTAAATCTCAAACTACGTACACCATGTCAATAATAAAATCAAACACTAGAGTGGGAGCAAACAAAGAAAGGGAGATGCCGCGATGCTACAGCCGATGCATATACGATATCGAATACCCACGTCGACGCATAAAGTTCAAGCCCGCGTTACCGGACCGCGTTTCGCGACCACAATGGGCCTCCAGCGCGACTCTCCACGCAGCCGTCGCACAATGCTCGTGCGGTATTGGCGGCGGAACAGCACAATGCCCCACCGAAGACGTCGAGTCAGGCGGCTCCGCAAAGCAGGCATCGCGCCGCCAGCGCCACCGTCACACAAGCCTCGCTCACAAAGAGATCTGGAGCTGCAGCTAGCCCGCTGCACCTTTGTGCGCTTTAGGCGACGCCGCCGGTATACGAACTATCTTTGTATATACTATTATTACTTGTACGCTGTTATCACGCACCTATACTGTTCGTCCTCTCCTCCCACTCCCGTTTTTCTTTCAATAGCATATATATATAGTCTCCGTGTATGCGACGCGCATACGGTGGCGTTGATTTCCGTCTCGTGTGTGCCGCCGCCCTGTCCTTTCAGCTTTTCACGTTCGAGTTCGATTTAGCGGTATGCATTCGGAGGTATACGCGTAGATCCACGCATACAGACACAAAACAAGACGGGCCTTGTGTGCGAGCGGCTTTCGCGGGGCGCGAGAGAAGCGCGCAAAAGAGGAGCACTCTTGGGGCGCTGAGACCGACACAAAATGTGGGCACGCAGATGATTCACAGCCTCATCGATCCTTATTTCGCCCTCCAAGCTCCCCGAAGAGATGTCAGCATCCCCCCCCCCCCCTTCTACACACACACACACACAAATGAAATCAAACAGAAAAGACGGGGTAGAATCAGAGCTGCCGATTCCCCGCCGAACCTATAGCTTGCATCCCCTTCCTCCATTCGCGGCTTACCCTCTCCCACCCTTACATTTTTTCTACCTCCTCTCTTTTCGTCCTCATTATTCCTTCTGCTCGTTCATCCGACCACCTTCTCCCCCTTTCCCCTTATTCCCTACTCCCTTTTCGCGTCTCCTGGTGTATTACATTTGTTGTTTTTTTTTCTCCTTTTTTCCCCCCCTCGGCGGTCTGAAACCCGAGTCGGCCCAATCATCCGCGCTGAGAGGCAGCGGAAACGCTGCAGGCATCAAATCCGGCACGTCAGCGTCTCAAAGAGGGGAGAAGAGCTTTTCAGAGCCCCCCACCCCCTGAGTATTGACCGGAGCACCATAGGGAAGACCGGGAGGAAGGCGATGAAGGAGCCTGGGGAAGCCGTGTCGGGATAAAGAGGGAGAGAGAGGGATATGGAGGGAGGGCCTCCCCATTGAACGCAGTCGAGCGACAAAAAGCAGTAGGGCGACAAAAAATATATATAGAGCATGTACTGTCGTCGACAGCAGCCGTGCTGCACCGCGGCGTGATGTGATACGAGCAGACGGCGGGACGCTGGGAGAGAGGTACTAGAGAGCCCTTCTTCTCCATTGGTGTAGGAGAGTGCAAGCAACCCCACGCACAGACGCACCGTCCTCTGGCGTCGCTGCCGAGCGCACCGTTCAAAGTTTGCACAAAGGGAGCTTCCCTCCGCGAGCTGCGGCTTAAATCTCCCCCTCCATTTCGTTTTGGCGTCGCGAACGTTAGAAATGCGAGGAGCGAGCGAACGGTGTTTTGTGTAGCGTTTTGGGAGCGGGCGAGAGTGCGACCTCACGCTGGTCGGGAGTGAAAAATGGCGGCGGTGAGAGAAAGGAGCCCTTGGCGCAGCGGCGCCGCCCGTGATTGGTGGAAGGCAGCTGTCATTGGCTGCGCGGATTGGTTGATGAGGGTGAGGGAACGCTGCGCGTCGTCCGTTGTATGATGGAGTGCTGGAGCGGAATGGAGTGCTCCGTGCTTTACATCGCCACCAACAACACTGATCCGTGCTGGTGAGGGTTGGCGGCGGGTTGAATGAAATTGAATTTCTTATTTTTGTCTATAAGATATGTATTCTAGCTCTTGACAGACATTCAAACTTGTCTCAGGCGTCCCCGAAGCAACTCGCGTAAATATACTCACGAAAACATACGCAGTTCCACCTCTTTTTTTTTTTAAAACAAACGAAGAAACAAGTGAATAAAATTCCCTATCATTCCGTCAGGGACACAGTAATGATTAGACATGCTACCTCAAAAAAGTAACTATGTACTCTTATTCGTTGCTATCTCAAAAAGTAACCAAATACGTTACTCGTTACCGATTCTCAAAAGAAACGCGCTACGTTACCTCAAATGGAACGAGTTACTTTTCTCGTTACTTTGATGGCCAAATACACAACTGCTTTTGTTTCGTGGCTTCTTGTTTTATTTTCGGCAGACGTTGCACTTCTGCTGTAGCTGCCTCTCAGTTTTCATCGCTTATGTTTCCCCGTATCCTTCAGAAACATCTCCGGCGACGCTGAAGAGTCGTTCTACGGACGCGCTCGAAGGAACGGCAGTGTTGTGCTTCAGGAAGAGCTGGTGAATCTGGGATTGCCCTTTCTCTTTTGTTCTCTCTGCTTCTAAAGTTCTTACTTGACAATGGGTTCTGTGCCTTCCCGCGTTGGCAACCCCCGGGTTTACATTCGATCTGTACACGATTTTAGAAAAATTCAACCATTGTGCCTTATTGTGTTCGCTGGGTGAGGGACATCCCCAGCTGTAGAGATGGACTGACGTGTTCAGCGATAAACGTTGCTGTATACTGTCACACTGTTTAGTTGTTTTTCGGGTTGCCCATGTGCCTTTGTCTCAATAGACGCATGCCCAGGTTAGAATTTAAAGAAAAGGCCGTTGAAACGGTGTTACACGTTACTCCTCAAAAGTAACGAAATGCAATTAGTCGTTACTTGGCCTTACAAGTATAACTGAGTACGTTACTCGTTCGTTTTCTTAAAAAAGTAACTAGATATGTTACCCGTTACCAAAAAACGTAACTAGGTAATGGTAACGCCTTGCGTACATGTCTGGCCAGTGCTTATATGTTTACTAACAATTTAATGTCAATCCTAGTAATATAACCATATAAAGAGGAAGAGAAGGGGTGGGGGGGGGGGGGGGGGGGGGGCACAGCCGGAGTTCGCCCAGGCGCTTGATGGTGTAAGGCCGGTTAGAAGGGTGTGTAGAATTCAACAAGCATTGCGTTTTTTCATCTGGCACCTCTGTGGATCGAAGTGGAGACCTACGTATTCTTATTGAGTTTTGAACGTGGCTGATGCCATGGTAAATTAACCGATCTCACCAGGCGTTCGGCGCATGCATAAAGCCGCCATAACTTTAGTTCAGAGGAGGCAAACTGTAGTGCACAACAGGACTCGTGCCGTCTCGTGTTCTACACGCGCAAAACTCCAGCGAGGTTATCGCACTTGCCGAAATACTGAAGTTTCCTTCATGCAGTGCGGCAGCGGTGGCGTACTCAAAATGGCTGGTGAGATCAATCTATTAGCAAAGGCTTTTTGAAGGAGGCTTACCGAAAAATAAGTATAAATACTAAACTGCATATTTGCTGGCGGGATCTTCAACCTGTCTGGTGTGACTGCATATATACACGTTTCATTTTAGTTGGTACAGCCTGTCTCGGAAAAGTCTTGAAATTCAGATTACATCCCACCATTTATCGTCGTTAAACCTATGCTATAGTTAGCTCCGTCCAACAAGTAAACAGTGAACTAACGTTACGCGTTGGTACTCTACTAACTACAGACATGAGCTGGCTTAAAATCACAGTCGTATATTTCTTCATTGCAGCCTATTCGGGAAAGTGGCTACGTTCTCTGATTCACATGCACACTTTGCGTCATATTTCACACGCGTCCATTTGTTTCGGCCACAATTAAGTTGATTGTTGAGTTCTCTTAAAACTTTCCTGATAAAGTATTACTTTAAAGCAAACAATATTTCACACTGTGTTCTATTACAAACGTGGAGTTTTTATTAACAACCATATCGTGAAAAAACAAACAAACGAAGGATTAAAGAAGTAATGTTATACTACCTTAATTTATGGGGCAATAAAATATTTTAATGTGCTTTTTTGTCTTACTAAGGATATGGCGCTATTCAATCGGTGCCGAATGCCTTTCGGACAGTTGGGTTAAACTGAAAGCAAACATATACATTTTGTTTGTAGGGCCTTAATTTGATGTTGCAAAATGTTGTATTTAGAGAATTGAGCATGTTTATCTGTACTCAAACGGCGCTTTGCATTGTCTCATGTGGGTTATTTAAGTAGGACATTTTATAATGTGTAGAGTGGCGTTTTGTCGCCTAATTTTCTAATTCGCCCGATATTAGTAATAGTTTGCGTTTGGCATATAGAGCGTTTAACAAAAATGGCACTTCCTTCGAATCTTGTGTGCATGTTACTAGCGTATAGCTTGAAGGACACTAAAAGAGTCACAAATAAATTTAAAATGTCCCGCTTAGGTGTTCAAAGAATTACCGACATATGATTGAAAAAAATAATTGGAAGCACTAAATTATTTTTATGAAATGTATACAATGCCTTTCTCTAAAAGAAAACGCCGATCAGAACAGACATACATCTTCACGCAACTTCAATGTAGCGCTTTTTTGTTGTTGCTAATATTGTTTTTAAAAAAAATTGTTTCTCGTGTTGTGAAGGCGGGAAGTATTAAAAACCTCCGGTATATGTGTGATGTTGATTCGACATATCAAAAGTAGGTAAGATTTACAGAAATATTTTTCAATGTCAGCGTTATATACCTTACGAGAGCTCAAGCGCATGTAGAAATTTAAAACCACAAACGATTGACTTTTTTTTTTTTTTTCGCCGAAATAAACGTAAGAAAAAGGAAAGAAAGAAAAGGGTGTGGAGTTACTAAAAGACGGGGCCTCTTTAATTTTCTTGCATCGCAGACTTTGCACTCTCAAGAAAAAAGGGTGTCAAAAGGTGTATCGTTACGCCCTTTGTCCCATATAATACACCCCAAAACTTCAATTCGACGTACAGCGCCCTACAGTCGCACAGACGGCCCGAAATTTTACGAGGGGCTTGATAGCTGTGTGGTACAACTTATTAAAATAGCTAATGTACGTATCAAGGACCACATAAAGAAAACACCGAGCTTTTACGGTAGGGCCAAGAAAACCCCGATTATTTTTCTTGTTTTCAGTAAAACGTACGTTAGCTATTTTAATTACTTGTACCACAGGGCTATCAAGCCCCTCGTAAAATTTCGGGCCGTCTGTGCGACTGTAGGGCGCTGTACGTCGAATTGAAGTTTTGGGGTGTATTATATGGGACAAAGGGCGTAATGATACACCTTTTGACACATTTTTTTCTTGGGAGTGTGCTAACTGTTGATCAAGCTCCTCTGGTCACACTGCAGGCTAATATACATCATACGAAAGACGGTCCGCAAACAATGTCTGAGAAGAGATTTTTTTTTTCCTTGTATCACGATTTTAGTTGTCGTATTAATCATACAAAAAAAAAAAAATAGAGTGCAGACATGTTCGAAACAAACGCGTATGCTTGCAGCAAATCTTTGTTTCGAGAACATGCTTGAGACGCGTGCGCAGAGAATTCCGTCATCATATCTGCTGCGAACGCCGTGTCTAATTTTTGTATGATTTATGAGCACTACATCATGTAGTGCTCATACATCAACAATCTTGGGTAGTAACGCGTTACTGTAACTTCGTTACTTGTTTGGTAACTTGTAACTGTAACGAGTTACTTTTTAAAATGTAACTTGTAACTGTAGTTCTATTACTTTTTTTCTGAGGTAACGATGAAAGTAACGACGCTACTTTCGTCGTTACTTTCCAGTTTTTTTACGAATAACATATGATTGAACGAGTACAATCTAGCTATTCTTGCACTTTCAAAATTGTCTGTTCCGACATTTCGAGTGTCAAGTTGGCCATGCACAAACTTGTGAATACGTCCTTTGTCGCGAGTCACGACCCGAATATAGCCACGTGTTGATGTGATGAAAAAAAAAAAAAATCTAGCTCTCTTTACGCACGCGCGTGAGCTTTATGACTGAACACTTACATTTTAATATTTTGAAGCACTATCTATGCTGCGGTTATTCTTTTTTCTGCGCAAACGCTTTTAGTCGGGTGAATCATTCGTGAAACAACAATACACACGAAGAGCACTGCGAATGTTTCGTATTTTGATTAGCGCCACTGTTCCGCACTGCTCATGTTTCGTATTTTGATTTACGCCACTACTCCGACATGGTGTCAACAGCCGAGGCAAAATTTACTGCTGTTTGCGCGGGGTTTGCTCGTTGCTCTGGTTGCGCGGGGTCCGTTCAGCGAGGGCAGGGACGTGTTCGCCATCAAACGAGGGAAACTTTCAGTCACTAATTTCGAGAAGTAACTGCTGCTATTATGCAATATGAAGTAAAAAGCGTAGTTTTTTACTTTTATTCAATAAAACTTGATGAGGGGCGTTTTCTAGTATTCCCTAAATTTTTCGTGTTATAGAAAAGTAACTGAAAAGTAACGTTGTTACTTTTTAAAAGTAACTGTAACTGTAACGAGTTACTCTTTTGATGCGGTAACTGTAGCGGTAACTTCGCTACATTTTTCTGAATGTAACTTTAACTGTAACGAATTACTTAAAAAAAAAAAAAAAACTTAAACAAGATGGACTACATGTGACTTTAGTTCCTCACGCTCGTTACGTGCACTTCGGCTCTCACGTGAGCAGTTGCTCTCGCAGGATTTTTAGGGATAAAGGGATTTTCCTAGAAACAGGCATAGGAAACATGATTAGCTGAGCGTGTAGAACCCATTTGGTGGTGGGATATATGATGTCCTCTGCCACACTGGGATGATTTTTTACGTGTTTATTCTCATAAAAAAAAAACGAAAAAAAAAAACAAAAAAACGGGGAGTTTGTTTTTAAACTCTGAGACAGCTGCACTTGACGATAGGCACTGTGGCCTTCTTGCAGCGGGTCCTCATTGGTTATCTTATTGTCGTGTATACCCGTTGCCGACATTTCGATAGAGGATGAAAAATAAATTCTGGCTTGAGAGTTTCAAGAGTTAAAGGTAGAATCATGCTATGCGGCTAGCCAGCCAAGGTGCTTCCATTGCTCGAGCGCTGGGAGCATTGTTATGCAGGCCTGCAACTATATGGGCACCTGTCTTTGGAAAGGGTTGATACATTTCATATAATCACCGTTACTTACCTTCCCATGTCTTACGTAGATGCCGAACCAGGTAAATTGATGATGAGGAATTCATAGAAAGCCTGCGTTGGAGACAAAACATATCTGCGGTGTTTATTTTTTTTGTTTGTGATTATAGCGATGAAGTGAACAGAAGAAAATTAACTTACGATCTGCTATGGCGGATCGTAAGACCTGAAACTAGAAGCTTCGCCTTCAGCGCGAGCTTTGTGTCCTTGCTAACACAAGTGTGAACGCGCAGGCAGCTAGGCGCAACCAAAGCACTGCATGCGGAGGCCAGCGAGCTCGCGCTGAACGGCCAGACATATGCGTAACGCGTTACAAGTAACGAGTTACTTCTACCTAGTTACTATTTTCGGTAACGAGTAACGTATTGAGTTACTTTGAAGGCCAAGTAACGAGTAAAGGTATTTCGTTACTTGTGAGGAGTAACGTGTACAACACTGCTTGAACGGCCCTGTTTTTTATTCCGACCTGAGTGTGCGCCTATTCCGAGAACGGTAGGTGAGCAGCCCGAAAGAAAACTAAACAGTATGACAGTACAGCAACGTATATCGCTGGACACGTCAGTCGAACAGTTCGACTGACGTGTCCAGCGATAAACTGTACTAAATTCTATAACTGGGAATGTCTTCACCCAGCGAACACAATAAGGTTTGTTGGTTGAACCTTCTAGAAACGGGTACGGACAGAATGCAAACACGGAGGTTGCAAACACGGGAAGGCACAGAACCCATACCCGCTGTCCTCAATGAAGGCGCAGTTCCCGAAGATTCGCTAGGTCTTCTTGAAGCACAACACAGCCGTTCCTTCGAGCGCGTCGGTAGATCTCTTCAGCGTCACCGGAGATGTATTTTTAAGGAAGCGGGAAACATAGCTGATGAAAACTTCGAGAGGTAGCTACTGCTTAAGTGCAACGACTATTAAAAAGAAAGCGATCAACCATGAAACAAATACAGTTGTGTATTCGGTCGTCAAAGTAACGTGAAAAGTAACTCGTTACTTTTGAGGTAACTCACGCGTTCCTTTTGAGAATCGGTAACGAGTAACGGATTTAGTTACTTTTTTCAGCGAGTAACGAGTAACGGTATTTAGCTATTTTTTGGGGTAACGTGTACATGTGTGGGGTAAACGGGTTATGAAGGCGATTTTTCTGGAATTCCGCTGGAAGGGGCTTTCCGTCTCCATGTTTCCATGGGCTGGGAGTCCATTGCCTGCAAGTGGGGAGACATTGATACCAGGTTTTATTTTGAGTCATGTATACACAATCGCTAAAACGTCGGACTTTGCTGTGCTCGTGTCCTATATACTAAAAAAAAAAAAACTGTGAGCTGCTCACGACCTTGAAGGGTAAACAGTTCTGTCGAGCATTGTGCGCGCGACACATACGTTTTGTTCCACCTTGACTAAACCATTGAACCGTTGTAAAGAAATTTGCGTATGACGCACGTCTGCATTTTAATGTTCAAGAAACCGTTGCGAGTTACCAGGGGCCCTATGCTTCGCTTTTTGGACTCCCACGGCGACTAGGGAGAAGAAAGTGACGTCAACAACGCAGCAAACGCAGATTGGATGTTGACGGAAGAAAACAAAGAAAAAGTGAGCTTTGTTTTCTTCTGCGGAAATTTGTCATCAGCGACTCTCACCAATCAACATCCAATCTGCGTTTGCTGCGTTGTTGACGCCACTTCCTTCTCCCTAGTCGCAATGGGAGTCCAAAAAGCGCAACATAGGGCCTCTGGTCACGCCACGAAGTGTTAAATATGCATTCCCAGCTACCGCCTTTTTTATTCCGTTCCTTTTAATGCAAATGCGTGGTTATCTAACTTTTAAAAAACAGATTACATTCGTTATTATTTTGTTGGTCTGTAACATCACTTTATTAAAATTATCTTTAAACCCTGCTATTCGCTCGTTTCTTAAAGTGATGACCGCCCTTAATTGCGAAACCGAGATCCGGGCGTTGCCAGTTATGGCGCCCACTATATCATATAAATAGTCCAGCCACGAGGCTACGGACGAAGTAGTGCATAAAAGGTAATCTATTCGTCCCCGAGTTTACGTTTGCGATATGTTTTTAGCCTCACTGCAAGTTCGCTTAGTTCATGTTATTTAAAGCAGCACATAACGGGAGCACCTTGCGAAATCTAGGGGACGGGGTCTGCATGCGGTACCCCGGCGAAACACTAATGAATTGGAAACTTTGCATCGGTATAGGATGTACCGCGCCGTTCGATCGCCAAAAAAGAAAAAAAAAAAGGAAAGCACAGTAAAACCCGAATACTAAAAAGTGTAAATACAAATCAACATGAAGGACACCACATGCAGATCGTGGTGTCCTGTCGCCTTTCATGGCTATCAGTTTGCGATGCGGCACTACAGGCAACACGATGCAATGCCGCGCAGGTTATTTTATTTTAGACTTTACAGATTTCTTTAAATAAAAGCAGTGAAAGCTTTCCTAATGCAGTATGTGCAGGTAGGTTATACGGCTAGGGGGACATACTATGGGGGGCAAATCTTCACGGTTTGTCGGCTAAGTAACGAAAATATTTTATTAACTTTTTAATTCGTGAAAATAAAGATACGGTTCCAATTGGAAACTTGCTGCATGAGCGTTATTGAAAAATAACTAAATCGGTGAATTTCAGAAAGACTTGGACCATGTGAGAAGCGCAATGGAGTGCTAAATTCGCCCATCATGCAGCAGATGCATAGCTATCCATCGACAAGGTAACGCGCCCGCGCGAATTATACGTCTCTTATCAAAAGCGTTTTCTCACTGCCCAACCTTGTGGCTCTCGCACGAGTGGTGACTTTGGCGCACTACTCCGTTTCCCTCGCGCTCAAAAAATTTCTAAAAGTTATAAACTTAGTGCTGTTCGATTAAGCACAGTAAATTCCTAATTGAAACCATGTCTACATTTTCACTAATTAAAATAAAAATGATTCACAGATTTAGGTTAATTATTCGATTCATCGGGACGATTAGTTTTCTGTATTATGTCCCCCTAGCCGTATAACTCACCTGCACAGACAGCATTAGTGTACACCCGTGAGCGATATGAAGGTGAACAGCCCTCTTCTTGTTTTTGACGCTCCTGCAAGTTTGGGAACAGGCTCTTTTCCAGAAGAGGGCTAGAACGCAAAGTTTAGACCCTTGGCCACGTACCATTTGAGACGTAGAGAGTTAATATAGCTTCAGGGAGCCGTAAAACAGCCAAGAAACCAGGTAAGGTGTTCACCTTCATATTGCCGGTGGGTTTACGACTTTTACGACTTTTATCAAACTAATTTGTAAAGCCGAAAAGAAAACACCCTATATATAACGTAACATTGGAATATTATTACGTACGGTGTACGGTGCACTGCCACATGAAATATCAGACTCGTGGAGAAAGAGGGAATGTGAGCCCAATCAAATAGGACAGGGCCCGATTTGGGCAACCCTGGCAGCCCGACATAACGATGCGTCAGACGATGCTGCTCGGGGAAAGCGGACACGATTCCTGTCTAGACGACGTTGGTATACGAGACTGGAATGTGTCTCCTCGGCCCCCCCCCCCCCCCCCCCCCCCCTGTTAGCGGGGTCTCTCGTCCACCGCCTTACGCGACGCCATGCTCTGTTTATCACAGGCGCGAAACACCTTGCTTCTGTTGACGCTATTGGATCGCGTTTTTCTTGTGCGAATAGCAAAGAAAACGATGTTATGAAAGACACCCGACTGCATTGTATTGTTACATTCGGTCTCTGTGGAGTATGAACTGATTTGTTATTTCTGCGTGCATTCAAATGAATTGAATGTCTTACGTGAAATATAAGCTACTTCTATGTTAACGACAACAAAAAAACAAAAGCAGCTGTCACGCAGTTTTTTAGATTCTTTCCCTCTAAGTGCTAGCAAAGCCGAAGCTACAATCACGAGCATGTTGCCTTGAACAACGCTTGCATAGCACGAGTGCGTGTGCTTGGAGGGCTACTTTGAAGGTTCGGAGCTCTTTTAGATTCCGTTACGCCCGCGGTTAAAGTGAAACGGAGTACAGTTCCTTTCTGTTCGTATATATATATATATATATATATACATATATATAACGGGCATGGTGGCGAAAGGCCGAAGGCGTGGGTATTTATTTGAGAAGAAAAAAACCCTTAGTGAAAACAGCAACAACGGACGATTTATTCTTCGACGTTTCGGCCGGACTCCGGCCGAAACTCATATATATATATATATATATATATATATATATATATATATATATATATATATATATATATATATTCCATGTGAAAAAGTGAGTGTACAATTGCATCGAGACGGATGATTACAGAAGAGTGGACTTATGTACCAGGACACACTTTACTAACAGGAGTACCAGTTTGCGCATTTTATTCATATCTCGGTCCCAGGTTTTCAACGGCGTTTAGTTTATGCCGTACACCTGCGAATGTTTCCACATATTGATCGCGTTCACAATGCATTTGTGTTTTAGCAGTGCGAGAAGAATCAGCGAAACCAGCTCGCTTTCTAGACTACATTAAATATACGAATTAATCAATGTTGTGTCCGAACTGAAAACAAAAGAAATAAAAAAGCGTTGCCCGTTAATTTGGCAAAATCTAACGCGTTACTTAGGTTCGCTGCCTTCATGCAAATGTAACTAAATACTGTTATTGTTACTTTCCATAAGTGACGGGCGTTACTGTAATACTTCCTTGTTTTTTGTTCACTTTACAGTTCAGTATTCTGAAGTACAAAAATTAATAACAACCCCATGTCCTACATTAATTTGTAGGACTTGTACTGCAGTGAGTCACATCAAATAAACTAGTATTAAGGAATTATTGCGGCGTTCTCGGACTTCCCACTGCAGCGCAGGTCGCATATTTCAAGCTGGACGTTATCAGCGTATACATCACCATTCGCTGTTCCCATATTTCGCAAATGGCAATGGCTGGCTTCGGCCGGCGCTGCGAGGAAATAGACTCGCAGGCCGTATGCATACTGAGTTGCTACTGTCAGCGGGAATTCACGGTAATTAGCTATCATCCCCCGTCGTGCATTTATCGCACCGAAGTCGCGACCGCGAAAAGTGTACGGATTTAACACGCGCGAAAATCGCTTATTTCTTGCACACGTGATTTTGATTCTCATATGATATCAGGGCTGTAAAGGTGAGTGAGGAGGAGTGACGAATTTTGTGCACTTAAACCTGAGCCGGCTTGCTAGAACAGCGTCCGAGCTGAGGCTGGGTGAAAGAAAGCACTGCAAAGGCTGGAACGCACGAGCGTCTTGAGACGCAGCTTGAGTCCCACGCAGCTCGTGCGCTGGCTTTGGCAGTGCTTTCTTTCACCTAGTGTCAGCTGAGACGCTGTTTCTAGCAAGCCGGCCCTGGAGTCTCGACTGAAAGACTGCGAAAGAGCGCGGCATAATGCGGAGCGCAAGTTCGTCTGCTTCTTGCATAGCGTTCCGATAATGTCAGAACGCCGAGCTGTTATTGGCTGAATGAAAAAAAAAAAAAAAATAGTGGCTAGACCTCAAGGCATCTAGCGTTGAAGTCTGCCCACTATCCGCCAATCAGAGCTCGGCATCGTTCTGACGTCACCGCAACACCTGCACAAGAAGCAGACGACTTGGTCTCCGCATACGATAAAAAGAAACCAATGTTGCCAGCTGAAGGACTACAGTCGCAATGGTATGAGCGCGAATACTGAAAATTATCAAGCAAAGTATGCAGTGACAACTTAACGTTGTAATATAAATGTTTAGTTATTTCTAACGCTTATGAAGACCTAATGCACTCATTATTGCATTGCATTAACATCCCTTCTGATGGATTTTTGAATACTCGACGAGCCCTCGGAACCACGGAAATGGGGTGGTTACGCGGTCTTATTTTCCAGGGGCACGCAGATAGCCATCACAGACATAGCGCGAGGATGCTTATCTGCTTCAATATATGCTTTGACGCGATGCCGTGTATACAGCTGCGCTCAGCGCAAAAAGAAAGCTTCGAAAGGAGCGCGAAAAACCTTCCACCGGTAAGCACACAGCGGAGGAAGCCTTGATGCAGTTTTGACAACCAACAATATGGCCATGGTTCTATGTTACGAAGACCGTCATATCTAGCCAATCAAACGTAAAGCTAGCTGGTAACCATGTATGGGACTCCAAAGGTCTGCCTCCCTGCCATCCCCAACTTTTTTGGACATCAACGCCTTGGCGCAATCACTATGATAATTTCAACGGAACAACAAAGGCCGCAATGATCCACGGGAATACTTTAGATGACCCTCATAAAATATCAGTATGCAGTACTCAAAACTTTTGGACGCGTATAGTTCTTGTTCCACGGCTCTACAGATATTTTTTTTTTGCATTTAATCCTATCGACCATATTCACAAAATTGTCAATTTACGCTTTTCTTGACAAAAGATCGCAATGTTCCAGAGGGCTGTGATATCCTGGGCATCAAAACGCAAATAAAAATATCATATTTCTACGAGAGCTCTTTATTCTTCAGATATTATGTATACATTGAATGTATGCGTTGTGCAGTTGTCAAGAAAGAACACAAAGCAATTTTATTGAGGCGTAAGAAACGTGACTAAAATTTCACAACGAACAGTGTGCAACATTCGCACGCAAACTTTTGCGCGTTTGTACGAGTCTTGAATCCACGGCGATTAGCTCGCAACGCCGATCACAAATGACTCCCATTGAACGTTTAACGACATCCAACTCAAATATAAATATATATATAAAAAGGCTGTTTCCTCCTTCTCTTTGCAGAGGGAACACTGGTCAGCCGTGTCTTTGTTCAGGAGTTGGACGCACACACACAACACACTCCCGCGACTCGGCCAATTCATTTGAATGAGGAAAGTGGGTTGCCGTTTTAACCCGGACGCCACCTGCATCGCAGTCTGCGTGACCGACCCGCCTTGTACACACATCGACGGTGTCCAGACAGAGCCAGCGGTATACAGCGCTGCGTCGCTTATCAGCGAGTCCGGCGCGCGGGTGCGCACCAGCACCAGCAGCGTGTGTCGTTGTCGCACTTGTTGTGTCGGTGAAAAGACACGCCTTCCGCGTTGCCGGCGTCGCTCGCACACGCGGGAGCTCGGCTTTTCAATGAGCCTCACGCTCGCGTAACGAGGCCGCGGAAGACCAAACAAGCACCGCTGCTATACGACGACAACGGGGAGGACGAGGGCCGCGTGCGACATGCAAATGGGCTGCGGGCCGAGATGGTATCGACGCCGGTCGAGTCGCCTCGCTGCTGTCGCCGCGGGCGTCCAGCGGCGTCGCTGTGTGCCGGCCGGTTGCGCGTGTCGAGAAGACAAGTCCCCTTTCGAATGCTCCGTAAGGGGACTTGGAAATGGGCAGTCGATACTGCGTTTCAGCTTAAAGTCCAGACGCGGCCGATGGTATGCAAGTGCAAGCTTCTGGCTTTCACCGTCCCTGCCAAGCACGCGCGCTCGTGCAGTGCTAGCGCTGTTCGGGGCCACATGCTCGCGCTCATATAGCATAATTAGCCGCTCACTTTGGATACAAAATATATAGACTGAAGTGCCTGAATAGAAAGTCCACAGGCATTCTACCAACCCTTCCTGTCCAAAATGTATCTAGCCTTTAACAAGATTTTTTAGATAATTGGCCGGTCACTTTGGATACAAACTATATAGGAATAAGGGACATAAGGGTCTGAATAATCTAGATAAAAAGTCTATTGAAGTCCTAGCCAACCTTTTCTATCCACAATATATCCCCTTTTTTATCGCGTTTCTTGAGCTAATTGGCCGACCACTCGGGATCCAAAAGCTATAGACTGAAGTATGTGAACTTTTAATACAAAATCTACAGGCATTCTAGCAGTATTTCCTGTCCACAATGTATCTACATTTTTAACGACTTTCTTCACAAAATTGGCACGTCACATTGGATACAAAAGGTATACATTAAAACGTTTTAACTTTGGACAGAACGTCTACAGGCATTCCATCTGAATTTAAGACACTTTAGTCTACAGCTTTTCGAAACCCAGTGGTCGGTCAATTAGCTCAAGAAAGGCGATAAAAAGTTGGATACACGCTCAATAAGTAATCTATTCAATGAATCCACAATTCTGTATACAAATTGGATACTCCCTCGCTCAATTTTTTTGTAAGGGTTGAGTTTAAACAAAGTTTTGATATACTCCGTTTCACACTAAAGGCTGGCTCACACGCTTGCGTGAGGCGGAAATGCGCTGCTTGGATGGCAATCGTCGTTGACCGCGGTCGCACTTGGAGGGAGTACAGTATATACGCTTCCACTAAGCACTTTCTGCGCGCTGCATCAATTTGTCTACCGGGCTGTGAAACGCGTCCTGACTCTGCGCGGTATATGTTTCTTTCGCGAAATATCAGGCGCCAGGAATGTGCTGACTCAGTGTTTTTCAACCAGGTGATGAGCACAGAAAGGCACGTGCATCTTTTACAACGCTTATCGCACGTGCGAAAAAAAAAAAAAAAAACCGGGTCATTGGGCTTTGGACGCGTGCGCGGCGTCTGATATTCAGTGGAAGAGAGCTACTGATGCGCAGAACATCGCGTAGGTTGATCTATATGACTGCGAAATATGCCGACTTTGAACTTGTGGTCAATACGAGAAAAAAATGCTACGGGGAAAGAGGAGCTCACCTAAATCCAATGTGATGAACTTTGTAAATAAATGCGACGTATTTTGAGACTCGAGCAATAAAAAGAGGAAACGATGTTAGCTTTCATAGAAGAAACATTCCGTCAACGTATAGGCGGAAGAAGAGGAAACGTTAGCGATGTTAGCTTTCATAGACAGAAACGCTGCATGCTGTGCGTTGATAATTTCAGGATATAAACCCACCTCTCCGTTAAACGATAGTTAGTAAGTAACTGTGCGTCGCGATTCTGGAGGGCTTCGAGTTATAGATACGAGTGTCGTGGGGTCAGAATTTCAGCTTGCCGCCGCTAATTAATCCAATTTGGAACAAACTAGGGCCGTGAATAATAGTCACTTTCATGCCATATACGGGATTTATAATGTACGATGTTGCGTGATGAGATTTATGTGCCATCTGCACCAAAGTGCGTTAAGGTACTTGCAACGCCACATCCTGATACATCAAATAAAATTGTGAGAGACTTGCGCCAACAATGAGCCAAACGTTAATTTCACTTTCTTAATTTTCAAAACTAAAACCAGGGCCGCACGCACGCACGCACGCACGCACGCACGCACGCACGCACGCACGCACGCACGCACGCACGCACGCACGCACGCACACATACACACACCCACACACACAGACACACACACACAACACTCTCTCTCTCTCTGCCTTTCGGTTATCGCTTTAAATAACTTCATATTCAATTTGATTTTGGCATCGAACGTTGACAATACTCGGCAGTTCCACAGTATTTTTCATTATTCATGGTCTATTTGTGCGGTTTGTTTAGCTTCGTTCAGTGCGCTTCTTGCCGCGCACTGGTGCACTGTTGCGAAGCAACACCCGGGAAGTGGACAGCTAAAGTTTGGGTGCATCGCTTCGCCTCCAGCGCATCCGCGTGCTCAGGATAAACTCACTCCTCCGAAATAATAATATGCATGCTCACTCATAAAAAGAAGAAGAAGAAAAAAAAAAGACTGATAAATGCTATTGTCACAACGCTACCTAGACATAAACTGTTCAAATCTGATCTGCGTCGAGCATGCCAGTGTATCTGATAAACTGCGATGCTCTGATGAGTTACGTCTGTCACTCGTGAGACATTTTATCTTAAAAGGCTCCTGAAAAACTTTTTTCGCGTAACATTCATTTTTTGACACGCATGCCCAACTTGAATGCAATTTTTTTTTTAACATTCTGGTTGAGACACGCTTGTCGAAAAAATAAATTTTACGCGAAAACAAAAAAAATATTTTGGGTCTATATTGAAGGCGCGAGTCACTATTTAGTTGGTAGTCACCTCTTTGCCACTTGTTTTTGTCTCTGGGCATTTTGGGCGCGTGGAGAAGACAAGTGGATCGGCTTGGCCATCACGTTGAGGTGGAGAGAGTGTATCACCATTCCGTGACGTCATGGACTTTGCGTGCAGACTATAAAATAATTCTCGCGCCGTCAATATTGCTCTAAAAACTATATTTTTGGCGTAAAATTACATTTTTGAGATGCGTGTCCCAACCAGACTAATAAAAAAACATGTTTTTTTTTCGTTTCAGGTTTTTTGTAAGTTATCCAAGCTCTTAAGAATTTATATTTGAGTAGACGCCAACACAGTAGTTACAAAACACACACACACTGCGCATGCGCAGAACCCAGATCAGGGAGAAGTGAAGCGTGTGCGCAACCACTGTGTCGATAGCAGCGCCACCATGAGTGACGTGACGTCAAAGCGTTGAGTTCGTCTATGGACGTTTTCAAGTACGGCCTCTGGGCGCCGCCATCTTGCGCAGATCATCTGATACTGATCAAGCATCGCTGAGTCATACCCTCGGGTTTTTGGACTGACGCCCTAACAAAGCGTTTTCAATCCACGGTGGCCAAAGTAGCTCTCGAAGCGCGGCTTCTTGCGAACGTCTATAGCGAGGGAATATCTAAATGATTTTGATAAATATTGTTGGGCTTCTGCAGTAAAATCAAACTAAATGAGCCCTTGAAGATCCCTGGAAGCTTGGGAATGACTTGAACGAAGTCGGCTAGGCTTTTTTTTATCATTATAATAAAATTTTGAGCTTCGAATGCTATCGATGCAATTATTTAGAAATGCTCATACTGTGTTCTTCATCAACGGCGCCTCCCAAGAGTTTTATTTTAAACAATAGTAATGGAGCTTATCACTATTCTACTTGTCATGCCTGGTGCCTTTAAACCCATTAAACAGCTAGCTGAGTGTTTGAGTGAATCAAACTATCTGCTCGGGCAGTGGACGCAAATAAGTGGTGGCGCAGAAGACCAAATATGTGTTTCACTTTAGTTGGGCAGGCCAAGAAATGAATTGAATTTTAACATCGTATTCGCTGTAGAACGGATGATAACGATGCGATTTTTTTTTCTGCTTAAGTATGTACTTTTGGTAACTCGAACCAATCACACCAATGAATGTTTTTAGTACCCATGCATAACATTGGCGCTGACAATACACCATGAAAAAAAAAAAAAGAATTTTCCAGCTTTATAAAAACATTCTGGGAGTTTGTAGTTACGCTAGCATCACAAAAAAAAAAAAAAAAAAAAAAAACCCGCCTTAACCGTAAAAAAAAAATGTAAACGACGAAAATAATTTTTGGAGAAGGGGAACAAGAGGGACAAAGGTCCGGGTATCGAACCCAGGTCCCGGGTTCGATACCTGGACCAAGCGGAAGTTTTGGGTCGCGTACCAGTCACTATAGCTGTGTTTGGAGATTTGTGTTCGTCCTTTCTCCCTCTTCTTCCCCTTCTCCAGGGATTATTTTCGTAATTCTTGCCCAGATCGCCTGTACCTTTGCATTTAATTGTATTATAATGAAACGTCAGGCGATATTGCAAATGCACATGGAATGTGCCGTTTGTCTTAGATTTTCGGTTCAAAATAACACACGTCAGAGTTCAGGCGCCAGCATATGCACGTGCATTCTCGCGTAACGACAAACGAAGCATACTCTGGTGCTTAGAAATTTTTGCATATGGTATTTTTATTACGTGAGAAATATCACCGGCACGTCATGACTTGCCACCAACTGGTAACTACTAATGCCCGTGTCCCACTAGAGCGACAGACAGAAACAAAAGACAGCGACAATCCCCAAACCCATGCAGCATGCTAGTGATGGTACCTCTGGCAGGCGTTTAGTCGTTCGGTGCTCGTGAAGTAAGCACGAGCGGTTGCAAACCTGCCAAAGATACCCTCGCGTGCATCATGCTCGTGTTTGAGCCATCGAATCCTTTATTATACAAAGCCTCTCAAATCGCGAGACTGGTTTGAGGCTTGTCGCTGTCGTTTGTTTTTTGTCTGTACCTCTAGTGGGACACGGGCATAAGTAACCAGCGACCACTGATCACGTATATGCTAGGACATCCGTTTAATTTCACGAGTGAAGAGTGCGCGTGCATGGCTTTGATTGGTGCTCAAGGTGCTCGAGCGCTCGTACGCCCGTAGCTTTGACTGCATAGCTGCAGAAAGGTGTTCACGAGTAGTGCCAGTCATCACAATCTCGATTCTGAGGTCTCCGAGCTAACACGTTGCCCAGGAAACGCACGTGTCTTTATTGACCCTTCGGCAGCGGCTGCGTCTAAACACAACGCCGGTCGCCGTGCGTGTTGGCCTGTCGACTTACTCGAGCTTTACTCCACGCTGGCTGGCCAAGCAGACGGCAGCCGCCTCAAGTCGGAGTCGGCGCGGACATCGATAAATCGATGGCGGCGAAGGGCATGACGCACATGGAAACCAGACGAGCCATCGAGGAAAACATGTCTTCGACTTAACCAACAAACCCGTAGAAAATTTGAGGCTCTTCGGCGTCGTGATCTTTCGCTGTTGTAAGAAATAAAGTACATATTCTGTACTAAATAAATATGAAGAACAAAATATAAATTTCGATATCTTAAACTCGAATGATGATGAGAGTATTTTGAAAACAGAGAGCTCTAAATTGTAATGTATATTTTCTATAAATATGCGTTAAAGTATGCTTTGTAATTTTTTGTTGTTGTTGTCGATCGACAGAGCCGTTACAGCGACATTGTCCGAGTATGTATACGCTTGTCTGCGTATCTCATGTGCAGGGCCGGATTAAGGTACGAGCTAAGAGGGCTGCAGCCCAGGGCACCCGACTCTCTAAGGGACCCCATGCAGCTCGTAGAAAAAAAAAACAAAAAAAACGAAGCCTAAACATTTTTCGGAAAGCGATGTTGCTTTGCCGCAGCACTTAAAAAGAGGGATATACAAAGATAATGGCGATGTCAGCGAGGCCAAACGCGCACTTCGCGTAGCACACTCCTATCCCTGTACAAAGCCGGCACTTCGGCTGGGTGACCGGCTCCTTAGGGTGCTTGTCCGCTTTCTTTTGAGTTAGGCTGCGAGCAATCGAAGAAAACACGTGATCTAAGGTTTTTCGCTCCTCTTTTTTTTTGTCAGGAAGGGAAATGTCATAAACACTTCCCCCTTCACCCTACTCGGTCTCGTGTCTCGTGCGCGCAAACACGTGTTTTGGAGCAGCGCTTAAACTTTGAAAGTGCGGCCTTCGACGCTGCTGGGGAAGGGAACAAAGCTGCAAGCCGCCTCCGCGGTGGTCTTGCCGGAGTCCTCCCTAGTTGAAACCAGACGGGAATGGAACATTTTTTTTTTATTTTGAGGCTATTTTGGAGCGTTAGTTTTACGAACAATTAAAAAAAAATAAAGGAAACTGCAGTATTTCCCAGGTTCATTGCCTTAACCAGGCATCATTATCATCATCATCGTCGCCATCATCATCATCATTAGGGCCCCTGAAGCGTCTTTAGCACAGGGCCCCGAAATGCCTTAATCCGGCTCTGCTCATGTGCGTCGGTTTTGGCTGCTGTTACTAGGTTTTGTTTCAATTACTTGATCAAATTGTAAAAACAACACTGACGATTGTTTTTTGCATTTTTTTTTAAATATGTACACGACGACAAATTATGCTGTATTTACTTTTCCAATAAATGCACCGCTGCTTGTCCGGACCCCAGGCAGTCTCGAGCTGTCCTTGATAACCTTATTCGCGGATAGGTTGAGCCCCGACCATTGTGCTTAAACAAATTAGTTGGTTGCGAAAATTCCAATAGAAAATATTTGGTAAGGGCCCCGAAATTGACGCAGCCTCTCTGTACGCTCCACATGCAAACGACATGAGTCGACACAATAACCGACACAATAACAACCATAACAAGAACAAGAGAACATCTCACAGAGAAGCTTGTCGGCGAGTTCTTATGGTGACTGTTGTTTACAATGTCTCCGGTACATAACTTGATTTTAAGAATCATTTTATCTCTGTTCTCTCTCCCCACCCCACCCCCCGAAAGATTTCCCAGCACGTGTATAGGGGAATCATGATTCTGCACAGTGCGGCCGTGATGGTTCATTTTAATGTTCCGAAGGCGTGGGCACGATATTTAATTTCCCAAGTTCTGGCTCGTGTAAGCAAGTGCAAACCGATTTGATTGGGACTATGAGGATGAGTAGGAGTTCTTTTGTTATCACCCGGACACTCCACGTGAAAGAGACAGTGCACAACCACTTTTCAGGTTATAGGGAGCAGTGTTGCACTTGGGGTCACAACGGAATCATAATGTACGTTTTCTGTTCTAATGTAACATGCCAACGGTGGCCGCTTCTATAGAGTTACTGGATATGCTCCGCTACCAGCGCCACATAGCAGGTGCTACTGGAAACACCACGGGATAGGCGAGGATATCACCTTAATCAGGAAGATCGCTTTCCATCATGCCGGTCATGCTTAGAGCAGTGTCTGTGAGGCGCTGACAGATACGGAGCGGCCAGTATTCACGTGGTAGAGCTTTCAAAGTTCGACTCGGCATCATACGTACATCTTTTTTGTACAATGAATACAGTTTACATGTTATTTTAATATACACATTTTACCTGCACTTAAAGTGCCTTCTGAAATAACTACTTCAAGGAATCAGCACATAGCGCGTGCAAGTCGAGGGGCACGACCAGCAGGAGTTTGTTTTAAAGGTCTTTTTGTAAGTGCCCGTGAGGCAGGGCTATTAGACCGACATATACGGGAAAGTTTTCGCAGCTATTTTGAACGCTGTTCAGGCGTGAGGCAAAATAGCGAACTCTTATCATTTGAATGTGGTTCGTTCTATAAGCAATTCTTCGTGCGAGGAAATCGTGACGCGTCTAGAGGTTCAATTTTCTAATTCATGGTACAGTTTGGGGACGGATAAATTTCCCCGTTGCACTTGTATTTCATGTTTATATACTACATGAAGATACATAAAGCGCATGCCGGTGGAAGTACTAGGTATTTTATATTTAAGTACACTTTTACGCTTTGTTCTATCCAAACACGGTAATCTGGTTCTATGCCAATTTAACCCAAGCATGAAGCGATGTGCAGACACCGACACATGAATAGTCTTAGTTAAGTGCTAGCGGGAAGGGGCGTATAAAACATGCATGGGGTACCTCTGGTATTCTAAGTTATGAAACCGACTGCCACATTACGGCAGTAGCAAATGTAGCAATTTACTCAGTTTTTTTTTTTTAGCAGTGTAACGTACGCTTGGGATTCCCCGCGTGGCTCGCTCTGGCCTGAGCGCCACCGTGCCTGCTCATATAACCTCACCCCGCCTGTCCTTCGTGCAAGCGAATTGGGAATCTCTATTTGTTTCATCTCGTTTTTCTACACGAAACGTTGGCGCCGCGATTTTCCTTACTGGGAATGACAACAGCGGAGTTGTCGAAGCGCGACTTTCTGAAGTCCTATCGATCGTGCGGGCTGCCGGTTCTTGCACGTGTACGCGAACCCCGTCCCCCCCAGCCAACCGATAGCCTCGCGGGCGTCGTGCGTCACTCCCGCCGTGCCGTGCAAATAAATACTTTTCTGCCAGCCGCGACGACACGACTGTTCCATTTGTTCGCACAGTGAAGCGGCGGCTCCGGGCAAGGTTTCCTTTCGTCGCTGCCCGAACAATGGACAAGAGAGGAGCCCCGGATGGCCACGCTACCGGGCCCCCTCCCCCGCCAGGCCCAGGGGCCTTTAAAGGCACCAAGAAGGAGGGAGAGGGTGAGAATAAAAATAGGAGCGCGTGCAAAGCTGAGTGAGGGGGAGGGGGAAGCCGTAGAAGTGCATTCACTCGTTCCTTTTCATAGGATCCAGCGAAGCTTTGAGCGCGAGGCAATTACGTGAACCGTAGGTGGTGTGCCTAGATCTCGGGAGTGTTTCCAACTGCTGAATCGGGGTCCCGTGCTTCATGTTGTGTCGCCTCTGCAATACGAGCCGGGAGGAGGGAACGGCAGCGTTGGTCGTCTGCAAGCTCGCCTATTCTTTCCGCCCGCTCTCTTTTTTTCCCACTCGACAAATCTGCGCAGGAGGCGTCCGCCATTAGGTTGCAAAACGCTCTCGATGGTTTGAGTTGCACCCTCTTTTGAGTCCAGGCTCTCTGAACCGAGGTTGCTGAGCGGCGGCTGGTGGCCGTGCTCGGTCGAAGCGTCGGTCTTTGTGCCCCCGCTGGCCGTAACAATGGCGCCGGGGGGGTACACGTCTGTCGCGTTTTCTCGCCCGCTGATTGGACGGTGCGGGCACGTTCTGCGCTCCCATTGGCCGAGTTTCCTCATTTGGCTGGGGCCTGCGACGCGGCCATGTGGAACCAGGCGCGGTGGCGAGTGCGCGCGTGACTCATTTGTGCGTGTGCGGCGCGGGAACAGAATGGCGCGCTGGCGTGAGGGACAGTCGTAGTCCTCTTTTCTCTGTTTTCGTGTTTTTGGAGGTCCCGAAGCGCCTGCTTATTCGCCAGCTGACACGGCAGGCTAGCTGGCGGACTCGGTGGGTTTATGCACGCCTCCCGACCGAGCGTGGAAAAGCAGGGGTGGAGGAAGGCACGAGGGAGGTACAACCGTCTGGGAATGCTTCTTGTGTTGTGGCTTGGAATAAACGAGGATGAGACGTGAGAACTGCGGTCGTAGCGGACGCACATTCAACTTGTTGCGAAATGGCGCAGTCTCGTGAGAATGCTCCTCGTCGATAATAGTTGAAACCCGATAGAAGAGAGATGCATCTTCGCCGATCTCTGCCTATCTCAAGTGCACTGCGCTTTAGAAAATAATTTCTGAAACGGAAAGACGGTAAGCGCCCCATCTACGGGGTCTCTACACGTCAGAACCCGAATGAGTTGAGTGGACCAGTTTATTCATGCGCCTTCTCGACGAAAAAAGATACATAACAAACTTTGTTATATATATTCTTAGGATATGGTGCTCAACCCCTCGCCCGTACAATCCGCCTCCCATTTTCGCTCTTATTTCTTTAGTACTTATATGTATATGTCCCTTTTCATCTTCTTCAAGTGTGAAGTAGCTATCCTGCAAATACTCGCAGAATAACATCTTCACTTTTTTTTTTAATAAATGAATTTTTTGTTTACTCTCTAAAAGTGTCACCGTGCCTACTTTCCAGTAAAGCTCGCGGAGGGCCAATCACTACTGTTTCGTGAAGCGTTTAGGGAAATCTAGGACGCTTTAAAATAACGTATGCAGTTAGTGAATTAGCACTAAATTTTGTGCTTGGAGCACGTTACAGAAGATTTTAGAATAGCGTTTCCCCAAAACCGAAGCATCTCGCTCTTGAAACGCCACCGAAGTTAGAGTGACAATTTTTACTTTAGACCTAAAATTCCGCTACTTGAGTAAGTAAGATTTTGTACGAGCATAACATTTTGAACTAGTTTAAATAGGAATAGTCGACGCGAGCAGTCGACCGGTCGAGTCCGCTTTCCTCGCCTCGGCTTGAGTTGTCTTGTGTTCACCGACCTGCCGAGAAGAAGTTTGCGCGTCGCAAGTTGCAAGTTTCTGGCAATCGTTGCCAACCTTGCTGGCTGTTCCAAAACATATGTTCCGTGCACCTCCCAAGTGACGTAGGACCGCGATGTCGTCCTGTATTGAAAATAGTAGTGGCGAGGATGTTGTCGACGTTGCGTTCGCGTCGGCCGCCATGGCGGCCGCGATCCTCAAAGCCGCCATTTCTTCACTGTATACTTATCTCAGCTTTAGCCAACTTCTCGCGCATCGCGAATCCTTCTTGGAGGAACGTAAGCATGCGCTCTTTACGTAGGCACACAATTTCCGAGAAATAACGTACTCAAGCATTGCGCCCGCAAAGCGCAAAACGTGGTTAGCGTTCGGCGTATATATGCGCAGTGGCGACGATACGCGAAGTTTTTGCTTACGCTAGTCTAAAACTCCCTACGGTTATAATCCTTACCGAAGAAAAAAGTAACAAAATGTGCGTTACTCGTTACTTGAAAATAAAAACAAAAAGTGATCCCCCCCCCCCCCCTTCCTTTATGGTACCTCAAAATAAAAGTAACACGTTAACGTTACCGTGTCAGTTCGAGTGGTTTTTAACACAATTCCAAGTGTCCAACTACATTTGACACAAAAGAAAGGTCATTTGATTTTTTGCTGGAAGCCGGCAATGACATGCACAACTTGGTAACAAAGCTCCCCGAGTTCCCTGAATGTGCTAATGTCACCTGTTCGTTAGCAGTCACAAACGGTCGGAACGTTGGTCACAGTGAAACGCAAATATGCGAACGAGCCTTGAGGTAAAGTCTGTGCGACAATGGGATACCAACCCTTTAGGTTGATATCCCAACTAAGCAGTTTTCACCACTATATAGCGTAGTTTTAATGTCAGTTCTTCGATAGTTTGAGAGAAAAACAAAAACAAAGAGGACCGGCCGATGTCTTGTTCGCGCTAAGAGTGTCTCGGAGTGTGCCGTTCTCCTCTCCCTATTGTGCGCATTCGCTGGTCTTGTGACGAGGCGCCATCTGGATGTGCCGCAATCTTCACGATCGTCTCAACAGGTAGGAGTGAAGGACTGAAGAGGAGAGAGCCGAACAGAAGCGGCGACTGGCCAATTGTATGAGCACCTGTATTGAATGAAAATTTGCGGTAATTTGACGCTATATAGTTTCCCGCTTTAAGCAATTCCAACAATCGCTTTCTGCCATCTTAGTCCGGGGTCGTGGGGGGCATATTCCATGAGGGTGGCTCTCTTCTGCGGAATACGAGATGCCGCGCATACGTCCACAGCCCAGCATCTCGGTATTTCTCGCAAGGAAGCTCTGGTAAGGTGTATGGTGTTAGTCGAAATTTAGGCAGCTGGAGCGGCGGTGTTATACAGTAACTGGATCCGAGAAAGTAGTGAAGCACGTGTTACAGGGCGAGTAAACATGAAATCAAAACAAAAAAATGTCCGGTTACACCAAAAGGAAGACGAAAGTTCACTTTTCCAAGGAGCTGCGCGGAATCAATTGCCCCATTTATAAGTTTATGCCAAAACACAAGGTCACAAGCAGTTCTTCTGGTGTACAAAAGTGGAAGTGAAAACATTTCTAGCATATATTCATAGTTGTAATAAATGCGGTGCTCAATATACAATCCGAATAATCTTTTTCTGAACATTTTCAATGCTCATAGCCTGCGTTTCATATATCGAGTTCCATGTGAAAGACGCAAATTCAAGTCGCGTCCTTACTAAATAATTGAAAAAGACATAAAAGAGTCGGGGGTTCCTCAAATTCTTCGTATTCCGTCTAGATTATATGTAAAATCAAGATCAGCATGCCGTCGGAAAAAAAGTAACAACTTTGTTTTTCGGGCGTTGAGAGACAGTTAGTTTTGCTTACACCAATGGAGAATTAAAGACACGTCGTTTTGTAGTACATTGCAGTCTAAAATAGTACGAAGTACAAATACTCACGAATAACCTAATCTCATCAGCAAAAGGTAGCAGTTTAGAACTACTTACATAAGAAACTATATCATTAATAAATATAAAAAAAGAGCAATAGGGTACCCAGGATTGATCCCCGAGGAACACCAGTTTTGGAACAAAATAATTCGGAAAGACTTTCAGCAACTCGAACCGTACGTGTTCGAACAATATGGAAAATAGCTTTCAGACCACTTACCTCCATACTCCATATGAAAACGGTTTACGTAAAAACAATTCATGACTAAATCTGTCGAACGCTTTCGACATATCAAAATATATTGTATCTACCTGACCTCTATTCATAACAATAGGCGCGGCATAATAAAAAATGAAAAGAAAACGTGCCCAAATTGTATGCTTGTGAATACACAAATTAACTAAAAAAGTGTACAGGAATTCTATTCGTGAGTTTCCGGTCTGTGAAGATCATCAACTCACGAAGCCATGCTGCACAGGTGTAAGTTTCTGACGAAAGTAAAGAAACGTTCGCGGATGTATAGAAAGCTCAGAAACCTTGAAAAGGCAACGAAGTAAAGAAATTGAACGATAATTTGTAACAACGGAGGCATCCCTAATCTTCAAAAATGACTGCAATCACAGATATTTTCCACAAGGACGGAAAGGTGCCCAAATTTAGGGACATATGAAAAATAAGTTTCAGAATAGGAATGAAAAGTTTACTTCATCGTTTGATTATAAAACTCGGTGTACCATCAGCACCACTCGGAAACTTTGGTTTCAGTTTGCTAATCGCTTCGGCGATTTTACCAGAATCAACGCGCAAAAGAGAAAAAGTAATGAGAGTTTATCTTATTGTCACCGTGCTAAAAAGCTCGGTGGCCAACAGAGTAACACTTGATAAGAAAGCAGAGAAAATTTTAGCAACCTCATCAGGTTATGAACTATAAGCGGGAGCGTTGTCTGACTCATCATCACGCAAGCGTATATTTGGACTAGCATCACGTGTATGCTCCTTCACAAATCGCCAAACAATTTTAGTTCGACGGTTCAGACGGTTTTCGATGCCGTCATGATGGAGTTGTTTATCACGATTGAAAATTTTTAATTTGTTTAGATAAGGAACGATATATACTAAACTTCATGTACCAGAGAACAAAACCATTCTTTTAAAAGAGTCTCTAAAAATGTCCCTTCTTTTTAAGGCCAAAGTTTAGTTCTTTTAGGAAACCAACCAAACAGAGAATATTGATGTCGTATTTGAGCACTTTGGAACAAACCTGTCGAAAGCACTTTCAACAACCGAGGTAAACGTCTTGGTATACCAATACCATGAACAACATTTCACATAGAAAGAACGTTGCTCCAATCAAAATGTCCTATGTTGCTATATAGGCTCAAACATTCGCCTTTAGAAAAGCAGTAATTAGATGACTTACACAACACACGTGGCTTGAATGGAAGTGAAAACTCGACAGTAAAAGGTGAATGGAAATTATAAATTTGAACTGAAGGATGACCAGACAAACTTAAACTTTAAATTGACATATCAGAAAGAATAAGGTCAAGAACATTTCCTACACTATTTTTGATTGAATTGAGTTGTTCGAGGCGACAAAATTTATTAAAAGAAAACAACGAAATGATATTGGAAGACGTTATAGTGTTGCTATTCACTGTTTGTAAGGACCAGTCTCCACCTGATAAATTAAAATTGCCATATATTTGAACTTGACACTAATCAAAATCAATTCGCTTACTGATTGCCTTAAAATGTTCAATAAATACAGCCTGATCTGAAAGAGGCGGGAAGTAGTACGTGCCTATAAACAATTGAAACCGCCACTCGCTCTAATTTCTACCCAAACACATCTCGAATAGGATTCAACGTCGAAACTTTGATGCGAGACAAAGGAATTTCAGCAGCAATTAGGACACCACCGCCTGGTTCTGCCCTTTGCAAGTGTAATTTCCGTTGCCGCGATACACATTGTATTTAGAACAAATAATTTATATCTCGGATTTTCTTACATAGCCTCGTTTATGATAGACAGGTGATTTTGTGGTCTGCACCTATTAAAATTGATATGAACTCGTCGGCTTTTGTACAAAGGCCTCTTACATTTTGATAGAATACTTTAATCTTGTCCGACATTTTCGCAGTCTACTGGGCCAACAGAATGAACTCAAGTGCATGCAGTCGAGTTACCCCCTCCCCCCCAAAAAAAACAAACAAACAAAAAAAAAAAAACAACCAAACAATGAAAGATACTGCTCTCCGACCGCACTTCAGCATTGTTGATTAAATTAAATGCTGATTTTTCGCGTGACAAGTCAAGAGCAGAGTAAACATCATTTACGAGAAAACAACCGACCTTCCCTCCAGAAAGGGCTTGATTAGCGCCTGCACATCAGTGACACCTGTCTCAGGATGAAGCCGAGATGTAAACAGCGCTGAACGGCGTGGCGTCCTAGGAGCAGCAGTCACCTTGTTTGTTTTTGGCGGTTCCAAGTGACGGCTTGTTTCTTCGTCGGGGTCCGACCACACTGCAGTGTGCAACCCTCATCTCCGGTGCTCTTAGGCGAAGCACTCACTGGGTTGATATTTTTTGACAAAACCCCGTGACTGGGGGGGGGGGGGGGAAGGATAACACAACACAAAGTCTGTGTTGTGTTGTTGTCCCCCCCCCCCCCCCCCCCCCCCCCCCCCCATCCCCAGTCTCGGGGTTTTGTCTACAATGTTAAACCTTCACCAGCTTGTTTGCGCCCTAACGTTTTGTTTTCTGGCTTGATTCACACACAGCAAATCTGGGTTCGCGATGCCAGGATATGGACGGGCGACCGCGCTGGGTGGACATTTTCTTGAGGATGGCAGAGACGCTGGGTTGGGCAAAGACGTCGATGTAGCAGACGACTGTGATGCGACGGAAGCACACAAAAGCGGTGAGCGGGACGGGAGTGACGGGAGCTGCATCCTTTCCATGACGTTTCTGCGTAGTTGTAAAACATCGGAGCGGAGATTCTTGTTCTAAGCCCTAAGACACTTGACCTCTACAGTTAACACATCCAGTCTGCCCGACATGCTTACGATAAGGCGCACAAGACCTGGTGGGACGAGGTTTCCGTCCAGTGAAAAAGCTTGGTGGAACGAGGTTCTCATTCGCTCCAACGTTCGCTGACTCGTCCAGCGGCTCGTAGGATGGGACTGTGCCACCGGCGGAAACGTTCGTGCTATAAATATTGGGTTACATGCTGCTTCTCCGGGTGCCACCCCAGCACTTCAAAGTGCTCTTGCCGCCTTAAATGTTGATGTTGTATTCTTCATGGAACACCGGTAAACAGACATCGCTTGTTTGTTTTAGAATTTAACGAGGGAATCTGACCAACATATCTATAGAAGTACTACTTCCTAGGGTAGAGAGTTGATAGTACTAATGATCTCACCCTTTGGGGCCTTATTAGGGGTCACTACATATGGCAGTGCCAAGGCTGCGGGAGCAGGAGAGAAGGATCGAGTGACCGTAGCTGTGCCTATTCTAATAGTAATTATAAATTTGCGCAATTCGTTATGGATGTATGTTTGACGAAACGCCGTAACCACCTCTTTTTATGTTAAAAAAGTACCTTCAAATGTCATCGCGTGGCAGATAGAAAGTGAATTTCTCCACTCCAATCCATAAATCGTTGAGCGAACTTGAAGGGCCAGAAATGTTAGCGCAACAACAGCTACTTGACACGAGCTCATTGTACAAGCGCATACAGATGGGTCACCATTATTACCACGGACGTTCGCTATACTGCATGGCCGCGTGGGCGCCCATACCGATCTGTGCGCAGTGTGTTCCAGCGAACGGCGGGCACAGAAATCCCGCGTCCGCGAAATCCCCCAATTAAGCCGACTCTTTCGAGCCGTAATCCGCGACGAGTGCGTGCGGCTCCGAAAGGGACAGGAAGGACTGTTTCCACGTTCAATCCAAACTTCTCTGCGAGGATTACGCTCGGCTTGCTCGAGAGTGGACTGCTTTGCCGAGGCACTGAGCGCTGTTACAGAAGTCCTCTGCTTGCGCCGCCGCTGCAGGTACGAGGATTTACAAACTGGGAGCTGACTTGTCTCTCTCTCTTTCTCGCTGTCTCTCCCTCGCTCGTTGGAGCTTGCGCTAACACACTCTCTTGCAGACGTTTTGAAACGCGGCTTTAGTGGGCGCGGACCACGGTACAGCCTTTGGGGCTGCACAGTGTCTAGGCAGCAGCGACAGCTTGTTAGGATGGGGACGCGAACGTGCTATGCTTGTCCATTGTTAGAAGGAGTGAAAAACAAAGGAACGGCAAAACGATTTAACAGCAATAGACACTGTGACCTTTCGTCTTTGGGAAAGGGGGCGACAAGAGAAAATATTAAGGGACGCTAATGCGAAGACAAAAAAGAAGTGCCTTCATCTTTTGTTGCTTTGTCGGCTAGCACCTGCGTCACGTTGATGGATCAGTGATATGTTGCCAAACCAGTATCAAAATGGAAGGGCTGGGTGCTATTTTGTCAAAAATAGATACAGTTGAAGCAGCATGTTGAACAGGTCGCTGTAAAAGAAAATTAGTTGATATTATTTTCATCCCTCTTTATGTGGGTTGTGCTACTTGTGTAAGTTCTCATCCGCCAACAACGTTGAATTTGATTGACTTCGTAGGGTGCACAAACCGGTTTGTTTAATATTGCAACATGTTGTTTACAACAAGATAAACAAATAATGATTTAGAAACAATTATAAATAAGTTGATTTGATTAAGATCAGAGTTATCACGTTTTCCTAATATATTTCAGTTTCTTTTTAACATGACAAATTTATTGTTAGTGGTTCTGATTGCGCAATGGTGTACTCTTCATTTAAATATGCAAAGCGTCCTCGGTGTCGCTTTTTTATTTTGTTATTTATTAGATGAATATTATTTAAAAACAAAATGACTTCACGAACCGACAGGCGCTCATGACTTCCTTGGCTCGTATTCAGCTGTCGCTAACTTCAAGATGTTATTCCGTTTCTGTCTAAACTACTTGCTTTAAGTTGTACTAAAATAGTATGAACTCAAATAGTACATATTTTGTTAACGAATCACGAAAATGTAAGTGAAAACAAAAAAACATTTCAGGCAGTTATAGATAAATGTATTCCAGTCAACTCCCGATGGTCTGACAATCGCTTCTTTTATAAACTCTCCACAGCTTCTGGACAGCGACTATTTCGACTTGTAAAATTGGTCTGTCAGATTATGGCTAACAACATAGGGTACGGTTCCAGCAAAATACTTCTACTTGTAGTTATCAAATATCACGAAGCAGGCGGTTGTACGCATTATCTGCGTAGGTTTGTGCTCGCATTTTGTCATCGGCGCGTTTTGTTGAGAGGTGTAAAAACAAATATCAATATTCTTGTTTGGGTTTAATCCGCACGCCTGCCTATTTCGGTCTGGATGAGCATCGTACCGACGGAAGGTCGTGTATCGCTACAACTTGATGCACGTGGTTACAAATCCCAGGCTAAAGTGTTACTTTACTGACCAAATGTCTTACACGCGGTATAGCTTGAACCAGTATCGCCTTACAAGGGCTCACGTCTGATTACAGCGAAGCTGTATATGGCTAGGGTTCCGTGGATTTTTTATGTGCGTCAACAAAAACTCGCAGCGCCCTGCCTTTGTCGTCGTTTCAAGCGTTTGCGTGCCTAATTTCCTTCCGCTCTTCCGGGGTGGCGGTCCTGTCGCGCATGTCTAGTTTCCTCGGTCTCCTCGGGGCGGTGATAGTCGTCCACGCGAATGTATATAAAAAGCTAGAAAGACAAGGTGCCGTTCTCCATTTTCAATTTTGCTTCTCTTCTCTTTGTAATAGGGATTGGCTTTTAAATAAAAAAAATCTTTTTGGTCATATTACGCCCTATTTATTTATCTTTAATTGGTTTAAACCTGTTGTACTGTTTGGTGGTATCGGAATTGCGTGAGGACAAGCTTGGCCCACGTCAATTTTCCTTTAAAAATAAGTTAGCGACCATTTCATTGATACGCCTTCCTTCCCCTTTCGGGACACATGCTTAAGTATTGTGAATGTTTGGAGATCCACGAGCAAATTCGATGTATGCACTTTTCTATGTTTAGTATTCACGAATATTTTTGATTATATCGATGTATGTGCGTAACAGTTTGCCCATGCGCGTGTTGTGTAGGTATATCTGTTTGCACTGTAGATCTTTCCAAGCAAAAGCAAATTCAATTGCATAAAGGGTATGGAAACCAAACTCTAGTTCATTTATTTGTTTCAACATGACGTAGGTGGCAGTGGAACCTCAGAAAAATCAATATTTCGCTAAAAAAGCAAGGAAATATATAGTTAAACTTAATTAAACGATAACCGAAAAACACCTGGTTGTAGTTATGAAGCTTAAATGGACTGTCGTGACGGCATCGGCCTCCGACGGCAGCGCCACTATATGGGAAGCACGCTCACTTGTACAGATTACCTAGGCCAGAATGTGATACCGGAGGTTTGGCGAAGAAAACCAAAGCACAGCTGGTTACCTTGGATTCACTCCGCCGGCCAATCGCTTCTACTTATTCTTTGACATCACTGACGTCAGGGGTGATGAACTATATTTTTCAATATGGAGCGCTCTGCTTTCAACGGTGTTCTCGCCCTCGACGTGACCCGGGTTTACGCCGGAGAGCTCTGCTGGTATACCGCTTTTGTGCGTAGCAGTTTCTGTGTGACAATGTGAGAATTCAGCGGTCGTCTCGCTTTCCATCCTAGTCGCCCTCAACGTACTGAGACGATCCGCTTCGTTGTTCGAGACCGACGAAAACGGTGCCGATCGCTTTTTTTTATTCGTTTAGTTTTCGCCATTGAGACAAGTCGCGTTGCAAAATTGTGGCGATTGGAGCGTTTTTTCGTGGTAGTTTTCGTGTGGCGATATGAGAATTGTACAGTCCTGTTCTCTGTGCTCTGTGCCTTCACATGGAAAATCGCGTCCCGTCGAGACCAGCCCAAGCTTCCTCTACGCCCTTGCCTTCCCTTCGTTCGTTTAGTGGTCGCCCTTGTGACAAGAAAATATCGTAAAATTGTTGTGGTGTGCGCGTTTCTTCGCGGTGGCATGACAATGCTGCGATCACACCACTGTCGATGCGATATGCTGCTTGAACTACTCGAGTGATACCACAGTCATGCTTCCTCACAGGACTCTGTCTGCTTCCCTGCTCGCTTTAATAAATGAAGGATGCTGACCGGTATGGCGCCTTCAAAGCGATATTTATTTGTCCGTGAAGCTGGCGCCCTCGCCGAGTCTCGTCATTGTGATCAGTCGATGGTAAATCTGGTAAGCAGAAATTGTTTCGTCCCACGAGTACCACACACACACATTGTCCTGCTGTCACCTTAGACAACATGAGGTAAGAAATCTACCCATATCTCGCCTCGTGCGAGATAACAGAGGTATTTTAGCCGTCTCGCAACGATGTCGTCTAGTTTAAAAAGCAGCGAGCACGTGCTCGAAACCGACGTTGCCGATGTCGTTATATTGGCCAAGTCGCGGAGCAGAGGACGCACTACGTGTTGTCATAGCGCGCATGACTCTGCCTGCTCCGTAATCTCCCGGTGATATGTTACAGCCGTTACAACACTCTGACTAAGCGAGGTAGCAACGTGTTGACGGCACCAAATGTCAAGGCCCATAACTACGATACGCATGGCCCAAGGGAGGCCGACGCTTACCGCCCGAATATCCATCGAGACAGAAGTTCAAACGAGTTGAAAGATCCAATTGGCTCGTTACAGGCGAGACGGAATATACATTTAGACGAAAGGTCCAATTGAGACGGAATGTCCAGCAAGTATTAATATCCAACCGGACCGAAGATCCAACCAGGTCTGAATGTCCACCGTGCCTGAATATCCATCGAGATGGAAGATCCAACCATGGCCTGAATGTCCACCTTGACTGGATACCCAACGAGATGGAAGATCCAACCAGGTCTGAATGTCCACCGTGCCTGAATATCCATCGAGATGGAAGATCCAACCAGGCCTGAATGTCCACCTTGACTGTATACCCAACGAGATGGAAGATCCAACCAGGCCTGAATGTCCACCGTGCCTGAATATACATCGAGATGGAAGATCCAACCAGGTCTGAATGTCCACCGTGACCGAATATTCAACGAGGCGGAAGATCCATCCCGGTCGGAATGTTCACTGAGAGAGTCTGAGACTGAGTACTTAGTGCGGCAACCGTGGAGACTTAGAATATTTTCTGTGCAGTGCGGCATGCCAGAACCTAAAGTAACAGTATGGTAAAAATAAGTTTGCAATTCGTAGTTGAGTAAATATGTCCCTGAAGAGGCTTTCCTCTTCTTTTTCTTTTTTTTTTGTTTAATAAACGAGCGGCGAGAAAAATCATTCCTGAAATAAAGTGTACCTGGGAGATCCTCGTAATTTCTTGACGGATTTAAAATAAATGTCTCTGATGTCTTGGACTTCGAGACAGAACGGCTGGCTTCGGCAAAAATATACAGGGTGTCCCAGTTAAAACAAATTAAGCTTTAAAAACAATTAAACAGTTTTTACACGATGAAACCAACTGTGCTTTGCTTGTAAACGTCTTTCGAAAGCGCAAATATATAATTTATGAAAACTAATTCATTAATTACGACTAATTTTCAAACGTTCTTCTGTCACAGTCATTTGCCAGTAGTTCCTTTGTTTTTAATTTAAACTGTTCATTGAAGCCTTTCTTAAACGAGAAACCAAGCAAAAGGCTGCTAAATTTCCGAAGAAAATACGAGAAGGAACCTGAATCCCTTCAGGGTGAAAAGCATCCTCCGCAAAATAGAATCCAGGCTCTTTAGCTGGACCCGCTCGCTGTGGCAAGACCAGCATCAAACTCCGTCTCGGCAAGAAACGAGAGGCTCCACTCAATGTATACGTTTACCTCATTTACCAGTGACAATGCTGCCATGTACCAGGACGTATGCAATTACGTGGACAGAATTACAAACATTTTTTGTACTCCCAGGGGCTACATAACAGTTCCTTCAGTAGTCGTTTAGTGACGCATACAATGAATAAATATTTCATGATTTCCGCTGACCATGTTGTCCTCTTTTGAAAACGTGGAGAAAGGTGCCGCATGCCGAAAGGGGAATTTACATCACGGTACGAAGCTTCGTCTCTGTAGTGTTTTTGTGTAAACAGCTGGTCTGGTGTGCACCAGTAACTCATCCTTGTGCGGCTTTACATTTTATTCTTGAAGCCTTTTTATTTTTGTCAAAAAATTTATTAATAAAATGATAACCTACCATAAAACATCTTTCTAAAATTAATGTTGGGTGTTTGTGCAGTTAAAGCTCCGAGAAGTTGTACGCCTTTTTCTTTTTCAGCAGTTGTAGGTGTTTTGAAAAGTTTGAGAAATTTAACCAGCTTGCTAGAATCCGCCTGAGCGACCAACATTCTTTTTAACAAATTTGAAGACCTATCGGCTCGAAATACGTAAACATCGCGAAATGCATTGCTCAAATCAGGTAGCCAGAGAAATGAGACTGTATGCCGCTCCGCGTACGATATCCACTTGGCCACGTGGCAGGCGAGACGGAATATCAATCGAGAAGGAATATCCAACTAAGCCGGAATGTCCATCGAGTCTAAATATCCAACGTTAAGGAAGATCCAACCAGGCCGGACTGTCCACCGTGACTGAACGTCCATCGAGACGGAATGCCCAACTGAGACGGAATGTCCAACGAGACTTAAAATCCAATCAGGCTTGAATGTTCAACGTGTCTGAATATCCAACGAGCCTGAATATTTACTAGTGAATCTTTTGACTCGTTGTATCTTTCGACTCGTTGGATATTCAGGCTTTAGATCCGGAGGCCGACGACGTCGCGGGCAAGTCGTGGTAGCGACGGATTTCCCGGGACGCCCTGCACTTTTCGATGGTTATCCTATCGATGCGCTCGCCAGAATCGAACATTTAGAACGAAAAATACAGCCATCCGTTCGAAATACAAGCGTGCGATTCCCACTAGCAAATAGAGTTAATCGAGTTTCGATTCAGTGTCCCTTTAACGTTTCGGCATCGATCTTGACGGTTACATGAATGTTTGCACAGGTACAGAGCTTTTCTCACTTAATATAGGCATGTGCGAATATTGAAATTTAAGTTCAAAGCGAATAGTGGTTTTGGCCGAAGATTTTCGAATCGAATATCGAATAGTTTTGCTAAGCTTCTCACTAATGCAACGTGCTTAGACGAAAACCCAGCTGAACTTGCAAAATTTGTTGCCAAGCTTCACTTGTTCATTTCTGAGTTAATTTTAATCCGACTATACCGAGTGTTTCAGCGAAGGCTTTCAAAAACAGACAAAGCTAGGGCGGTTAGGAAATAAAGCTTTTCCCGAAACAAACGGCCAGCCACAGCGGACGTCAAGGGTTGCGAAAATCATTCTAATTGACTAAAAATTAAGTAAATTGTACTGATTAACTGTTTAATTAGTCAAAATAAACGCATGGTTTCAGTGAAAAAAAAAAAAAAAAAAAACATGCTAAGCATCTCCGAAAGCCAATAAATCAAATAATCTGTGAAATATATAAGTCAGGGGACGCATTTTACGGTGTTCCGAAAGAAACGCTCAATTTTGACGGATTTCATCGGTTTATGCTAAAACTTTGGAATCTGATTCGGACCTTTAGTGCTACTTTTGGGCGGAAAATAAGCGTTCGGCAATGCGCAGATTTTTTTTTTTCTTTTTGCCATGAAAATGATTTTGTAAATTTTTTTTAGGTAAATACATCAAGCGCGTGTATGCACCTTGCTTTGAAAATGTGATTTCCTTCTAAGCACGCGACTTTCATATTTGTACAGCCTCCAGATTTCTTAACAAACGCCGACCGGCCGGTAGATGAGTGCCTTATCGCGGCGAGAAAGAGCAGGTCAGCGAGACTACGTGCGTGTGGCAGAAGGCGCACGCTTAGCCTCGCTGACTTGCGGTTTCACGTCGCAATAAGACGCTGATTTACCGGCCGGTCGGCGTTCGCACGGTATTGTTAAGAAATCTGGAGGCTGTACTTTTCGAAGTGTTGTACGAGGCTGGTTAACCCCGTGAAGTGCTCGTTTTACTACACACCGTAGCACTCCGGAGAAGCCACACCCGTAAAAGCGAACTCCACGGGTGTTTCTTTCCTGCAGTGCACCAGTGCTCGGTAAGAAGCGCACCCAACGGGGCTAACTTGCCGCGATCAACACTCAGAAAAATACGAATATCGCAGTTCATATCGAAGCAAATATCGAATCCCGTATTATTCGGAACTGCTATTCGAAAATTCGAATATATACTGCCACTCGACTACCCAAATATTGATCTATTGCCGGCTACTCAAAGTTAAAGTGATAACTGCAATAACTGGAATGTCCTTACCAAATTAGGTTTTGATTGGGAAGTTGAAACTTCACTACACAAACTGGTCGGCCAAAGAATAACCCAGAGAGTGCAAAAAAAAAAAAAAAAGACAGATGACCTTGTGGTTGAGTTAGGTTTATGTTGTATAATAAACCCTTGTAGTATAGACGCTTTCACATCCATACAAACTTGGTGGATGAAGTTGTCATGCCTTTCAAAAGTGGCGGGCATCTCTGCTGTAAAAAAAAAGAAGAAAACAAAAGTGATTTTATAGCAGAACAGTATACGACTGCATCCGTCTACACAAAAATCGACAGGAAAGGGACTGGTGGCCACGTTGACTGCGGCAGCAAGGGTCTGCCCTAGACCTGCTGCCAGATTTCCGACAACAACACCGGCCACCGCAACAGGAAAGAAGAGCGCATCGATGTTGGGCTTATCTCGAGCGCGCGCTCGACTGCGCTCGCGCGCGCGCGATTCGCGCGGGCCATTTTTACCCGTCGATTTCGACACTTCCTGGACCCACCGTAAATTGCGTCCCGTTATCTGGCAGCGGTGTGGGCCGAGCCGACGACGGGCACACCTGCGCCATCTCCATGTAAAGCCCATTTAGACAAACCATTAGCGCGGCGGCGAGTCGTGCTCTCCCTCGCTAGCCGCCACGGACGCCTTATCTCCCACTACGCTTCCTTTCTCGGACGCTGTGTAGGGTGCCACTGTAATGGGCGCGCTGCCCAATTGCCGTCGTTCAGACGCTCTCCCGAAGAAAGAAAAAAACTGGCACGCATGGCTTTCTCTTTTAGTGTATACGATATATAGCTTGAGCGCCCGCTCTTATCGCCACTGTGCGCTGGTGTTTGACTTGCGCGCATCCGAAGAAGAATACGAAGAAAAGTTAGGGACACTGTCACCTGGATTTTGTATGAATTTTTCTCACTTGGGTTTTTTGTTTATTTAATTATCGGAGGTTACGTTGGCTCGGGGGTTCTCATCGGGAGAAGTGCGGCTGTTGTCGCGGAGGTCGACTTTGATCTCGAAGCCGCGGAAGTTGTCGGCGGCGTTTGGGTCTTCGATCATCGTCTGCGCACGCACAAACCAAGAGGTGTGTCTATACTGCTTATGAATGCGTCGTCGTCTGCTCTCTCGTATATTAAAGCGGTAATTGATGAACGCCTGCGTCATTTATTGCGTGTAATGGATTTATTAGTATGTGTTCTCTTTCTGTGGATCCTCTATAGAGCGGCTAGGTTGAAGACGCAATGTCCATAGCGTCAATAGCACGTATTCGAATTCAAAGCCAATATCAAGATACATTTTGAAGCTAAAAATTTAAAATAGCATGCACTAAAAGGGAAACAATACATCATGTTTTTGTTAATAGTTTCATAAATACCATCGCAATACCTATTAGAAAAAAAAATGGGAAAAGAAAAAGGGTCCTTTAACAAAATCGGCAACAACGTTTCAATTTTTTAAAAATAATTTTGCATTCAAATGTTTGAATGTAATGGATTGAAGTTATAATGAGGATTTGATAAAGCAATCAAAGCGCAAATATTAAGCTTTTCACAATTTCTACTCGCAGCAGCTTGCCAAACTTCGTCAAGTATCGTGGTTAAGGAAATATTTTTACTCTTTATGTTGAAACGATCAAAATCTTACAGACCGATTCGATCCATTCAGATTGCTAAGCCCTTTGCTGGGATCATTGGGAAGAGTGCTATTGTAGTGCACGAGTGTACGACAAAGAGTCGGGAGAGCGGAATATATGAGTAACGTATTCCACCCTCCCGTCCGATGAGGGGGAGCTTACCGCCCCGGACTCTTCAATGGTAAATCACATGAGAACCGAAATGTCGCTGAGCGCGCAATACGCACCTCCTATCATTAAAAAAAGAAAGGCTACCGAAAACTTTGTTTGTTGTAAAAAATGATTTGATTTTATAATTGTGGTTGAATGGCGTAAGAAGCTATTCACGTAAGCACCGATCACACTGATCGTTGTCCCCTCACGTTTCCTGCGTGGATAGTGGCCAAAACGACCATAAAAAACGAGAAAAAAAACAAACAAAAACAAAAAAAAACGACAAAACAGTAACAACGATGGTCTCGGAAGACGACAGGGCATTATTACAGTTTGAGATAGAAGGTACACTTCGTTCTATTGACTACGGGCTTTTCACGCTCAAGCCTCCAGCTACACGGTTATGAGGAATTGGGGTTGCGCAGAGTGTTGTGGTGTTTCTAGAACGACGAGGCCGTGCGCGATCACGGCACACTTACAGGGACGGTCCGCAACGCCGCCGCTAGATCAACATCTTTTTGAAGACTCGGAACCCAGGATGTCGAACATCTGCCGAAGTTGTTCCCATATGAGACGTGACGGCATCCGTCGAATGCCAGCTATAGGTCCGTGTCGCGGTGTGGGGAGACCGCTCAAGCACCAAACCTCCTTGAACAACCTCAGGCCGACATGACTTGAAGCAACTGGACGCACTGACCACTTCGTTCCCCTATTCGCCCCGCGAAGTAATTGATATATTTTTTTCCAAATAGTGCTGCAGCCCACTACTGCAAAGCAAAAAAGAATAAAAAAAAGAAAAAGAAAATGAATGGCTCTTAGTTTTGTCTGGAACATTCGGTGATCCACTTTTGGACGAAAACTCAAAATAAGAATGATTCCTTAATTTTATGTTTAAAAAATTTGCTAAGCCTTCATTTAAACTTTTGAACTCTTAATCCATATAACGTCGCTTCGTGGTCGCAATAAACGTTCCCGGGAACTTGCCTTACTAGATATATTATGTAACTGTATCAGATATAGGCAAATACTTCCAAAATCGAATTTAAAAACAAATTCAAAATACTTCGACACAAATGTATTTAATTGCAAATTCAAAATAATTCGATACAAATGTATTTAATTACAAATTCAATTACACTTTTAAGAAAATTATTGAAACACAAGTTACAAGTACAACGAGCGTATTTGATAATTTTCAGACAGATTTTGTTCTCAAGGACTGACGTCTCATGCTTATATTTAACCCAGGTAAAAAAGACCATGCTCCAATAGGGAGTGCAGTTTATAATAGACCATTTCATATAGCCCTCTCAGGGCGGCACCATTTTGTTAGACCTCAGCGCCCCCTCCACACATCCGGGAAGTACAGCAGGTTCGGCGGGGGAAAAACGAGAGAGAGGGCACGCGCCCGACTCTGCTAGCAGACGACAAACCGGGAGGCTGCCGTTCTCCATCTTTGGGCTGTACCGGCGGGCTGTACTGAACATCGAACACTCTTGCTCGTGGCTGCCATTATGAAGTGGTTCGCGTTCTTAGAATATTTATGGCTACTCCAAAATCAGTGTTTAGCGCACTGTTGTTTTATTTCAGTTGATGAACGACTAGCGTATCTTTGTTCCGTTACTTCAATAGCAGTAGTGTCAGCAGGCACCTCAACCACTGCGTCTATTGCGCTAGGAAAGCACGTTTTTATTTATCATTCCAGACTTCCACTCATTGTCGCTAAAGGCCTACACCAGTACGAACTTCGTATAGTAAAATAACTACAGCAACCGTATTTACTTTTCGCTGGAGCGACCGGCCACTTTGACACAGTTTTTGCACTCTTTTTTTATTCGCACGCAGGTAACATCGCAATTAAACTCGGTTAGTCTTTTTATCGAGCATAGCACTACACAATAACTTGCATCTCAAAATCCGTGCATTTTCCAAAATGACGAGATTTTAAACCGAGTTTGAACGTCAGCCAAATGTTAGGTACAGCCCACTCGGCGGAGCAGACGACGCGCGTGGTGAGAGGAGGAGGGCATTTTTTCTCTCTCCGCTCTTCCTAGTGGAACGGTCTATATATTGAGAATCAAGTGCCTAGAAAGGATGTTGCAGCTCTAAGGACAATATTTGTTTGGCATAATTCCCATGTGGCGGGTTCGAATCCCGGTCGAAGTGTCCGCAATCTGACGGAGGCTTATTCCGGAGGAGGCGCCGTTTAACTGAGCTTTCGGTTGCACGTCAAAAGATCCCCAGGTGGTCGAAATTAATCCTCAGTCCTCCGCTGGGGCGTGCCACACTCTGAAAAAAGCCCGTACGTCTACTTTCCCGCACAACATTCGGAGAACCAATCACCGCAACTTACGGAGGCAGCTCAGCGAATGACGATGCCGAAACATATGTTTAGACCAAAAAACGCAGTCTGAGTTGTGACATTAAGCAATGCAAGCGTGACGTTTTGCATTGCTTAATGTCACAACTCAAACTGCGTTTTTTGGTCTAAACATATGTTTCGGCATCGTCATTGGCTGAGCTGTCTCCGTAGGTTGCGGTGATTGGCTCTCCTAGTGTTGTGCGGGAAAGCAGACTCACGGGGTTTTTTTTTAGAGTGCAGATGCCCGTCGTTGGTTTGGCAAGTAAAACCCCCAAATTTGACTTTTTGTTTGGCATTACTTCATAGGCGGATACAAGATAAGGAAAAACAATGTATTCAATGTAAGATTTATTTAAAATGCTGAGTTGACGCATCAAAGCCTTTTCAAACAAGATGCGGATAATTCGACGTGTTTGAAAAATTAAATCACCCAACCAAAAAGGCAATAATCGTACTCATCCTATTATTCCTTGTTCTACTCTTCATTTTTTCTTCAATGTTTCTTCCGCGCAAAGCACAGCAAGATTCATGATTTCTGCATATGACTACCTTCGCGAAGACTATCCACTATCGCATTGGATTGCGAAGAGCGGTACCCAGAACTGTATTAGAGACTGTAGTTAAAATATTCCATTTTAAGTATCTAAATACAGTTCATAAATATATTCCCCAATATGTAAATAAATACCAAATACTCAAAGTAGCTTAGTGCGTATTTAAAGTACTTGTACTTTAAATAGTTCCCACCTGTGAATAGTATGTACTGTACAATGGTCCTCAAAGTTAACGCCGCCACTCAGTTACCCCAATATTCATTTATGGAATTGGTCACTGCTGTCTGGCTTCATGACTAGCACAATATATGGCCAAAACGAACCATCTCATGGCGGCGTTAAGCTTGAAAAAAAAACAAAAACTGCTCTTTTTCACAGTGCATGCGGATTTTCTCCTTTTTTTCTTTTTTTGGAAAGGAGAAACAAAGAAAACGAGCTTAGCTTCTCATTGGGCTTAGCGTCCGTGACGAAGCGGTAGTTGGAAAAGGGCGAAATCTCGCGCTAGGCCTGTCGGCGCAGCAGTAAAAATATTTGTTTTGTCGCCCCTCAGTGCCACAGCATCTTGGTCAAGACTTTCAGAGGTTAATATTTATAAACTGTTCACTTTCTTTACTCTATTGTTTAAAACAATGTTTTGTTTAAATTGCGATTTCCTTTGTTTTTAAGTGAACAAGCTGGAACGGTGTATGAAGACCTTCATATATTATACGTAACATGCTTAGTTAATTGTTAAATTAAAGTTAACCAACGATATGAGTGCCACCACATAATTAACAACATGAAAGATACAAATTGCTATACGACCAAGCTCTCTCTCTCATCTTAAAATATAATTTCAAACATATGATATTTTCGAACGCAGTGATTTACATATCTGAGCAATATATTACATCTAAATCTTTTTATTTGAATTTCAGACCATTTGAAAAGCTTTTCGTTAAGAAAAAAGCGAAGAAAGTTAAATATGGCTTTTTTGAGAAATTTGATCTTAAAATGTGCACTTTTCGAGTGTTCCCTCGTATTCAAAGGCCCATAAGGCCAATTCACTTGACTATAATGATATTGTACTTGTTGAATAGGTATTTCTTTAAATTTAATATATAACTTGTGTGAAAAAATTGAAAGTTACAAAAGTTATCATCCAAACCAGGTAAATTATCGTAAATGGGGCCAGCTTTTGCCTTTTATATTATACAACAGCAACAAAAGTTTGATGACTAGTTAGCGCTTTCGTTGCAGTTTAAAAAGCCACGTAAAAAGTATCTCTGTTGTACATAAGGTATCTGAGCCTGGCCAACATCCCCAATACGCGACCTGTGATGATCGCCTTAATCCCTAAATCAGCCTTTGTCCATATACATGGATTTTTTTTTTGTTAAGATTTACAGATTTGCTAAAAATAAAAAATAAAAAGCCGTGAAAGTTACACTTACGCGGTTTGGGCAAGTGAGTTGTATACGGCCAGGGGACATTATCTGGGTGGGTAATCTTTGCGATAAGTCGGCTAGTTCATTAAAATTCGTTAATTAACTTTTTAATTAGTGAAAATAGACATGTGGTTTCAATTAGAAACTTACTTTGCGTGATTGACAACCACTAAATCCACTCTTTTTAGAACGACTTGTAGCTCGTGGGAAACTCGGGGGCGCGCCGAAGTTACCACTCGTGAAGCAGGCGCAAAGCTAGCAGTGGTGGAATGCGATGATCATCTTATCATCAACGTTACTAGATCACTTTTAGTTGTCGAATTCCGACGTGACGTGTATACCCTTTCCGTGGCGCGCCGCGAGGGGCGCGCGCGGCGGAGTTTGCCCGGTTTGCTCCTGCCCGTTTTTTCGTCCAGCCCGACTCGCTGCCCGCTGGTTGCACGTTTCGGTCAGATGTGACCAAGTTTGTGCCCATTCTCATCGAGAACTTCTGGAATGTGTTGATGTGCCATGCCAGTGATGTTATAAAAAAATGCCGCGTTGCTTTGTGCCAGGATGCAATAGCGGTTACGATTCCGTGTGATCTGCTGCTGCTATCGAAAAGAGGCATTTTTTTAGACCACCGAATAACAACCCTGAAGGCCTTCGGAAGTGGCAGCGTGCTAGTCCAAGAGAGGACAAAGAGCTTCCAAGCTCTTGTTAGGTTTGTGATTTGCATTTTCATGAGGATGACATCACGAAGAACTTCGTGCGCGTCATTCGTGGTGACTTGGTCGTGATCCCACGCGACAAGGGGGTTCTGGAAGACGACACCGTGCTTCGTTTGTTCCCCAATTGCCCGAAGTGCTTATCAAAACCGACACGGAAACGTAAGCCACCTACTGAGCGACCGCCCCCACAGACAAAGCGCCGGAAGGGACTAGGGGAAGGTAACCAAGCGGGCACGAACCCCACACCTCGACGATTTTGACGAAAGAAGCTGTTCCGCGGACGGCAGCAGCGTCTGACCCGGCGACGCCCTGCCGCCATACGCCGAGCTCTTTCTCATGGCTCATGCGGGCCAACAGATACAGGGTTGGTCTAGGGAAGTTATTGATGCCACATAGGGTGACCACCCGACTCGCGACTCGCGGGACTGTCCCGCGTTGAGGGCTTGTGACCCGCGTCCCGCGAGCAATTCCTGAATCTTTAAAATGTCCCGCATTTCACACTGTCGTAAAATTCACTGTGCAACTCATGGTGCTGCCGAACAACGGAAGATGAGGAAGCGCGGGGTTTGTTGGTAATCGTGTGCCAGCATTGCGGGAAGAAACCGTCATCCTTGCAGGAGAACCGACGCGCGTGCGCCATTGTGTCTCTCCACTTGGCGGAAAAATATTGTGAGAGAAAATTGTTCGTCAAAAGTTGAAATAAAAAGTATCGTAATTATTTTCAAATTTCTGTGCCAATGCGAAAGGATTGCTATGAAAAATGTTTTTCTTTTTTTTTTTTTTTTATTGAAGACTGATATACAAGGCAAAAAGCCTGCAACTCACAACGGTCGAAAAAAAACATAATGTTAAACATTTGTTCCGGTTGATCAAAGTAGCGTTGACAGGAAGCAATTACCCGCAAAAGATTTACAGTTTCTTATTTCCATTTGATGCATTAAGTTCTGCTGCAGTCAATTTTTATGTTTTTAACTTCGGCACATCTAATAACATATTTAGCATGAAAATATATCGCTGGGAGTGAAAATTATTTGAACGTAATTGCTGCTATACGATTTGCAGGTGTATAAAATCCCAGGATATTAAATATGTTAACAGATCTTTGGTTCGTGGTTTCCTTGTTCATAAGTTTCCTCTACCTCCCCCCCCCCCCCCCCCCCCTTTCCACGCGTGTCCCGCATTTCGCTAGCAGAAAGGTGGTCACCCTAATGCCACAATCGTCCTGTACAGACTCGAAATGAGAAACGCTGTTCCTCGAGTCAAGAAGGCTGTGACAGTTTCAAGCAGCCTTAGTTTGTTTGTCGGTGCTAGGGGTCGGGGCTGTGCAGTCAAATGTGTGCGCCTGGGACTTGGCTGTAGAGTTAAAGTCAATTGATGACATGAAACGTTTTACTATGTACATAGAAACGCCGAAACTTTGCAAAGGTTGTCCCGTGGAGAACATAGCGGCCGTGCCCACAGGAAGCGGCGATGAACCTCAGATAAGCCAAACCGAAACCGGGAAATCAGGCAAACCGCGCCACGCGCGCCACACGGTGAGCGGAAACTGAAAGGGACCCCGTCTAGCGGCGGTTCGCGGCGGAGTTTGCCGACTGGAAATCGATCTCGTAACGTTGGCCGAAACGAAAGTTCCTAGATAAGAGCTTCCTACAAACGGTTGCCGTTACTTGTCAAAAAAAGTATCATGGGACTATAGCCGAAACCTGTGGCGAAGGGTGCGGGTTCGATCCTCTCCCCTGGTCCAGTTTTTCGCCAGCCCTCTTTCCCTTTCCCTTCCCCTAACTTTACTAGAGTGTTGGCGGTAATGCGTTACAAGTAACGGCGTTACCGGTAACGCGTACCTTTTTCGGGTAACGTAGTAACGTATACTCAGTAGGAACCGTTTTTTAAGGAACCGTTTTTGCATGTCCAATCCGGTACGATCAGCTCTCCGGTACGAAGTGCGCATGTGCGAGTCTTCTGCGCATGCGCAGTTTCTACCGGAGGGCCGATCGTACCGTATCGGATGTGCAAACACGGTTCCCTCAAACTCTCTATTACCTTTTCAAAACAGTAACGGGTAACGTACTTACGTTACTTATTTCGAGTAACGTGTAACGTAGTTACGTTATTCATTACTTTTTCTTCCCAAGACTTGAACAAATTACACTTCAAATGTTTTCGTGTTTCTAGGCGCCAATTAAGCCATAAAAATTTTAAATATTTTTTTTTTCGTTTTTTTTTCGCTTTTTTTGTGAGTAATAAAGGTAAAACCATGAAAAAATATATTAGTTATGTTTTGTTTCTGCATGAACTAATGTTTCTTGAAATATGGCGCTTATGCATACTTGTACCGTCAAAACAGAAAAACGTGTTAATTCATAATTAAAAAAGTAACGCCAAAGTTACGTGCATCACATTTTATAAGTAACAGTAACAGTAACGCGTTCCTTTTATTTCGAGGTAGCATAGCTCGGTAACGCGTTTCTTTTATTTACAAGTAAAGAGTAAGTATTTCGTTACTTTCTTTTTCGGTAACGCCTACAACACTGCTTCAACGCAATAAATGTAATAATTACTCTCTCCCATCTTTGTTCACAATATTACAACGGCTACACCTGTCAATCTTACCTCACTCCCGATATATATATATATATATATATATATATGCGCTTTTGACCTCTTTCTCCTGAACAATGTTGAACAAGATCACCCATTGGAAATATTGTCCTGTCATGACAAGCTTTCATAATATTAACCAATACTGCGCACATATTGCGGCATATCATCCAACGTTTGGACCAGGTTACCCAATTTAACCTTTTTTTATTGGTTCAATATCATGCGCCTTGGAGGCTGTTGGACCCCATCTTTATTGAAGCTAACATCCACCATCAATTGCAAAACGATCCCGCCGGAGACGTAGATATCATTACGTAACAGCGGCTATGGAAGGGGGACCCGCGGACATGGACAGCAGAGACAGATTGAAACTTCAAACGCTACCATTAAACGCCATATATCATTAAATATCGTCATTCTTGTAGCCCAAACTAAATATGCAGCTTGTACGTCTCGCTAAAAATTTAAGGTCAACTGCGTTAAAGCGTCTGAGGAATACTGACTCTGGTGGCGGCAGGAGCGCTATGTTCTTTAAGGAGCAAGGTATAGAATAACCAGTATTAAGGTCCAACTGGGATGTTCGAAAATATTTCGCGAGCGAAAAATTAAAAAGAAAAAGAACATATCCCCCCTTCTGGCCACTTCTGACACATCACGTTCTCAACGTGCTTGGAGAAGAGTGATATATTTACTCCTCGAGTGCCGAACAGAGTGTTCGTTTAACAATAAATTGTTTCTCACTCTCTTTCTCTCTCTCCCTTTCTTAAAGTTAAACTAAAAAAAAAAAAAAAAAACTCTGTCACTTTGGCTCTTGCACTCCGGCACTCTACGGTTCTCACGCATCAGAAAGCAACGTCTTTCCATTAGAAGTAAAACACAAATAAGCGAAGGCAAGGAGACCGTATTTCGACGACGGAACTCGGGATATTTCCACCCGCCGCAGTCAGATTTTTGATCTTCTTTCTTTTTCACGTTTTTTTCCCCCCTCGATTTTTATCGTTTTTCTCGCGGCGGACCACTGCAGGAGACCCAACAAACGGTGCAGTCTCGGCGACCTTGTCCAAGCCCTCCCAAGCCGAACAGATTCCACATGACAGGTCAGATCTCCTCTTACCCGTGTCTCCAAAACGACTCCCCGGACCAGCGACCGACCGTCCCCGCCACCGCCGCCGCCAACCCACGCACACACACACACGCACCCGTGACCAGCGGACCTCCCCAACGGGCTTCCGAACACACACACAAACACACGCAGGCCGCAATCTCGGAAAGCCTCAAAAGAAGCGGCCCCAGCACCGCCGTAAGATGGGGGTCCGCAAACGCTTTCGTCCACCGATCCTTCTCCAGTGACGCATGCATGTTTTCCCCCTGAACTTCCAGACAACAAAATGGGTTCTCTCTCCGCGACGACTACGACGTCCAGGGGTGGTCGTCATTAGGGAAAAGACCGCCGCGGAATTATTTCGGACAAGAGGTTCTAAAGAACCCGACTTGTAAGCGGGCCCAGCGGCTCGGAAGTCCATATAACCGATGTTGGCTATCGATAGCAAGTGTTCACGGCGCTAGGGCCAGTTTCAGAACTGTACCCTCGGCGGTGGAGAAGACGGTGCTTGTTCTGGGTCTTTCTTACGCGCAAAGCGCGAGGACGTCGAGGAGCAGGCAGCGTGGTGGACTGCGCATGCCTTGGGCCATAGCTTCGACTCGTCGCGGCAGTTAATTGCCGGGAGGAGGCTCTATGTCCGGGCAATCGCGCGCACGGGCCGAAGGAGATCGCTATCTTTTGCCGTCAAAGACCACCGGTTCGCGGGCGGCGGCCGTCGCCGCGACAGGGAAAAGAAAGGAATATGGCGTCTTTCTTGTCGTCGAAGCCACCAATCCGTTCTCCATTGTTGTTGCTTAACGCTGCACTTGGTCCGGGAAGACAGTGAGAAGACGCTTCTTCTGGAGCTCAAAGGAGACCGAAGAAGGTATGGGCATTCCTCGGGACGATGGGGGTTTGCTTTTTTCCCCTTTTTTTGGTTCAAAAGGACCGGCACGGGTACATATATTCGTCGAAGAATAGAATATGGATGGGGACGGCCAGAGGGCTAATCTTTTACGAGGCTCCAGGGTTTTTAGCTTTTTTTTTTTTCCTTCTTGTGTCTTCGTATTTTATCGTCCGACGTTCGTGGGCTGGATATACGTGTGGAGAAAGATGGTTTTTATGTCGTTTTCGTCAGTAGGTCTTATTTAGAGATGAGTTTGCACTGGGCTCTCAACAAATTCGGGAACTTAGTTGTAGTCTAGAGCAGGGACTCAAACCGTAACCGTAACCGAAACCGAAAACCGTTTAGGAACGAAATTTTTTCTGTAACCGTAACCGGAACGAAACCGTTATTTGATATTTATAAAAACCGTAACCGTAACCGGAACCGTAAATTATTCACCGGTAAACGGTTTTAACCAATATTAACCGAAAAATAAACTATTAGTTTTTCTGAAGTATGACCTGGAGGAGGGATCTTAAATTGTTGTGGCCATTTGACAGAGTTACTGTCAGCGAGTGGTGCATCTGGTTACATATTTCCATTCAATCTGACTTTAGGATTAAGAATACTCAGATTGAATTAGTGGTCGAGCTTATAATTAAAAAAATTCTATATTTCTAAATCTGCCACACTCCTACATCGCTACATGTATTCAGTACGTGTCGCTTTCAGTGTATTAACTAATAAGTTCGAATTCTCAGATGTCCATCCAACTCGGTTCTATGAAAACCAGCGATGTTCCTGACATGCAGTAGCCAGTATAAAGAAACGAGGTAAATTGGCCATCATGCAGAGCTGGCGGAAAAGAAAACCTGGGCCCGTTTGCTCGAAGCGCTAACCGCGGCTAAAGTTAGCAGCAGTACCTAGGAGAGGGAGTTTGAAATCACGTGACTGGGGGCTGGGATGCCGGGAAGCATGGCGGCGCCCCGGTGCGTGAGCGCCGCTCGCTTTGTAACTAATATGTCGTTGTAGCTGCACTATCGGGCGCGTTAGTCAGCAACGAATGGTTCAGGAGGCTTTCGCTTTGCCTTACCTCGCTTAAATCGCAAAGCACGAGCAATGACTTCGCGGCATTTGTTGCATAGTCTTTCGATTCTGGCCTTTCTAAGCCTAAATGAACGCGATAAGTGTCGGCATGGCAACGTCTTTGGAAAGCGGATTGCCTTGACTCAATCGACCGGATATTAATAGTACACAAAAGAAGACCAGCGTCCCGCCCCGACAGACCTTTTTCTAAATTACCCAAGCATCGAGAAGAACGCTGGAAGTGTAATTCTATGGTCCGCGCTCGCTGTCCTTCCTCTTATAAAAGATTCGAAGTAAATAATCATTATAAGACTTGGACGAACGCGCGTGCAAGGCAAAATTTGTTTTAGACTTTTTCCTTTAGAACGATAGGCCCGTAGCTCACAAGTTTTGAGCAGCGCTGCAGGCGAGCAAAATATAATATTTGGCTCGCGTTTCGAACGTGCATCAATACGCTTCCCCACTAGAGTTTTTTCTACTCAGTTCCATTCTAAGTTCCAGCGTAGCAGAGGCTACAAGAGCGAGCTGCGAGCTTTCCGCGTCCCTGCCAAGCACGCGCACTCGTGCAGTGCGAGCATCGTTCAGGATGACGCGCTTTTCCGTGTAGCTTCGGCTTCACTATCACGTAAAGTGAAATATACGTGCTCGCGGAAGCTGTGAAAGAAAGCAAATATGAAAGGAATGTTTAATGGAACGCTGCGGCCGCAACCAGCATAATTCTGCTCTTTTTTTTTAACTTTTTTTAGACGTTTTGTTACCGCACATCTACAGATGCTGACAGCGGCTTGTATTCGAACGTGGCACGTGCAAAATCGAACGTTACAGCGCCACACGGATGATGCAGCCAGCAAAACTTGGTCGCGTCTTGCGTAAGTCTTCCGGACGCGCTCGCGCCCCCTGCCCAGAGCAACGGGTATATTACTACTGCATACGCCAGCACGCGCAATGCCTGCAACTACACTCGTAGCATGCACCTCGGTGCTTGGGAAATTTGTGTGCTATCAATACAAGGCCGATTGAGTCAAGGCAATCCACTTTCCAAACACGTTTCCATGCATGCCGACAATTATCGTGTTCATTTAGGCTTAAGAATGGCCAGAATCGAAATACTATCTAAAAAATGCGGTGAGGTCATTGCTCATGCTTTGCGATTTAAGTGAGGTAAGGCAAAGCGAAAGCCTCTTGCACCATTAGTTACTGACTAACGCGCGCGATATTGCAGCTACAACGACATATTAGTTCCGAAGCGAGCGGCGCTCACTTTGCGGGGCACCGCCATGTTTTCCCGCATCCCTACAGATCCCTGTCACATGATCTCAGAATCCCTCTCCTAGGTGCTGCGGCTAACTTTAGCCGCGGTTAGCGCTTCGAGCAAACGGGCCCTAAAGCCCCTGTATCCTGGGAAAAGTGGCGCCTTCATTGTTGTGGAAACGCGCGAGACACGTTCAGCGCGCCACTTCTGGAAAGAAAATGGCGTCTGAAATCTAGCTCAGTGCTGCTCTGTGCCGCCATGACCTTCCCAAGGGATGCACGTTGCACGTGCCTCGTGCATCGGCGCACTTTGCGCTACTTTTGAAACATGAAGGGGCTTTAATGGGCCCTGCTGTTCATTAATAATGTTTATGTTGTTTATTTAGTGTGAAACGTGTCGCGAGTGACGATTTTGAAACAACACTGAAAGAAAAAAAAAAGTCAGGGGTTTGACATTGGCGTTTTGTATTATATATACAATATATATATATATATGCTCGGGCTGAGAGTGGTGGAAGGAGCGAGGAAACGTCAGAAGGGTGTCCGAGTTTTTTTCTTTTCCTTCCCGCGCCGAGACCCTTCTTCAAACCGAGTGGCACCCGCCGCCTAAAGCCCCTTCATGTTTCAAAAGTAGCGCAATGTTCGTCGATGCACAAGGCACGTGCAACGTGCAGCCCTTGGGAAGATCATGGCGGCACAGCGCAACACTTAGCTATTTCAGACGGCATGAATTTCCCAGAAGTAGCGCGTCGCACGTGCCTCGAGCATTTAACAACAATGAACGGCGCCACTTTTCCCAGGATAGAGGGGCTTTACCGTCGCCGGCACTGCCACGCCTCTCAGCTTCTCAACATTACGAAAGAAAAAGCCAAGGAGAAGGATGCCTCCTCGTCAAACGCGCCACCGCGCCACCCTCGTCCAACAGACATGGGATGCAATTTCTGCCTCCTTCGCCTGAACCTTGGGAGCTGCCCTGCTTCCAATCGTCGATGGCCTGGCCAATCTCGCCCCACACGGCCAGCAGTTTCAACAGTCTCTCTCGCAAAACTGTGAACGCGAGCTATTCGAACGTCGGCACGGTGAGCTCGAACATCCACAGACGCGCCGAGAGAACGCTTCCAGCATCGCCGGAGGCCTCCCTCTGCCACCGCCGGAGGTATGGCTTCTACGAGAATCATTTCTACCAGAGCCACCAGCGCAATCCAACTACCTCTGATAGAGCCCCCACCACCCATGCCGGAGCGAGGGTCCGTCATGCTTACGACACTCTGAGCGACCTCGCCCAGGACACCATAAGTTTCTCCACGAGAGATGTCCATGAGATCAGGCATCTCCCCCGCCATCGGTTCTACTGGGATGACATGCTCCCCGAACACCAGCACCTCATTTTCGATAGACTGGAACTCTTCCACGTCGTCGCGAGAGGGAACTGTAGGACGGCAGTCCTATCCCAGACGTCGAGGATTCGAGTCTGAGGTTTTCAGAGAGCTCCCCGACCAGCTACCCAACCAGCCTCGACGCGGACGCCACACGCCTCGTGCTCCCGCGCACACCAGCTACCGCCCAGACACCAAGTCGAAGAGGCCCCCTAATCGTGAGTCCGGCAGCTACGCTGAGTCTTCGAAACCCACCAGTGCCGTCATCGACGGCACAGTCGTCTCCTCGACGCTCCTGTGCGTTTTTTCTGTCGAGGACATTCTCGTCCATGCTCTTTGCGAGGCTGGCGTCTCGGCCGACCGTGCCCGAGCTTGATCTTGGATCGAAAAAAACGACCCAATGGATCCCGACTCGACAACCACCGCCACCGAGCGAATCCTGGAGTGGCTCAGCAGGACCGACAGTCATTGAGCCCCACGCCGATGACGGCTCATTCGACACGTAGGATGGCAAGGAGGAAAACCACACCAACACAAAGGAACACACTACAGACAAACAAAGCGTCGTCGAAGACTCTCAGTCGGACCTGGGTAGCACTGCCTACAAGCCAAAAGCGACGGGACCTACACCACCAGTCCACTCGACCCAGCAGGCACCTGAAGTCGACTGGGCAGTGTTTAGTGAGGCAAGTAGTTTTCACGGGCCGCCCGACTACGGCGGACATTCCATTCGCTGCACGAAGGCTTCTTGCCTCACGGCCCGCCCAGCCCAGCTCTCAATTTTATTACTTCATTCCACTTAGCAGTATTTTACTAGTGGATGGCTGTAGTTCTGTTCCTTCCTTCAGTGAAGCGAAGACTCGCCTGCATGTATGAGGTTGAAATCAACTGTAGCGACGAGAAAGTGCGAATGGTTCTTCCAGCATCAAGTGGGAACTTTCTTAGGGTAATTGTTTATAAATGGTGCCAAACAACAGAGTAGCGGTGTTTATTTTAATTTTTATTATATAGAACGCGATGATCCCCGAGTACTAGAAGTAACATGTATGCTCGGGCATCAAACTAAATAATGTAAGTAGATGTAGTGAAAGAGTTGGAGCTAGGAACGTGTGCAACTTCTGACCAATTAGAAGTATTAAGACGTTTCTAGGTTCCTTGTATTTCACGTTATTGGATATCTGAGACTGCTTTAAACAGTTTTTTCTAAAATGTCTGTCTAGCATTTCAATTAGACAAATTATTGGAAAAACCGAAATAAACCGGTTTTTATGAACGTGTAACCGGTAACCGAAACCGTAAAAATTAAAACCGTAAAAAACCGAAACGAAACCGTTATCAACAGGAAGCGGTAACCGTAACCGTAACCGAAACGTTATATTTTTCGGTTTGAGTCCCTGGTCTAGAGGGCATGCGAAGACTTTTCAATTTCGCGGTAAAAACTAAAACTTAACGTGCCCCCGCTTCCAGAGTTGAGTTTGAATGAGCGACCCTTTGAGGCTTAAATATAACCCATGTGAAAATTATTCGCTATTGCCTTCAAGCACTATTCGAACAGTATTTAAACACCAGAGACAGTCTACTCCGATACAAAGGCCGCTCCAAGATGTGTTCTCTTTGAATTCGGTCGCTATATTAATTACCTCTTCGGAGTGATGCCTACGCCGAGCCGCACTGTTCTTGAAATATCCCCTGCCCACCCGTGATATGTATGCTGTTTCCCTCGTTCCGTGCAACAACTTGCGAAAGCTCAATTCTCCTTCATTCACTTCTTGTGTACCACATTGCTGAGTGCAATGTGCAGGTCTTGCTCCCGCAGCCGACGTGGCACGACAGCAGACGAATGCTGGCCAACACTGCCCTTTCTCAGACCATCCTTTCTTCTTATTTTTTTATTTGGCCTTACTAAAATTGTCGTCTAAGTGACTCAAGGATCCTGGCGGATGTTGTCGTCCTGACTCGCTCCGTTTCGCCTTTGGCTGTAAAATTGCGAAAGCTACGGCGGCATAATTTCTTATTCGGCCCCAGAAAACCAATCAGAAAGCCGAAGAGGGGCACCTGACAACGTATTGTTGGAGCGCACACTTTCTGTGGAGAGCTGTCACAGCTTCTCTCCGTCGCTCTGAACGGCTGGAACAAAGATTAGTTGCATAATTTGGCAAAAAACCTTGCCTAAATGTCCTGGTTAAACGGAGCATAACGGTATGATTAACTGAACGATTGCCTGTTGCAGAGTAAAAAGCTTGAAGGGAGAGGAGAAACATCACGGGGTCCAGCTGTCTCGTTAATTTCTTGTAGGCCTTCAAAATGAAAAAAAAAAGCGGTATCAACAATTAACCAACCCCCCTCCCCCCTCCCCCTCCACGGGCCTCCCCCCAGGCACGTAGCCAGGGGGGAGGACCATGGGGCCCGGGCCCCCACCGAAATCTTCCATTTTGCTGGGACCTCCTCTTCCCTTTCCCCCTCATACAGCATTTTGTCATGGGCGGCCCCCCCCCCCCCCCCCTCCCGAAGCAAAATCCTGGCTACGTGCCTGGCCCCACGTATACCCTCCCACAAGACAGAGGAATTCTGTACACAACCCCAGCTCTGCATCCTACGCATTTTGTTGCGTGCTTTTTCTGACAAATATCCACCCGTGTGTCACCCCGTTCCACCTTCCCACATAGCTCGCTTAATTTCTGTGGAGCTGAAAGGATTTAGCGCTTTTAACCCCTAAACATGTTCAACGAACTAGCCCAAATCCAAACCCTTCTGTGAAATGTACAAACTCTTCCGAAAGAATCGAGTTTCTTCGAAGGGAGGAGGCGTGCTTATTGCCGTTAAAGGTGACATCCCCTGGTCGCTCGTTAAGTGTGATTCCTCTGTTGAATTGATCTGAATGCGTCTGTTACATGACTTCCGCCACGCTTTGATTGGTGTTTGTTACCGCCGTCAAAGCTCAAACCCTGGTGTCTTTAGCGATGTTTGTACGCATGCCTTAGTACAATAAGAAGTAATTACTCAAGCGATATTTTCATACTTGCTGAGGATTTTAACAGCATGCCCTGTAATAAAAAACTGGGAAAAAATGCAAACCTATTCAAGTTCTTTGCATTCCGGTCACTCAAGTGAGTTTGTTTTTTTTTTCTTTTGGAAATGTTTCAGTTAGCACAGATCGTAAACGTTCCTACACAGGGCAATGCAACGCTGGATTTATTTTTGGTTTCTAGTCCTGAACATGTCCATTCAACTAACGTTATCGACCTCATTAGTGATCGCGCCATTGATGATATTGAAACAACTTTTACCCTAAAGCGACTAAAAAACTACCACAAACTCATTCATGATTACTCTCGCAGTCGTGTTGATGCTCTAAACGCGGAACTAGCCTTGTTTTCCGATTAATACACCATGACTTGCATGCATCGTTTGGTGAACGATAATGCGATTGAAATAAAAACGATATTACAGCGTCTTATTTCCGCCTACGTCCCCATAATCAAAATAAACTCCAATGCCATTTCATCTTAGCTTACGACAAGCTTAAAACGTCTGCTGAATAAAAATAAAACGTCTATTTGGGAAAGCCAAGAAGAGCGGTGACGACAATCACTGGTCCTCGTATCTCGTACTCTCGAGACAGACAAATATCGCAGTAAAAATAGCTAAGAATGATTTTTCCGATCCCAAATTAACTAATCTACTTCGTATAGTGACCCTCGTAAGTTTTGGCAGGCCATCAATCTGAGAATTACACTGTGCTTGTAAGAATTGATAATCGTCAAATGAACAATGAAGTCAGATTTTGTTAACTCGCTTTTTTCTGGCATATTCACAGAAGACTTCCCTCTCCCTCAGTATCTTGACTTCCTTGTTATTACCCCCATGATGACGAGTTCAATAGCGAAGGTATCAGAAAATAATTGAAACGCTTCCTGCTAACAGCGCCCCGGGAGAGGATATCTGATCAGGAACGTTTCTGAAGTTAATAAAATATTTCGTGTCACCCATTTTCTCTAAGCTATTTAAACAAAGCCTTCACTCGGGAAGTGTCCTACTTGATTGGGGTTCCGCCATTGTTAAACCATAGCATCCCATATACTGGAAAGCCCGTCAAATTGACGGCGGAACAATAGAGGCGCTCGGTTGCCGGAAATCTCTTTACACGACGGACCGAATTGCGAGTCTCGTTCGCGGACCGTGTACCACGTGACCGGCACGTCACCGATTCCTGCGGACGCGCGGACTTAAGCAGTCGAGCACCTTTTTCACTCGCGGATTTTCGGCGGAACATTGACTTGAAAAGCGTTTAGTCTGGCAACGGTACAATGTTTTCTTGGTTTGTTATTTTTGACTGATTAAAACAAAAATGGCGCATCGCTGTGTTTTGTGCGTTCGCTGGTTCTTTTTGTCGCGCGATTCTTTGTTAAAAAAAAAGGGTTGTGTGTATGTTTACACAACCTAGAACTTGGTCTGCCTCAACGGGCGACGAGTCTCCCAGCTGTAACTGAGAAATTTAGCCAGTGCAGTACAGCCGCTAGCCTGGGGTCTTTAAGGTTTATCATGCAGTATTGATACACGTCCGCCACGCCGGTACGATGCTTATCCAGATAGAAACGGGCAGGGGTGGGATTTTTGGTTGATAACTGCAGTAGCGCGCGTGAAAAAAACTGCAGAAACTTTCTCCGGTTGACGCGACGCAGGTTCCGGTACTCTTCCGGGTTTGTCTCAAGGAGCTCCCGTCAAAACTCGTCTAGTACGCCGCAATATTTCTTGCACGTCCAATCAAGCTTTCACCGAGCAAGACCTTTCTTGAGGCTGTGGTGTTCCGGAGTGTTGTGCACGAGCGCGAAGTACGCGAAGGCATATCCAAACGCCCCTCCGCGAGCCCAGAACTTCGTCGCTTTTACGTCGAACAATTCTCGAGCAGGACTATGCCTGTGTCACTGTCATGCCTTGGGTTAGTAAAGCTATAGCTATAGCCTATCACTGTGTTTTGCCTCAATTTGTACGTGACAGTTGCGTACGATCCCTTACCGCGGTATAAACGTCGATTTCTCTCTTGGAAAACGGTGCCACGGTGCGATGCTGGAGTTTCTCGGCACTGTGCGGTGGCGAAGAGATTCGGTCCGTCCTCGTTTGTGTCTGCTCGTCGTCTCCTCGTGTGGATGCGCTTGGGAGACGGACGAACCGCGGACATGTCGTCACGTAATTAATCCCTCCGCGGATCAGTCCGTCCTGTGAATCGGCCTAAAAGAGGGAATAGAAGCGGCAGAACGGCGAACGCAATGGTAGCGTAGGAGGCGATCTCTCATCACATCAGTGCCAAATAACCTTGCGGCCCCTCCCATGCATCAGTATTTCCTTTTTCTCTTTCGCTTTTTCCTCACCTCCTAAACGCGGTAGCGGTGAGGCAAACGAGGGGAGGATATGGCGACCGTTGCACTGAGGAAGAGGAGAACGGTGTAGGCGGACGTCATATCTCTCGTTAAAAAAAAAAAACAAAAAAACAAGAAAACATTAGTGTTTTCAGATTTGACCGCTCGCGCTGTGGTGGCGCCACCAAGAGGTCCCCTCCAGGACGCTTTGGGTATTCTCTTTCTCCGCCTCTCCTCTCCCTTTTTCCGCGACCGCTTTTCTTTGGGTTCTGTCCGGTTTTCTAGTATAGACGAGACTACGGTGAAACTCATCTTCAAATCAGGTGATCGATCAAATCCGTCTAAATATCGCCCCATCCCTCTCACCAGTGTACCCTGTAAGTTAATGGTGCATGTCATTTTTTTCTCTTGTCTACTCTTATAACACCCGGTTTTTTTTATTTGTCCATGATTTGCATATAATACTCACGCAGGAGCACATACGGATATAATGTTTATTGATTCTGCCAAGGCGTTTGATACAATACCACATGAACGATTAATTTTAAAGCTTTTTCGCCTCGAGCCAAATTGACCCACCCAGAGTGAATTGCATTGCAGCCTTTCTCACCGACGGAACTCAATCCGTAATTATTAACAATGCAGTCTCCTCTCAGGTAACAGTGATTTCTGGAAAACCCCAGGGGAGCGTACTCGGACCACTACTCTTTTTGATACATATTAATGACCTGCCATCAAACGTTGAATCAGCCATTAGACCCTTTGCTGTCGATAGTGCGCTTTACTAAAAAAATTAATCTCCAGCAGATCATGTCGTATTTCGAAATGATCTTAATAAAATCATCGAATGGTATGGCGCGCAGCAAGTGAAAATTAACTTGAGTAAATGCCGCGTATTAACAGTTACAAATAGGGAAATAAAAACAAAACATCACCTTTCCATTACTCTCTTTTAAACCATGATATTGAATGTGTAACATCGTATAAGTAGTTAGGAGTTAATTTCACCAACAATTTGTCCTGGAGTGCGCATATAGATGGTATAGTGAATAATGCATCCTGCAGACTAGGTTGTTTGTGAACGGAACATTAATTCCGCTAGCCAGAGAACAAAACTTCTTTCTTATAAGTCAATTATCTTTCCAAAACTTGAGTATGCCAGCATGATATAAAATCCTCACCAAAATTATTAACCCTAAAACTATAGTCAGTTGCAACCTAAGAACGAAGGGCGAGGGTAAGACGGGCAGAGGTGGAGGAAGCAGACGGAACGCTAAAGAGAGAAGGAGGTTCCCCCTCTCTTCTCCAGCGTTCCGTCTGCTTCCTCCTCCCCGGCCCGTCTTACCCTCGCCCTTCGTTCTTAGATTGCAACGGACTATAGAAGCTTTACAAAACTAGGACGCGCGTTTCATCTTCCGCGAGCACGATCAACTAACAAGTGTCTTAGAGCTACCTGGAACTAACATCTTTCGAAAATTGAAGCAAGGTTTCTAGTTTATGCTTTCCCCAACAAATTTATTACAGCGCATCACTTTTCATGACATCTTTCTGTATACTTGTACTGTTCACATCTCTCCGGCTTGATCACATATGCAAAGTTGAACCAATTAAATCACGCACTAACTTGTTCATGTTCTTCTCTCTACCAACATTATGAATAAAAGATTGGAATAGTCTCCCCGCACACCTAGTGACTCAAACCGTTTCTATGTTATTTCAATAAAGCTGCTTAGATTTGTTTAGCTAATTTCTTTTTATTCTAACGTCAATCACAGTTTGGCCATTCAATTTCTACACTATAACTGTGCTCATCGTTGTATTGCTTCTCTATAAAATTTCCGTATATTCATTTTGAAGTTTGGGTTTTAGTATTATGTCGTTGGTGAATTTTTATATAAACTGTTCACTTGTTTTTGTTTGCTTTTTTTTTTGCTTTTGTATATGTTACTATCACGACTATTCAACTCTTCTTGCTGTCCCCCCTCATGTAATGCATCATCAGATGGGTGGTTTGGATTTGGGGTCGAATTTTTAATATTGACGAAAAAAATATATGTTTTTGGGAAAATCCTTCTGTGACAGGGAGTGCTCACCGTAAGTTCGGGCGATTTTTCGTTCTCTAGTTATGGATATTTTAAGCAACCGAGGCGCAAACTGCCCTTTTCTATCGCCTGTCGGGGGTGTCATGTTTCACCCCTTTTTACTTCTTGCCTTATCTTGGAAGTACAATGTAACTTTCTTCAGACACTCTGAGAATAGGGATTATTTATGGCCAGTAATTTTATAGTGATTATTTATGCTCACTTTTGTTTCAAATATTGTCAAAGTATGCCCTTTGACAGTATTTGTCAAAGTTTGACCATCTCTCCCGTGTGAACTATTTGAGATTTCGTAAGATATTTAGTATTTAAAAGAAGCTAAGAGTATACTATTTCTATTGATAATAGATTTAATGTTGTCTGTAAAATAGAAAGGGTAGTGTGTTCTCGTAAAGCAGACTATTTCACTATTTTTGCAAATTGGAGGTCGATTTAAAAAAAAATACCACCTTTTATATCGCTGATTTTTTCTCTAGCTAGCTATTGCAGTGATTTATAAGGTAATATAAATAGAAAATGTAATATTTTGTTGGTATGGCAGCTATAAAAGCTTGAAGTCTGATTTTGCTTGACTGTTTTTTCAGTAAACCAACTTACTCGCAAGAATACACTAATAAAAAATTGGCTCCTCTCTTTTTTTTAGTAGATACCTGTGAACACACTTATTCCCTGATACATAATTCTAACGCGATCATTTATATGAAACATATTTTAGAAAATTTGTCAATATGACATTTTTGGACGATATTTGTTAAAGTTTACCAGCTCTTCCCTGTGACACATATGAGGTGTCTTAACATATTTAGTATTTTCAGAAAGCTTAGAGTATAGACGGATTCAGCGCGCGCCAGATTGAGCCGCCATAGCCGATCTTCTCTAGTCTTACCAAGAAGCCGAGCCACTGAAGCGGGTGTTGACGACCCTCCACAAAGGCCTACGCTGGGGAGAAGGACAGATTAACACTTAAAATGGGAATAACCTGTCCTGATTTCGGAATGATGAAGGGAAGCGAACGGAATAAGAGGGAACACAAACTGAAGGTCGGTTATGGCGGCGCCCATGCACAGCTGCCTGAAAGCGTCTATACTCCTTCTAATGATAACAAATTAAGTGTTGAGAGTCAAAGAGAAAGGGCAGTATTTTCTCGTAAAGCAAGGACTATTTCAAAAATTTTGCGAATTAGAGGTCGATATTGTAAAAAGCCCTCCTTTCATTTGGCGAATTGTTTTTCTCTAGCTACATATTTCAGCGCTTTATAAAGTAAAATAAACAGAAAATGTAGTATTTTGTTTGTATGGCGGCTATAAAAGCTTACATTTTGGTTTTTGTTCACTTGTCCCCAGTAATACAAGTGACTCACGAAAATACACTAACTCATAATTAACGCCTCTGGAATTTTTAGTAGCTACCTGTAAATTTCTTTAATAAAAGAAGATGCAAACGGCGAGTTATGCTAATTAAGCGTCTAGGTCACATCTTTAATGTTTTTTTTTAATTGTCAAACCGCCTCTCTGCAACAATGTTTGACGAAGTTCAGCAAGCTGTGCTGTGTGACCTAATCAATATATTTTAATGATCTTTACATCGCCCTAAAGCTCCAATTATTCTCTTTCTTTTGAGTATAACTCGTATATTTTGCGCTAAACATATAACGCGGTACACAATCCTGGAAAAGGAATACTAAAAAAAAAAAGTGCATGTCTGAAGTTTATTAAAAAAACCTTTTTATTTCTTCATTTTTTTATTTACACTTAGGTAATATAGCAGTCTGTCAGGAACTACCAACAGAAATGGTAATATATTGTTTGTATGGCCGCTAATAGGACTCGAATCTCGTGCTATGAGAGTTTTGAACGGGACTTCGCATAGGCGCTCAGCTGAGCAGACTTTTGACTTATGTAAGGTTCTTCTATTTAATGTTAGTACTTACGTCAATATCTGAGCGTAAAAGCCAGTGAAGCAACATTATTTATCCTAACAAGTTTTATTTACTGGGCACTGGGGTGATTTGCAAGGTGTTTTATCTTTGCCCTATGCATTGACGAAGAAGATACGTAACATTTAGACTCCCGGACAAACTTAAAGGAGAGGTGCAAAGATTTTAAAATTAAAAGAATTCGAATCTTGTCATTTTTACGTTGTTTATTGTGTCCCGGATGATGGAGAAAACCTTTCCTTAGTTAAGAAATGTTTCGATTCCGCTGCATAACCGCAAAGCAAACGTCGAGCTCCCCCCCCCCCCCCCCCCCCCCCCCGCAGCCACGAGTGGCAGCCGAAGGAACTACGGCGAAAAGCTTACGTGACCTCGCTCGTCTCTAAGCTGCAGCATAACGCCCGCTAATGTACGCAGAGAGAGGAAGAGGAAGCGTCCTCCGAGATAGCACACGGAAACCTACACGGCACCCCGAATTACGTCACTAGGAGGGGGACCGAGTGTGGCCCTGAAGACTGGGAGTGAGCTGAGGGGTACCAGTAATGTCAATATTTATCTTTTTTTTTCCACAACTAAGGCACGCAGGCGAAATCAGTTTTCTGTTATTTACTTCAGAGGTATCAGAGGGCAACTTCCACAAATTGTTGACCGAAGTCTGGAAATCGCTGCACCCTTCCTTTAAGTCAAGAGGAAAAAGTCTAAATAACCCGGCATGAATCACTGAAAATAGAAATGAAACCTAAACACATGACTAACATATTTGAAGCCTTACATGCTACGAAATGCTCGTTATTTTACTTAAGAGTCCGTATGTGCACAGAATAAACCGTACTTCCCTAGCGTCAGATACTAAATGGTACATACGTATATACACTGCATATCTGTTTGGCATGAAAAATATGGCAATTACATATCAGGTTCGGTATTTCAAACTTAAAGCCGAAAGCAAAAGGCCCCCAGAGGAATTCTCTAACGATCTGTATTTCCCCGTGGTGGGAGGAAGTAAGCGCTGGTGTCCGCACTTGTAGATACCTACTTCTAAGTAGCTTTTTTTTTAAGTGAAGTACTCTAAATTTCATTAATGTTTATGGTTGGATAATGAGATAATAAATAGAAAACCTTATATAGGCCAAACTTTTGCTCAGCAGAGCGCCTGTGCGAAGTCCCGTTCAAAACGCTCAAATGACGAGATTCGACTCTTAATAGCGGCCATGCAAACAATATATTAAATTTCTGTAGGTAGTTCGTGGTAGACTACTTTACAACCTAACTGTGAATAAAAAATTAAAGAAATAAAAAGGTGGTTCTTTTTTTCGAAAATCAACTTCAAACTTGCTACTTCTTCGAAATATTCATTTTTCAGGCACATGCTGCGCAATATATATTTAGCGCAAAATATTTAAACTATACTCAAAAGCAAGAGACTAATTGGAGCTTTACGGTGATGTAAAGATCATAAAGATATGTTGATTAGGTCACACAGCACAGCTTGCTGAACTTCGTCAGATATCGCCGTAGAGAGGCGGTTTGACAATTAAAAAAACAAAAAAAAAAAAACATTAAGGATCTTATGACTTAGGCGCTTAACTAGCATAAAAAGCATATCTCGATAGTGTTCCCAAAAGTGACATTGATGTAGCGTATAAAGTAGGGAAAAGGGATGAAGTGAAATGTGGCACCCCCGATAAGCTAGGAAAACGCTAGTTTCCACCTTGGCCGTTTGAACGGTCCGTAACTTGAGAACGAGAAATCCCGGGAACTTGCCGTTTGCGTCTTCTTTTATTATAGGAATTGCCCGACAAGACTTTTTTTTTTTTTTAAAGAAATTAAAAATTCGACTTATGTTCGTGCCTGAGTTGAGATGAAATCGTCCAGATGCATTTGAGGTAAATAAATAAAATGCAATAGACCCATATGGTTTTTACCACATTTATTTCTTGCCCTTGCTGGCTCTGTCTGTTGCTCTTACTTAACGAAATTATCCACAACAAAACATAGAATAAAACTGACATGCTAGGAAATGTTAGCTATATAAAAATCAACGCGATGAGAACACCTGATTAACGCTTTGAAAGGTATGGAACAAGCTAATATATTCCGGTATTAGATCTCAGCCTCGGCCATGTCGATCGTGTTGATTTTCGTGAAGTAAATATATCTATATTTTGGTTAATATAACTCTTCTATAATTTTTTTTTTCATAAGCAATTTGTTGTAATGCGTTTGACTCGTGAGAATTATAGCGAGCTTGCCTCGCTCGAATGGAAAACAAGACATAATGACACGGCACTAACAAACAACTTGCATCTTCATTTCTTTTTAATTTTTGTTCCTATAACAATCCGGTTCGACACGGAGTTGTTCAAGGTCACCGCGGCCTACATTCTTACAGCCCACTCCCTTGGTTTGTTTGTTAACTGTACGCGCAGTCTGGTCATTAAATAGCTACACACACTATAGTATACATGGACCGACATGACGACAAAACATGACCGACAAGACATGACGAAAATGACACGGGAAGCTTCATTCTCGATGGCACAGAGCTTCGCTGACCAAGTGTTCTTTTTTTCTTTCTTTTTTCTTTTTTTTTTATATCCGTCGAAACTTGAGACGGGCTCGGTGTCTGACATGTCTTAGAATTATTAGGCGATTTTTGTAGAAAGTGCGCAAAAGCTTTCTGTTGAGTGGGAGCGTAGACTGAAGCGTAGACTGAGCACGCTTCAGTCTACGCTTCACCTTTGAAGCGTAGACTGAGCACGCGCCTGCAAGACCGTAATCCGCAGCGTACGGTTCTACTAAGGTTCTTTATCGACCTTCCACGCGTACTTCAGGGAAGTATACGCGTGAACATATTTAGAGCGCAGTAATTTATTTCGGGGCACTTTAGATGCACACTCGTGCGTGCATAAGATGTAGGCATCCGGGCGTCTTCTCTTACTTCCACTGACTAATTGAACACGTCGAAAAAGAGAAACAAAAAATTGACACGCAAAATGGTGAAATTTTTTATAAAGGCATCTTACCTGACAACCTTGCTTCTTTGAATCATACAAAAGTAGATAAGGTTGGTTTGTTGAAGAGGATGGTTTTTCAATATTTGTTCTCAAAAAAAAAAAGGTTGTTAGTAAATTTTGTTATTAAAAAGAAAAACGCGTTTTGAGAGACGGTAAAGTATTCAGAAATTATCTTGGGGCCATTTTGTACAGCGTTGCATTTAAATAATTTTGCATGGGGTCACTTTATTCGGTGCCTTTTTGACCCCGGACAATTTTGTCCGAAACCACTTTGCCCGGAACCATTTTATCCGGAAACAATTTGTCCGAAACCGTTTTTACCAAAACCCTTTTGCCTGGGACCATGTCGTCCGGAACAAATTTGTCGGGAACCATTTCGTAGCATACCCGAGACGAAGTGCATGAACGTCGTACTTGAACACGAAATGCGCTGAATTTTGGCACGTCAGGTCAGTGTACGGAACCAGAACGGCGTTCCAACGAACGGCTTTCCTGGAACGCGTTTCTTTTAGAAGGAACGAAGGAACGCCGCCGTTCCATTTTGCATCGCTGGAACTGGAACGGGAACTCTACATTTTACTGGAACGGAAAAAGGAACTGCGTTCCTTTTTTTTCGTTTGGTGGGTAATTTTTACTTAATATTTTTAGAGGGAAATTATAAAAGTGTAATACAATGTCTTCACGAAGATTGGGATCTCGTTAACGTTTTGGTTCCTTATCTTAGGGATTATTTTGTGTGGTTCTCGATTGGTAACAGTGGGGTGCAGGGGAGCTAGTGGGTATTCATTCTTTTTTCAGTGCCCGGGACTGCGGTACTGAAAGCAAAACTTTTAGTCGAAGAAAAAGAAAAAAAAAAGGGGGGGGGGGTTTGATTTCCCCTACTTTCTTTGCTTCCATGAAACCTCATACATCCAGAAATCTAAGGCCGACTATAGCCATCGCTGAACCTCCACAAAAAGACCTACAGTTACAACAAAAGAACAGGTTACCGGACATCGGCCGCTCTCTTGTATCTCGAGCATTAGTCACTTAAAAGATACAGAAAAATTAACCTTTATTCATTTTCTCTTTGTCCCTCACGTTCAAACTAAACAACGAATTCAACCTTCGTGAAGAAGGGTTTGTAGTTTTCAAGACTGACCTTCCGAAAAACCCTACCCTCTTCTTCACTTGCTCGTTTTGCGAACAGCAACACTGAGAAACAACAGTTGTTACGTTCGAACAAGGAACTTTGTTAGATTGAAACGTGTGAGGTTGTTGTAAAGCGCTTGTGCAGTGTAGGGTAACAGCACATTTGGCTTATCGGAATCGACCACCACAAACACCAATATGGTTAAAAGATGAAAATTTTCAAGGTGAATATATCAACAAATAAAACCCTGCTTCCGCTTGTTTTCTTCTGGTGCGCTTCCATCACGGCATTCAATTTCGTACGTTGCCATTTAATAATAATAATAATAATAATAATAATAATAATAATAATAATAATAATAATAATAATAATAATAATAATAATAATAATAATAATAAGCTTTATTTACAATATAAGTATGGTGGGAGCTGAGGAAAAAAGCTGTTCAAGCAGCTTGACGGGTCTTCAGCCCCTTACAGTCACGCAGCAGTTGCAAAGAATACATATACATGAAATTATATAGTACTTAAAATAACACAATATACATGCTAAATTTCAAAAGCGATAATACAAGTTGCATAGCAGTAATCAAGTAATACAGTGATACATGTACAAAATTGAGAACCACGTTAAGAATGCATATTGTGATAGGGTAGATAAAAAAAAAGCTTTGCTCGATCTAATTAAATATGGTACTCAGCAAAATAAAAAAAAAAATAACGCATACGTACGTAACGATACCTTCCATTTTTTAACTGTAACGGGAACGAGTTCCTTTTACACATATAGAACTTGTAACGGGAACGCGCTCCAAAAATCGGGAGGAACGAGGAACGAGCTTACGTTCCTTTCTTTTAGAAACGTGTACAACACTGCGTCAAGTAAACCGGGAACTTCGAACCACAATCAATTCATTCCTCTTTGTCTGCTGTCAAGCGGTCAACACATACACGTCGCAAATTGAAAAGAAAAAAGAACGCAACAACAGAAACAGCTAGCGCTCCCATCGCTGCACATGTGCAGCCCGTTGTCACAGCGTGGTACGCAGCTGCTTTAAAACATGCGGCGGAAATATGCTGTATATCCGCGTCGCGGGTCACACAACGCACACAACGGACGCATTTGTCTCTCCCGAGGACTAATGGGAGTCCCGCATGGTTTTCTGACGAAGGGGACAGTCGCGATAGATGAACTCGTACACACTGCATGCGCGGGGCAACTGCCGCTGGGCCTTGTCAAGCGTTACGCGCGCTCGCCCAGCCAGACCCGCGGGCGCACCTGAAAACTCATCGCGGGGTTCGGGCATCGATCACCGCGATCTCGGACCCCGCTGGCAACAGACTCTGGCCCGCAGCGCGGGATGACCTTTGATGCTCCGGGAGTGCGTGTCAACTAATGATGGAGCGTGAGAAACGGACGGCTATGCGACACCGGCGCTGAACCATGTAAGCGCAAGCCCGAACTTCACTTCGGTTAAGCAATGAGGGCTCAACTTTTCTCAATTTTCCTCGCTCGATGCCGGCGATCGAGGTTCCTTACTGAGATATGACGCGAGTTCCGCGCAGTGGGGAATTGAACTTTCGGCGCATACGCAATCGCAAGTATTGGAAATCTAGCCGCCGCCATGTCTCCGCTTGTGAGAGCAAGCACGTGGAGTAAAAAACCACGTTCAAGTGTATGCGGAGAAAAAGTTCGTCTGCTTCCTTTGCAGGGGTTGTGAGGACGTCAGAACGCCGAGCTCTGATTAGCTCTGATGGAAGGATAGTGGGTAGACCACAAAGCATGCTGCCACGAGGTTTACCCAGTATCCTTCAATCAGAGCCAATCGGAGGTCGGTGTTCTCACGTCACCACAACCCGTGCAAACGAAGCAGACGAACTTACGCTCCGCATATGCCTTCGAGCCACCGTCGCACTGGTCGTACATCATGCAAAAAGGCACGGTGCTCCCGCCAGACACGATGACAGAATTATCGGCGATTAGGCCTAAAAGAATGTTCGAAGAAAGAAACACACCTTAGACTATTGTCTGCAGACTGTATTTTGTGCGACGTACGAGAAGCTTGACCGCGGTTCTGTGCGCTCGCTGCACACGTTGGAAAGCGTGCGCGCACCGGTCGATGTCATAACTGCATGATTTTGTATCGGCGCCAGCGGGAAACCCGATTCGTTCATATGTACCATACGATCAACATTAGGTGCATTATACGAGGACGTCATTCAAAAAGCTGCTGCTGTTTAACAAAGTTACCCTTTACGACGAAACGACACTATCCAAAAAGAAAACAAATAAAGGTCCTCACTTTGTGTACGATATTTCTTTTAAGCCGCGTTCGGCACGAAAATTCTCATTTTTGCATCTGCATTTTACAATCACGTTCCATAAGTAATATACGTGCACCAAGGACACATACAAGAGCTTACCATTTTCCTTCCTCGAGGTTTCCTCTCGCCAAGGTCCGCGCTTCTTCGCCAGACTGAACGTGTCACACCAACTTTGAGGAGACAGGACGCTACGACCCGACGATGCGGTTATCCACGAACGTATTACGCCTCGGGACTCGAGTTGGTCTCAAACGGCGATCGTATGCTCGTGAGAAAAATAGAAAATAAAAAATAACGCACGTCACTAGTGCGCTCTAGGACGCTCATTTGGAAACGACCCCACGGAACGTATGTATGCACAGAGACACGCAAACACAAACACAGACACACACATACACACCGCTTGCGGCGCAGCCGCCATACTTATACCGGCGTCCCAGCTGCGCATAAATATTCGAGGTGCCTGTATAGATTATGGATTGTGCACAGTGATGTCTCGTTAATGTGGACACCTCCGTTCCCCCCTAAACGAGCGCCCACAACGTGTGCTGTCCGTAATAACGAGACAAAGCTGCACGCACTTACACAGCTCGTCCCCCAAAATCTTGTCTCTACATAGCGGGGTAGTCGTATTAACAGGGTACGTATAAACGAGACAGGACTGTATACCTTTCCAAGTAGCCTTCCACCCATGGCAACATCCGGGGCGCCCAGGAAGCGATCTCACGCACGGAATGTTCCTCCCCGAGAGATGCGAGAGATACAGCTGATGTATAGATGGGCTAAGCGGTGCCAGCGAGTATAGGGAGTCTGCGACTTGTGTGCGTAGATTGAAATGGGACCTATTTGGCCCCGGCGTCGTGGACGCGCGTATTTACGTGGTATACATGCAGGCCTTATAAATGAAGGGAGGCGAGGCAGAGAATAGATTTAGTTTTGGTTTCTTCTTCTCTTTGCACTCACGTGTCGCCAATTACGGGTGGAAATTGTTTCAGCTGCAACTTTGTAAGTGGGTGTACGTTAAGTGGGTAACGAGTTGGACTGAAAGAGCGTCGGAGGGAAAAAAAACAGAAATAGGGGGATGCGTTTTAAAATTTCTCTTTCATATCTTAAGCAGTTGCGATAATGTTTCTAATGCTTACTAATTGGAGTAAAGAATTATAAAATAAAATTGGACTCGCCATGCCGGGAAGAAAAAAAAGCGGTTATGGGTGTTCTCATGACTTTGTTCCGCACTCCAGTGATATGAGACTTTAACTCTTCTTAGTACAACTATCGTTCGGAGTGGTGAAAGGACATGCAGAAGTTCAGCATTAGCTCGCGTTTTTAAGTAGATCACAAAATTATGGGTAGATTTGTGTTTGTGAAAAATTTCTTCTGTACCGCGGTTTTACTATCAGGATCAATAGCAGACATTATATTTTGTTTTCTCTACCTAAAACCGCGGGCGCATTTAAAGGGAAAGGGGGGGGGGGGGGGTGGAGGTTCCCTTAAGCCACCCAAGGTCAACATTTTTAATGAAACAATTTACATAAGGCCAGCTTTTATTGGGAACAAATGAGCGGCCCTGAATACGGACGCGTCGCGTGGCCGTTGTTTGCTCAAGCGCGCCAGAGACACAGTCAAACGCAGTTCCGCAGCATCGTCGAAAGCAGCGCCGAAGCACAGTCGAAAGCAGTGACCCCGCCTCGGGATGAAGAGATAAAGTGCCATGGCTAGGTGCCCTTCCTCTCTATCACCTTTTGACAACCTCGAATCTCCATCAAGTGAGTGAGATCTCCGTCAAGTCAGATAGGAAAACCATTCCAGCCGCTCATTTCACTTGGGATTGAATCACTACGAGCAGAGGAAAGTCACCTTTGTTGCATTCTCCAATAGCACAAAAAAAAACCAAATGCATCATAAAAAAACGACATCTCAAAGCAAAAATACAAAAAAAAAAATACAGGAAAAAGAAACAGTCTCTACTAATTACATTTCAAAGAACTACTCGAATTTTAATCGAACAAAACCTCAGGAGGGCTTTGTACCAGGCATTCGATACTAAGTGCTCAACGGTTACATATAAACCTGTTTGCGAACGCTAACAAGCCCCACCTGTCAAAGAAAACAGCTGCACTTTGTGGAGTCGGCAAGGGGGAGGATATATAAAAAAAACAAAGTCACGCGCAAACATATATTTTAAATTCTCGCACCCTCCTCGCTGAATATTTTTTTTTTGTCTGCTTGACGAGAAGAAGGCGTTCCTCAAATTATACGCCAGTCTTCTCTGGGTCGGGTGTTAAAATGCACGCTTTGTTCCCATGCGGGGAGCGGGGCTAATTAAGTTTTCGTGGTATACATAGAAATGTGTAAGCATCGCGACGGTCATCGAGAGGCGACATGCGAGACCGTTATGGCACTCGTTTACAACGGTCACGTGTTCCGGTCAACAGATGTACAGTTCCCCCTTCTTATTCTATACTTTCTTACGAGCACCTGTATTAAATAAAACAGACAAGCACATACTACACAAACACTGAAAAAAAAGTGAACTGGTGTCTCAAGCTGCATTACGTTTTCCCCAGCTGCCTGTAGCATTCTAAGGCGATGCGAATTATCCAGTCAGTATATTAGGTGTCAGAAGACAGAAAAATATATAAAGGAGGACGTTGGTTCTTGCCTCTAGAGTCTCGGCTACTCCTTAGCACGTGAATGAATGTAGCCGCATACCTTCACCGCAAATACAGTCGAGTCTTTCGGATAGCTTGTACTTTCGAAGAAACCAACCGCACACTTCAAACTTTGCCGTTTTCTTATACTATTTAAGGAGAAACCCCAATCACATGCTGTAGTCATAAGATAAACAAATATTTGGTATCAATGTAAACATGTGCTATAACTAGGATTCCTTGTTTACGGAGTTTATTTTTCATTAAATTCGGAGGGTGTTTCTCGGAGTTTATGTTTCGCAAAAAAAAAAAAATCACGGCTTATTGAAGTTTTTTATTCTGTTTTCATTTATAGTTTACCGAAATTCAGAGTTTAATATTACTATTTTCCCATTTTCAGAGATAAACATAAAAAACAAATCGGCGGATAGACTTAAAACCGTTTACGTGTAGGAATGCCAAATCATTCCTACACGCAGCGCATTCCTACAAGCAGCGTGCCTCGTCTTCCTATCGCACATGGCGCTGCTTCGGTGACATCACGTGCTCCCCCACTGCGCAGGCACGGCGAACGTTGCTGGCTTGCGTGACGAAGCATTGCGTTGCTGTGCTTTTCTTTGTGTTTTATATCTTAAGCTCGTCAGCTTTGAGCTTGAGCGCACCCACGGGCTTACGTGACGAGGCATCTGTGTTGCTGTGCTTTTCTTTGTGTTTTATTTCCGAGGCGCATCCGCTTTGAACTCGAGCGGCCGCGCCGGCTTCCGTGACAAGGTATCTGATATGACCCGTCGCAGCCAATTTAGGTGCCGTTTTTCGGGGTTACAGACGCCGCTGGCTTCGCTTCATAGGACAGTTAATGCTTTCGCATTAATATATATTGTCCGGACACAAACGCACACGAAATTCGCATGACACTCACCTGTATCAAATGATATGCCTGCAGCTCCATTTGGTATTGGAGCCCTTGCCATTTTCGATACTAACTGTGCCACGACAAATCTTGCAAAGACGCGTGACTTGAATAAACGTCAATCATTTTAAATGACTAAACGCCTCGACGTATAGTTGCTGGGAAGCTCAAGCTACCCTGCCCCAATTCTATGAAATCTGCAGGATCATAGCTTTCATTCTTATAAATGCACAACTCCACCTCTCTCTGAGAAGCACAAATAATATGCTCCAAAGTGAAAACTGGAACAGTGACTTTTGTCATGGTCCAGAAATACAATGACCAGTTGTTATGAACGAATATTGACGAGATAAACGGTAAACTCTCTTTTGCCAATAGTAAGATTTCAAAGGAAACTGAAGTGGTCTATCCTCAGGACAACCGACCCTGTGCTCTCGCGTAATTTATTCGTAAAATAACGCATTTTATTTTTGCGTTATTTTTGCCATTGTCACTTCAAAATTCGGAGCTCTTCCGGATCATCCCCAGCATTCCTAGACACGGTCTCCTTGCGCCCTCTCTTGGCTATTCTCAGCAAAACGCAATAAAATGATAATTTCAGCCAAACTGCTGCAGAAATACTTAATTTACCCGGGATATCTAAAGAGGGCACTAAGACACTCTTATTTAATACCTACTTGAACCTCAGGATTGTATACTTTTTATTCCAGGGCCCGATATAATATTGTTGCATTGGGTCCTATTGGCCACTTCGACAAAATTTTAAATTTCTTCTCACTGCAATAAAAAATCGTAAATTTCCCGAGGAATATAATAGCTGCCGTATCATAGCACACACGGTAATTAAAGTTTCGGTGTTTTAATTAATACTAGTTTATTCCTCGAGACTTTCCAATTCGGCCCGCTTTTTGCCCCTGTGAAGTTAGCATTCCGCCGTGCACCAAGGAGCTTGCGGCCAAGCTACCTTTACATAGGCTTGTCCAAAAACAAAAATGTGTACGATGCGTTTGTGACAGCATATTGACTGAGAATGTGGCGGTTATAATATGACTATGTAATAATTAGATGTTTACAATCGAAATTTGTGCCCTGGATTTCAAATATAAACAATTGTTAACTCGTCAAGCCGCGTAGCGCGGCTTTTTTTCTTGGCTCCACCATTAGGTGTAATGGAAATAAACTGTTATTATTATTATATTATTATTATTATTATGTAGGGTCAAAAACTCGGGCGTGTATAACTAGAAATAACTAGAAATATAACTAGAACGGCGCGGCGCTGGCCGTTCGATTGTACGTCTTTTTATCTGTCTTATTTTATTTATACATATATACGCGTATAAATAAAGAATACAGCGACGACGACGTTGAGAGAATGACACACCGGGCGACGGCGGTGCCTCAATCTGAGCCCTGGTTCCTCGGAAGCGGCAGCTTCTACTTTGACTGGGCTACCTCGTTGGAGCCTGATGCTTCGACCCCAGTGCACCCCAGTAAGAAAGAGCGCCATCATGTTCCTGAAGCTACTTCATGCACCGATTGAACGGCGTGCCAGATCCCCATGGCTCACTGCTGACCCGCCCAACCCACCTCCACGAAATCTGGACTTCTGCGAATCGGACTGCCATCCTCCCCAATACCAACAATTCATGTCGTCGTCATCATGCATGTATATACTCATCACATTATCATGTTTACTAGACGCGGCACCGTTGGTCTCCATGATACGCACCGCTTTCCGCTGTGCCGTGGCTCTCCAGAGCCAAAAAAAGAAATAAAGACTAAAAACTAAGGACTAAAGACAAAATGCTTTGCTGACCGACAGCCGATAGCACCTTAAAAGAAAGAACAATAGTATTTCCTCGTTTAGAGGCTACAAATTCCAAAACTACAAAACACTAGTGGCGCACATCACTGAAATAACACACGCAATGCAGAAAAAACAGATTGTCTCTTGAACGCAAAACGGCAAACTACACAAAATGGGGAGATTTTTTGTTTCTAAAAGCCCAATTCAGAAACCTAAACTAAACTAATATTTGCTGAAACTCGGGGTATATCGTGTGCATCGTTTCGAAAAAGTATCAAACGAAAACACCACGCAACACATTTGATGTTGTTTCACACCTCGAGACACTGGCTTGCACTGGCGTACCGACCGCCGGCGTAGCATAGCGCGTAGTCGCGAAATGTCTGCGACTTATAATGATGATAGCTTATTTGCCAAAAAAAAAGAAGACTCGACGCGGACCTCAACTCCGTCAGGGCTGGATTCGGCGCTGTAGGCGTTCTGTCTAATGCAAATGAGCGGAGTGGAATGTATTCCCTCTAGTAAAGTATTTGGCGGGACGCAAACGGTGAAAAGGGTGGGAGGCCGGACGGAGAGATGCACAGGAGAAGAGGTCCAGATAGCTTCGTGCTTCGAATTCTCCGTTTATCTTGCTCTATCTTGCTCTAAAGCCCCTTCATGTTTCAAAAGTAGCGCAAGGTTCGTCGATGCACGAGGCACGCGCAACGTGCAGCCCTTGGGAAGATCATGGCTAGAGTGTAGCTAGAGTGTACTAAAAGGGACGAGTGGTGCCGCCGGAGTGCTATTTAGGTACCTCCGCATGTGGAAAAACCGGCTAATCCAAGCCACTTCGCTCGTAGCGCCCTCTCGGACGCTACAAGCGAAGTGGTTTGGATTAGCCGTTTTTTATTAAAACGTGTTTCGTTCCAAACCCAAGCTTGCCCGGCACACTGGTCAAGGTCATAGAAACAATAGAACTCCGGACTATATTTTTTATACAAACTAGACGTCAGTCGTCACGTACATAAAGTCGCCGCGACGTGACTTGTTGTCACAACGCCATGCGACATCAGGACGACGCCTTGACGCCAACGTCGACGTTGACAACGTGCGTTACTCGACATCAAGACTGCGTTCTGACGTCATATTGCGCTGACAACGACGACGATGTCAACGTTGACGTTGATGACGACGAAAACAACGCCACGGGACTTCAAGATGACGGCGTCCTTGTCAATGTGACGTCATAAGGACGCTTGGCGTCAGTTCGTCGACGTCGTTGTCGACATGACGCAACTCGAAGCCACGAAGACGTCCCGACAACTTCAGGACGTCGACGTTGACGTCATCGTCGACGTTGACGTCATCGTCGACGACGTTACACGATGTCAGAAATTTGTCGTGACTGCGCGTCGACGTTGATGTTGGTGAAGGCGCCGACGTTACACGCCATCAAGGCTTCGTTGTGACGTTGACGTTAACGATGACGTCAGGACGACGTTAACGTAACGTCATAGCGATGTTTGACGTTGCGTGGGGCATCAACGTCAAAGTCGGCATCGACGATCACGTCCACCGTCGTCCTCGACGCGGCGCGCGACGTCATGGCCGCGTTGCAACGGTGACTTGATGTTGCGTAGCGGCGTCGTCCTCAACGCTATGCGATGTCACGACCGCGTGATAACGGCGACTTAATGTCGCGTAACGTCGTTCTCCTCAACGCGATGTCACGACTGCGTTACAAAGGCGACTTGATGTAGCGAAACGGCGTCATACTCGACGCGACGGGATGTCATGACGCCTTACGATAGCGTCTAGGCGTCGCGTAACGTTGTAGTCGACGATGACGTCGTGGCGTCGTCGTGCCGTGGTGCTTTGATGTTACATCTGACGTCAAAAGCATAAAAAATACAATATAGCCCCTAGGGGGCTATATTACCCATATGACCTTGACCTGTGTCGTTGCTCGATTGTACGCAGAGAAGGTGGCGCTGCGATCGAAGTGGCTTGGTTTCACTTGATCGCTTTCCACACTTTGAGGTGCAACTGAAAGCATGAACAGAGCCTGTAGCTCGTCCCGCTAGTACTTTCTAGTACACTCTATCATGGCGGCACAGTGCAGCACTGAGCTAGATTTCAGACGCCATGAATTTCCCAGAAGTGGCGCGCGGCACGTGCCTCCAGCATTTGTACACCAATGAATGGCTCCACTTTTCCCAGGAGTGAGGGGCTTTATCTTGCTCAAGGTTGATACGCCACGTGTCCTGAGGATCTGGAAATAAAACTGCGTGTCCCAGAAAGCTGGCCATGAAATCCGAATTGACGCAAATTCTACCGGTGGGTGTATTTTGAAGTTTTTCGTATTTAGCCAAAAACACGGAACCCATAGTTATAACCATTCTCTAATTAGAAGCTGGTATTTACATGGCACTGTTGCAAATAATCAACTTTGTATATTTGAATCTTTACATGGAATGTAGTCTATTGTCTGTACGAAACTAATTTACGCTCGGTAAATGTTGACCATTTTCGTCTGTTCAAGGAAATCTTTCGAGGCGAATAACGCCCTCCATTTATAAAGAAAGCATTTATGTCGTTTCCAGATGTCGATGTCATGTCGGTTGCGTTGTAAACCACGATCGTTCTGCTTATGGCGACCATGCCTGGTCATTGATCTAGAAAAAGGAGAGCTGAAGGTAAAAGTCCACTGGGTGGCATTCGACGTTTCTGCAGACGCCCTTCGACGGGCCTTCGACCCATACGGAGAGGTTAATGGCGTCACTCGCGACAAGTGGAGAATCGAGGGCCTGGTAGACGTGGATTCCACCACCGTCATCGTACGCATGGTGCTCCGTGAAGACTTAACACCGGAGCTCCTGGCGCATCAGCTCCACCTTTACGGAGGCACGCTGCTGGTTGTTGCAACCGGACGTGCACCGGTGTGCCTCCGCTGTCGACGCACTGTGCACATACGGCGCGACAGTAGAGTGCCGAGTTGCGAGGAGTGTCGAGCCTTCGGGCATGAGGCATTGGATTACGTACGGTCGAACGCTCGAGCTGGTGGCAGCAAAACCACCGACTGCCAGGACAGAAACCTCGTAAGGGATGAGGAAGAAGCCGAGGAGGCGGCGACTCCAGCCGCGAGGATTTCGTCGCGAGACCCTCAAGCGTCCGGTAAGCAGCAACGCGCGCCGTTAGCGATGCCAGAAGGCCAGGCCTCCGTCGTAGCATTGACGGCAGAAAGCATTTTGGTGGAAATGAGCCTGATGCGAAGACCACCAGTGGGATGACACCGGCTACAAAGGACGCTACTGATGCACTGGACGCCGGAGATGGTACAGCAATGAACTTCGCGACTGAGGTGGTCAAGCGGCAGCTCAGGGACCCGGAGCAGGGAACCGACCAGTCGCTCCAGCAGACTGAGAGTCCCTTGTTGGTAGTGACGAGCAAGAGGGAACAACGCGCTGGTCGCAGCCGTTCTTCGACTCTTCCTAGGTAGATCGAGAGCGGAACACTTCCGGTTAAAACATGGCTAAACAAAAAGGGTATGCTCGTTCCCTGTACTGTGAACTGCGTCTTGTACGAAAGGCCCAGGTCGATAGTGCATGTGTTTTTAGATTGTTGGTACGCGGTGTTCTACTGTGATGTACTGCAGCGAACACTGAAAAGGGAACTTCCTTTAAGCGCACACGGGATACGTTTTCTGCCTGTTGCTCCAACTGACTCTGTACCGTACGATTTAGTTATGGTTATTGGCTTACACAGTATCTGGAAAAGCCGCATGGCAGTGCGGAATGCTGATGTAGATGCTCAACCAGTGTGTCACTATTTTACTCGGAGGATAGGTCAGATTAGAGAAGTGTATAAGGTTTTGGGCGATGGGCCTGATTGGTTGCCAATCCTAGACGGACTGGTCACATTAAGGTCATGTTAATCAGTAATCAGTCTGCGGCCGTCGTAATTCAGCTCGCCCTTTTTTTATAAGTGTTTCTGAAGGTGCATTTTTTGTGAATAAAGAATGTCTAACAATAAACAAAAAAGGAAAAAAAGGTATGATGTTTGCTTCACACCTGCAGACCCAGGTGTAGTTTCGTGAATTCCGCCACTTACTCTCTCCTCTATACTTCTACGACCTTCGTGCGCAGGTTTCGGTTTCGGTTTCGAACAGTTGAGTTTTTTGGCTTTATTAAAAATATACGTGACTCTGTAGCAAAATATTAATTGGGTAGTCTTCCGACACCATAATAAATCGTCTGGCAAAAAAGGAAAATTTTTTTGGCGGTATCAGTGTCCCTTTAAGGCATTGTATACGGAACTATAAAGTTATTTCGATACCCTGGCGTGATTAACGTACGTCAGTCTCAATTATTCCGGCGAAGAGCGCGTTATAATATTTTTAGTTTGCGCTAATTTAACAGTTCAACTAAAAATGAACGTTCAGTTCATACCATAGGCTCGCCATTTGAGATGCATTGGTATGATCTACGGGGAACAATTAACGTGGAAACCGCATTTTGACCATAGTCGCTAAACCGCACCCCGTGGAGCTGATGCAATAGATAGATTGACCCAAGATGAGCATAGACGAACGGGAGTGCGCCGGTCCGCTCTTGCCCAAGGCGACATGCACCCGATGCTGGAATTTGACTGACTAATGTTGGCGAGCCAACCTGCACACATTTTCAAACCCCTACTCCTAGAAAAAAAAAAAAAAAATCTGCGATTTTGCTTGACTCTTTCACAGTACGCAGCGAATGGTGTTTTCTGCCCGAAATCTTCTATCCCATCACTCACAACCAGATTACAGATACAAGCGTTTCATACGTATCTGCAGATTCTCGACGGTTTATTCTTAGCAGCAGAAGTAGGACAAAAGCTCCTCCTGCCCCTGAAATTGAGATGTCGGAGGCACCTCTTTCCGCGAGTCCATGTGCAGACATTACTTTGCCTTCTACATTTTTTTGTTTTGTTTGCTACGTAAGTTAGGTAAGCTGTCGTACAAATCAAACAAAACTATTGCAGATGATATATTCGACAGTTCGTCGAGACACCTCCCTATTTATATTATAAAATAGGATCACCTTCAGTCTTTCGGAAACTTCCTCGTTGTCGCAACCGACAGTTCAGTTACAAGCTATAGAAATCAGGCGTTAGAATACATTCCTATAGTATCAGACACGACTTTTCTATGCGCTTATTTGACTGCTCTTATTTACATGTTACGTTTTAAGCCTAGAAGAGTGTATGCTATCACTGAGCGTAGTAAATTTACCGTTACATATTTTATCTGGAAAGCATTTTAGAAGGAAATGTCCTTTCACATTTCATCGTTCGTTGTTCACCGATTAAAAAACTACACTCCTAAAAAAAATGAGCTAGTGCTATGTTTTAGGTAAAATCTAGTAACCGCTTGTCACATATTTTACTATGTTTATAGTAACCATAGGTAGTAACGGTCAGGCTAGTAATGGTTACTATGAAGTTTTAGGGAACCTTCTTTTACATCCGATACGGTACTATGGTCCCTCCGGTACGAACTGCGCATGCGCTACCGTAGAAAACTGGGATAAGCGCAGTTCGTATACCGGAGGGTGTGCAAAAAGGGTTCCCAAAAACCCTCTGGTATGTCAAGAAGTTTGTAACGGTTACAAATTAACCTAGAATATTCTACTATCTATAGCTAGTAACTGGCCCTCGCAAGACCCTGGTGGTGCTAGTGAAGGTCAGATTAAAAATTGGCCAAACATTATCGTCACTTGGATAGATTTTTCTTCCACACTGCTTATATTCACATTTGCACAGCATTTATTTCGCCTTTGCACACGTATTACAGATGTAAGACAGACAAGGAATTTGAACACAGAAGACCCACACACGCACAACATACACGCAACGACTCACTAACCCAATGGCTACCCATGCGTCTTTTATACTGATCATTTAAAAGAAGTCGGTTGGTCAGGGACCACCTCGTCCGTAAACGATGTTACAAATATAGTGCTGCTTTCGCACCAATATTGTTCTCCAATATTGTTGCTACTGTATTTTCCGGGCTATAGTCCGCGGACTATACATGTTTAAAAGTTGAAATTCTTGGCTGTGCGGACTACCTACGCGTGCGGACTATACAGGAATTATGTTTTTCAAGATCGTTTATTATGACGAGACGTGACGAATTTTTTGCATGCATGTTAATGATGATTTATGCACATAATAGGCTTTATTGTGAGCTAAAAAGCAGACATTTGTAAATGTGTGCCGTCTATGAGAAGATTTTCGTGTCGACTAAGCACCAGGTGCGGACTATGCACCGGGTGCGGGCTAGGCAGCGGGTGCGGGCTATGCACCGGTTGCGGGCTATCTAAGCAAAATCTTTTATTTTTGACCCCAAATTTCCCCCTGCGGACTATACACCGGATGCGGACTATAGTCCGGAAAATACGGTATATACATTACAAAGGTTGTATCTCTTACTAAGAAGTGAAGGTACACAAAATAATTATTTGCGGCACTCTATAAAACAGCATCCCCATAGGTTTCCCGCGGCCGTGATCATGCTTCTATACGCATAGACTGCCCCATTGTCCGTGGCAACCGCATCGTCTCCACATTGCATTTCCGCTTCCTGGTCGGGACTTTACGCTTTTACGGTCACTATCACGACCGAAGACAGCTCCATGAGGATCACCCAACCACCGAGCACACATAGACAGCGAAGAGGACGGTTTAGTGTCAAGTATATAAAGTGGCGCAGCGAAGTTTCTTGGGCGGAGAAACTCATGCCACTGAACCGGCCGAACGAACGCCGTCCAGCGGCAGATCCGGTGACGAGCGGACGCTCGCCACCGGCTTGTTAGGCCTAGTATCCTTAGAGCAGTCGAAATCCCACGCACACACAAGCCCAGTCGAGCGCACGAAACTTAACTATGCACACCAACGGTGGAACACGAGAATAGCACACGACACACGGCAAAAACGGCAGGTTCAGATGGCAGAAATAAGCGTCTCGCAAACTCTGACTGGCCCCAACGTGCTTGTCGTACAATGTTACAAGGCGTCTCTTGTGAAAGATAGACACATTTAAAAAGCAACAATAATAACAATAATAAAAAAAAGAATTAACCTTTTTTTTATTTTTGGAAACGTTTTAGCACGGGCTGCGTGGCTATTTTCATCCCAGTTAAAACCACAATTAAAATATAAACACTTCCAAAAGAGTGCAAACGGGAAGGAACATCAGAAGCCGCATGGCCATTTCATCAACGATGGCTGCGTTCCATAGTGCCTTGAAGCTCAAGGCACTATGGAACTATAAGAGACATGAAGTGGTCAGTGGTATATGGAAAGGAGTGATGGTACCAGGACTGTCTTTTGGCGATACAATACCGTGCATGAATTCTGAGGTTCAATCAGGATTAGAAATTCGACAAAGAAGCGTAGGCAGATTGGTGCTGGCAGCACATGGAAAAACACCAAATGAGGGAGTACAGGGCAGACATGAACACGTTACTAAAAAAAAGTGATTAAGTTAAGTTACTGAGTATTGGTGTCAAAAGTAATTCGAATAGAGTAGAAATTACTCAAATGAAGAGCAATTGAGTAAATTACTAACTGCCGTAAAAAGTAGCGAATTACTTTTGAAGTTACTCATATATGTTTTTTTTTTATGGTGAAAGTACCAAGGTTCTGAAGCGTTAGCGATATTGTGTGAGCCAAATATGAATCTGCTTGTTTTTTCACAGAAGTGCTTTATTGCTGGTTCGGCTTCTGCGTGCTTAATTGTTTGGTCCTTTTTTCGTTTTTCGGTCAAAGGTGCACTGCGAATGTATCATTTCTACATTAAATTTTAGCACTTCCTGAGCTTGATATTTTAGACAGTGTTTGCTTGTTTAGAATGTTGCGTAAAGAACATCTAAAAAGTACTTGAACTAAAGTACAAAATAAATGAGAGGTTAAGTACTTCCAGTAAAGTGGTAAGTACACCGGGAGCCTGAAGTAACCTATTATAAATACAGTATATTTCTAGGTAAAGTACAAGTACTTTTAACACAATCTTTCATAGTGCCCTTTCATTCCCCGTACAGAGTCTTTTTTTAACTGGTATGCATTGCTCTAGGGGTAATTGGAGGTACAACAGATTTTAAAGAAATGGCAGCAAATATTGAATTAAGTCCAATCGCCACAGAGTAGCTGTATTGCTCTCGCTGACAATCTATTTGACACAATCAACTTATAAGGCATTTGTGTCGGTTTTTGGTCGCCATCACTCGGAGAATTGACCAGATGATGGCGTCTCGAAAGAACGCGTTTTCACACGACGATACGCCATTTTTTCTTTTCGAATTCGGGGAGTGTACATTGAAGTCGGAAGTTTTACTTTAAGTACCAGAAAAAAAATACTCTATACTTGGTTTCAGCTTAGGTCCGAGCGTGGCCGTTGTAATGGGCCGAAGATCAAATCAAAGAGCACGAAAAGCTCAACGTGATGGCGTTCTGCGACAGCGGAGGAGCACGCACAGAAAAACGGCGAACACAGTTAGTTGGTCCTATCAACGGCGGAGATCACGCCATGACGGTGCGCTTTTTCGCCGTTAGATCGGCCCTTCGGCTCATAACAACGGCCACGCTCGGACCTCAGGTGAAACAAAGTATAGTAAAGTATAATTACATGCTCAGAGAATGTACTTCAAGTAATGTACAAGTTTTCAAAACATTAGCACTTTAAGTACTATGTACTTAGAGTACTTCCCGACACTGCGTGTTTATTATTTCTTACATAAAAGTGTTGGATGAATTACTAAGCTTTCTCAAACAATCTTCGAATCTTTGAAGATCTGCTTATTTTGAGTTTTGCAAGGAAAGGCAACACAAAAGGTCAGCTTTGCGTTGCCCTTTAGCACGCGATTCTTCGAGTACAGCACAAACTACGGGAGTACCAGATAAGCTTCAGAGCGGGATCTGCCTTTTGTTGCGTCCTTTGAGGGAGGATGCATGTGTATACACATCCTGCAGTGGGCGAGAGTTCCTACGTTGGGAAGAAACAGGGACCAGCCCTTTCTTCAAATGGGTGAAGTTTCCTTGAGCTTCGAGACACTAAGAAACGCCTGTCTTCGGCGCTAATCCCACAGTTACTCAGCCTCTCTTGCATCGTGTCTGTTCGCTCCACGCGCCTCGTAGCAATGTTGTTGTTATGGGAGCTCGTGAAAAGTTTGGGGGGTTTCGGACCCTCCAAATTACTTTCTCCCCTCCCCCCCCCCCCTTTCCTACACCACATGCTTCCCCCTCTTTGCAAACATCAGCTGATCTTCCAGCGTCTTATCTTTTTTGTACAGGGATGTTTGTTGATAGGCAAAACTACCACTAAAATTCTAAAATAATTTGTAATTTGAGTAGAAGTTACTCGTAAAAAGTAATTAAGGTAAACTAGTAACTATCGAGATAAAGATGTGATTGAAAATTACTATACTCAGAAAAGTAGTTAAACTAGAGTAACTCGAGTAGATAAGTTGAACTACGTACAAGTCTGGTACAGGGGGACATGGGATGGTCGTCTTTTGAGAGCAGGGAGGCAATTAGTAAGTTGAAATTTGAGCAGAGGTTGACCGACATGGATGATACGCGGTGGGCACGGGAAGTATTCAAGTATTTATTTATACATGGAAAGTTTAAACACAAAATGGACAAACCGAACCCGAAAGCTTACATTTAAATACTTACACACTGGGGATGGGGCTGAACATACTACTTTGGTGAAAAAAGGGGTGAAAGAGGCTGAGATGAAAATGTGGGAGGGGAGAATGCAGGAGAAATCAGCTTTAACTGTGTACAAGTCACGAAAGCAGGCCATAAGATAGGAAAAGCTGTTCGACAATTGACTGGGATGTGCTCTGCTGTTCGAGGCAAGAACGGGAGTTTTCAGGACGAGGACGTATTGGGCTAAATTTCAGGAGACACATTATGTGCTAGCGCATTATGTGCGCTAGCCCCCGAGCTGCAGGCTAGCGCAAACCAGCTCGGAGCACGTGGAACGAAAGCTCGCGCTGCGGAACCCAGGATCCTGGGTTCAATCTCCACCCCTCAGGGCCCCGTTTCGATCTGGATAAGCATCCTATAGGTGTGCGATCGCGTATCACTACTGCGTGATGCACGTTAAAGACCCCAGGCTAGCGGTTGTACAGCACAGGCTAAATTTCTCACCTACAGCTGGGAGACAAGTCGCCCGTTGTGGCAGACTAAGTTTTAGGCTGTAAAAACATACACACACCCTAATGTGTTTTTTTTTTTTTTTTTCATTTTTAACATTCGTGCATGCACCGCCGCGTGATTTGCGTACTTTCTCGGGTGACGAACACGCGGGTGCGGGGCCGGGAAGATCGCGAGCTAAATTGTGGGTATTAGCGATGTGCGCGGCCAAAAGTGTCGCTATGGTCAGCTTTCCACGATTGGCCAACCCAAGGGCATTGAGCACTGTCAGATTGTCAACTTTGACGGTGTTAGTTTCAGTTTGCGATGGCTCCTAACTTCTACTGTGCTTTTTAAACACACCATCGAACTCGTCGTTGCACCCGATGGTAAGTAGCCAGAATAACAACTGGTGACGTCACGGCGTGGCAAATCGCAGTCGTGACGTCACGGAGGGAACCATAAGAGGGCGCCATCGAAACATCTCGGCGCTAATAGGCAAACATTGGAACGGTCTATAGTTGCTGGATATGTTCAGGACGTAGTGACATCCCTCGGCATGTAACCTCCTCATTTATTTCGGCGGTCATCTAACGTGTACCGACATCGCAGGCCTGCCACGTTGGGCTACAGCGACTCAAAACGTGTTAAATCGGAGGACGCGTGTCGCCGCGAGCCGCCATATTTGACAGCGGCAGCCACGGTGTCAGGCGCGCGGACGGCGGGAGAGCTGTCATTGGCGGGCGTCCGCCTCCAATCAATAATTCAGGCCCGGCGTTGTCATAACGACGGGGAAACCGTCGTCCCAGCTTTAGACCTAACAAGTGTCCCCAGCCAAGCGCGACGGCAGGCGAGGGTCCTGTCCGCTCGGCTGCCCGCGTCGCCGACGGGGCTTCGCCTGCTTTTGTCCTCTTCAGGCTCGAAGCGCGGGCGAGCGACGCACTTGAAGGCTTTCGACAGCTAGGCGCGCGCGCGGGAGGCCCCCGGCGACTGAATGCGGGCTGCTCGGGCCTCGGCGACGCTGCAGGAGTCCTCGAGGGCGTGTATGCGACGCACGGAAGAGTGTCTCTCTTTTCGTGGCTCTCTCACCTGTATGGTGCGGTGCTCGAGATGATACAGACAGCAGAGACGCGTGCCCGCTTCTTTCTACGCTTTCTCTTTTTTAAGGAAATGAGATTTTAAAATTTGCGAGACAAGCGTTACAGTAACTCTAAATCACAAAACGGAAAAGGGGAGTGTGTGTGTGTGTGTGGGAGGGGGGGGGGGGGGGGAGGCTGCATTTACACTAAGACTATAGGGATATAATGGCCCACATTTTCAGACATTTCGCTGCTGCTTCGCTGCGGGGCCCCAGGTGGTGATTAGAGGATAATAATGTGTTTAACATACCATGGAGCTTATCATCATTTAGGTTTGGAAAGGTCGTTTGGCCGCAGGGCTGCGAGGAATAAAAGGTATTTATGAAAATATCAAACTATACAGACGTCTTAATTCTGATATATAGTATGAGTCGCAAGCTATTGCAATCCACAGGAAGATTACGCTCCTTCAATATGGTGGGAAAAATTCAAGATATACCGAAAATGGTTCTACAGGACCCATTGCACACAAACATGACGGAGGAATTAAAAGTGTACGTTTCTGACTTTGTAATTAGTGCTATTTAATATTTTAATGTTGCCGTCCTGAATTATTAGGCGTGATACCACCATTTATGTAGTTATTCCGGGTAATGGTACGATTTCTGTAATTTGTACAGAGTTTTACTGAGAACTGACGAGAGAGGGCGCAAGAAGTGAATTTTGCAGATTGTCAAGGACCAGTGTATTATAACTTGACAAATTCGAAAAAGGAATCATCAAAAGAACAGTACTTTCATGGACCTGCTTATTTCAGCGCCCAAATTAGTGAGTTACGATTTCTGCACTTGGCGAACTGCATAGTGCTTTGTGTGTACCATGCAAAGTGCCAAACTCCACGTACCAAAAGCCAGAGAACGGAACGTGAAGCATACTATCGTCAAGCTAGAAGTTATCAACCGAAACGTAGTCAAATTATTCCTCAGATGGAAGCCTACGTCGCCACCATGGATAGCAGTACGCAAACAGACGCCTATCCAATCAATATAAATTTTTCTCCGGGTAAGAGAGGTTTCAATAAAGTGTAGCCAAGAAACACATTCGAGTTCTTTTCAATGCACGCGCATTGTTCATAAATACCTGTGTCCTGTCTTATCCAACTGATTTGTTTACTCAAATGTTACGGAGAAGAGCGCAAGCATTCTCAAAACAGGGAACACTTATTCTTAAGTTGCTCTTTGTGAAAGGCCTCCTCCGTATACGCAATAAAGCAAGCACCGGCGGATCATAAATTGAAGTAAAAGTTAGGGACTCAAAACAATACCTCGGTGTTATTTGAGGACGAGGTTGTTTATTAAATTTTGCACGTTCCACGAAAAAAAAAAAGAAAAAAGAAAAAAGCAGCCGGTTATTTTATTAGAGAGTTCTCAAAGGCGACGTATCGTATCTCCTGCAATCTGCAAGTCGGGATGCTTTTTCTTTTGTGTGTATGTGTATTCTGAGGTTTTAGTAAACATATGAGATGCGAGTGAGCGCTTGTCCGTCGTACGTGTTTTCTTACTCTGACTTCGTCTTTTGCGCGGTCTTAAAATCAGGATGAATAACTACCAACTATAGCCCAACTTTCCACCCTCCCGCGAATGTTCCGCCTAAAAGTCTGTCTGTCAAAACAGATCGATCCTCTTCGCTTCCTGGACCTACACTTGTACCGGGCTAGAGGAGTTTGCAACATTTCACGACCTTGAGACGGTCCAGAGCGTGCGCGAGCGCGGTATGTCCGAATCCTAATTTCCATCAAGCGTTCCGCTAGTGGAACAATCTTCCCCGGACAATGGGTAACGCCATCAGGCGCGCTGCGTCAGACAAACGACCAGAAAGGCGAAATAATATATTTTTTCCCCCCCCGCCGAGAGTTTTCAACAGCTCGTCCGCCTGTGCCGTCGCCGCCGCGCTGACTGTTCTGCATCGGCAGAAACAATTACCGCGCCGCGTGCGGTTCCCCGCAGCACGGGTAGGCGTAGAGGAACACAAAGGAATGACACTTAAGTATATACGTGTTTCGCATGCACGCATCGCAATCATTAGGTCTTTCCCCACCTCGCTCGTTGGTCGAAAAACATAAATGCTTAGCGGAACGGTATAACGTATAAGTAGTATACTGCGGCGGTGGTGCTTCATTTCCCCCTGGCCGTGGCTTTCTGCCGCGCGTCTCTCGGCCCATGCTACCGGAACCAGGAGTAGGGAAACATTCGTCATTGTTTTTCCTGCTGCTAACGTGTGTCCACGCATATATGCAGGCGTATACACTCAAACCCCGCTGGCTGCGGGGAGCGCGCGCGCGCGAACCGTGCGTCATTTATCACCGGGAACTCCAATCGACATCGGTACAACCGCCTATTACGTTGGCAGACGACCGTTTTTCGGGGTCGACCTCTAGTCTCTGAGTGTTCGCGAACGCGGGTTACGAACGTGGAGGGAACACAAACCGAAACCACCTCGTCAATTAGGAGCCGAGTGTTTTGCGTCGGACTTTTCGAGGGCGAAAGCAAACAGCGGAAGACCGTGGATAGTGGCTATCTCGCGAATTCACGAAGTCACGAGAGCGTAATCCATCGGGGGGCGGTTCGTCAGCTGCGATTTCGAACACGACTGTTTTTGTGTTTCCGGCGAAGCCCACAACAAAGTCGACATCTGCTATGCATTGAGCGAGTCTTCTAAAACGCGACTATGCGACTATGCGAGCACCTCATTACCGCTCGGCCGCCAATGGGATTGAGGCATTAGCCGATAAGGTTTCCCGAGAACCAATCACGAAGAAGAGAGAAGATAATATGCCACGCCCTGCGGTGACTTTAAAATCATAGGCCTCAGGTATGTAACCTGGCTGGCTCACAATCCAGCAATCGGAGATATATTAGGATAGCAAGGGATCCGCCAATAACTACGATGATGAATCAATCGGCACGGGAGGGACGAGGACACAATTCGTTGAGCCGTGTATTTCTGATGTCGTTGTTGAGCCAAGCAAGGGTTCGACATGCTTGAAGTAAACCATACCTAAAAATAAAAGCGAGCTAGTTTGACTTGACCGCGTCAGCAGTGTCCATCATGGCCGTGTTGAGAAATGAAGAGGATGGAATTTTTTTCATCGGCACACCATAAACTTCAGCTAGGTCGGGATGACTAAACTTGAGACGAATTTCAAAATTCACAAAAGTTAAAACCAAAACGACTAAAAATAGGTTTTCACCTATTTTTAGTCGTTTTGGTTTTAACTTTAACTTGATGATTATGAATCAAGTTGAGCAGGCCCTTTTCGTAGTATCTCTGTTTTTGTGTTATGACATCTATCAGAAAAGTAAGTGCTCATCATTGATTAGGGGAAGAGATCGTCATGTCGAAATCAAGCTGCCTATAGATGGCGACTATGGATGCGTACAGTCTCTCAGAATAAAAATGTAATTTGACGTCAAGCAGTTTTCGGCAGATAACGACAAGGCGAACATTGTACAAAATACGTTTGGACAGAATCGTTTCGCCAGTGATGCCCCTTGGGGATCGTAAACTGCTTCGGAGTTTTGATGCAAACTGACAACTTCATATACTAAAACAAAACCCCGAGAGGCGAACGAAAGACTTCTAGATACTGTTTCCTTCTTGTCTTTCCTTGTTGTATTTTCTTCTTGAGCCTTTTTGCAACTCCCGTGGCGTGTCGTTCTTCGTCCTCGCTAGTCTTAGGGTTTTAGTATATTATGAAGAGGTGTGCAAATAGTGAATTGGAATCGAATAGTGCTCAATAGTGGCCAAAAGTCGAACGTTGAATCGAATACGAAAACAAAGCCTGTTATTCGCAATGTTCCCTAATAAAAAAAATGCATAATATATATATATATATATATATATATATATATATTTATATATATATATATATATATATATATATATATATATATATATAAAACCCGGGTGTCTATTTTCTGGCAGGGCGGAATGAAGGCCTAAGGGGGCTGCAGCCCAGGGGCCCCAGCCCTCGTGGGGCCCCATGCTGTAGGTCGTGAGAAAAAAAAATGAACACAAAAAATATTTTTAACAAAAAATGAAACAAGAAAAATCCATAATGCAAAATAAAATATTTTGGAAAATATTTCCTCAGCATTCATAATGGAATTACAAACAAAACCAAACAACACTCCGCACGGCGAGTTTCTTTGATTGGTGTACAGAAATGCCCGATAAATTTGACGTGTAATCATCCCCTCACTCTACTTCTCGCGTTCTTTTCAAAACGGATTTGAGCAAAAGAAGGCGCGGAGGGATCCCCATCCTTCTGGGGTTTTAAATAGATCTTTACATAATAACGAGAAAACATCGAAAATGCCTTTCCCCTTATCCTACTCAAGCTCGTGCCTATGCCAACATATGTTCTTGAAGTTTGGACTTCGATGCTCCCTGGCGAAGGAGACAGAGCCGTCGTCTCCGCGGCGGTCCCAATAAAGTATTTTTTTTTTTTCTAATTGAGGCCACAATGAAATCTAGACCTTTCTATGAGGCCCTTTTTCATGTCTGTTCTAGGAACAATAGTGGACCTCCAGTCAAGTTCGCGTTTACGCTGAGAGCTGCACACAATGCTTTACTTCTCGATGTGTTCACTGGCTCCATAATAAACCTTTAAGCAAACCGGGGACCTTCGAGCAACGGGGAGAACGTTTTCACTACAACAATGAGTTTAAAAAGTTCCTGCCTTAAAAGGCAGAATAAATACTTTCGGCCTTCTCGAAAAAAAGCGATATATGCATCATTCCTTAGAATTCACAAAAATAAAAAGGGAGGCTGCGCTACAAACAACAAATGTACGACATTCTTACTTATACCCTATATTAACATGGCCAGCATAAAGGTACCTTTAACATAGGTCCGTTTGCAATCGACGAATCAGCCCGCGCTCATGAGTTGCGAGCAGATGCCAAACGCGGAGGATCGCGAACTGATTCGCGGCTGGCGATAAAAGTCCCTCAGCTGAAGGTATACCTTTATGATCGTGTGAATGGTGTCTATTAGTGGGCTGCGTGTTTCTGCCTCTGAGTGGCTGATTTTGTTGAGCCAGGGAGGGAAAGTAAAAGGCAGCCAACCTGATCACTTCATTCGCCAGCACATGGCATTTAATCGTGTGTGTGTGCGTATTTGGGGGGGGGGGGGGGGGAGGGTCAAGTGGAAAGCAGGAAAGCAGAGTTCAAAAAAGAAGAAAGTGAGAAAAGCTACTGAAGTTGACTGAATATGTAACTAGTTGTCCTAAGGCATTCAATAAAGACCCTGCCATCTGGATCATCAAAAAGTCTGGACATTACTACCGAGGTCAGTCCATCGATCTTGCAAAAGAAACTGGTAAAGATGCCGGTCCGTCTACTCCGTCCCTCCCGGTTACCACAGCATGTAAACTTATGCTACGGGTCAGTAATCCACCATCATAGCTACAGAGAACCCAATACTGTTAAGCGCCGACTATAAAGGTGAAGAGTTCGTTCGGCACCTCAAACTTAGAGGGCGTACTGGAAAGCGAGTCATGACAATCATTAAATTGCCGAGTTCCGTTCGCCTGTATAAATGTAAATTCATATAAAGTGATCAGAGAATTTGACTCTCTCCTGAGCGATAACATTGTTCAAAAAGGTACAAATGCAAAAGAAATATGTAAATAAAAATAACTTAGGCTTTTCAATATGTACTGCGTTATCCAGTCGTATCATCATCATCGTCGTCGTTGTCGCCATCATCATCATCATGAGGGCCTCACAAGCAACCTTAGTCCAGGGCCCTGAAATCTCTCAATCCGGCTTTGTGAATCTCCGGCAAGGCACGTTGGAACGGAGAGAGGCTAGCACGAATAAAAACTGTGTAAATGACCACAAACAAACTTGAGACACAGCTGACAAATCTGTCCACCCATCCACGCGTTGATACGCAGCGTGCTGAATGACTAGAGAAATATGCTCGAACCCTTTGAAATGAGTGGCGTCTTGCGTCAACCATAGCCATGGCACCTCGCTTGAGGCCACGGTGAGCGGCGGGTTAGCGGAAAAAGACGGCTCAGTTATCGTTCTTCTTTGTATTTTGATAATAATTTGTCATATTAAGGATGTAACAACCGCGAATAGCGCACAGAGCTGACTGCCTGGGGGTGCAGAAAACTTGGATTCAAAATGGCGACATGTGTGGTTTAGAGGTTTTCGTCGAGCGCACCCTAAAATAAGCTGGGAACCTAGCTGACTGTTTCGATCAAGGAACATATGAAACGAATTACTTTCCGTCGGAATGGTTTTTTAGTCAATGCTTCTGACTCATACTTGATTTAGATCCAACACAAGATTGTGAGGACGATTTCACCATAAAAGCATTGCCCGTGAATCGACCCTAATTCGTGCCAGCGAATTAATATTCGACGTCTCGAATTATTGGAAAACACGAATACTAAGAATCCGAAAGTCGAATAGAATTATTGGGATAGCCATTATTCAATTTTAATTATAAACTCAAATATTCGCACACCCCTAATCTTCTGTTCAATCCTTTCTAGCTAGTTTGCGGCCTAACTTTCTGATAACTTAATTGTAGGGAATAAACCTAGTCTCATGTTAATAGTAGGGAGTGTGAAAATATAGAGCGTGCCCACAGGCTTTCCGGTGTTGCGCGCACAATATGTAACCGTAGTACATGAAGTGCGCTGCCAGCAGTAGTATTTAATTTAACGTTCTAAATAAAAACGATTCTACAATCCCATGTAGTATGAAAAGCAACGATCACAGATGCAGTTTGCTTAAAATTTCTATTGGGAAATTAATATTTCAGCAGATACATTTGCGTGTTTGTTGCACCAAGAAGAACGTGTCAATGAAAAAAAAAAAGTATCATTCTGAAATTTTATTTGCCCTACTCAGCGACGCTGGTTTTCAATGTAATGTTTCGTAGTACAGAAATGGGTTGCGAGTTTTTCGAGCGTACGGATCTCTATTTATTTCGCTAGTTTTCTCACTGTATAAAAATCTGCAGTGCAGTTTATGTTTTTAGTACGACGGGAGGCTCATCGGTTTAAGGAGCCGCTACATCGCTCGCGAGCAGAAAGCAGACAACAACCGGCAATCATTGGAGGCCACGGGGGAACGTGAGCAGTCCCAGCTTCCGCCGATAGATGGCGCGGCAAGTCCGCCAATTTCGAAGTCGGATAGTCCGTTCTCAGTTCTCTCTGTCTCTCTCTCTTTCCTGCTCTCTACGCCTCTTGCGTTACTTTTCCTTTTTGCGATTTATTCGTGGAGCAAGTAATTTTGTGACGTTATGGTCTGTCAAAACGCGATTCGATCGGATGCTTTTTTTTTCTTTTCTGCTTTAGAGTTGGCGGGTTGAGATGGGGCTGTACTAGCCACTGATGGTCTAGTGTCTTGAAATGTCATTCGAAAAGTTGTCGATGAACGAACATTAAACTCTGGGGCGAGTTTACTCGATACATATTCAGTTGTAATCTAATTTGAGGAAGTCGGATCGAAACTATATGCCATTTCGTCTAAAGTCCGATCGCTCTACCAACGCTATACCTTCCAACGCGGCGACCGCTCGAGCTTCGCGGAACGCGCCAGATAACAGCCTATTTCGCGCGTGTGTCACCACCAATATTGGTACAATCATGGGCGAAATATGTGTCGTGGCATCGCGTTTTTAGTCGGTGCGTTTGTGGTTTGTGTTGAAAACGAGCTTTTGACACCGCTCTGACGTAGAGACCTGTCCAATAACCGCGTTCTGTGGGCCGCCATGTTTGCCCATTGGGCTGTGGAACGCGTTCTGAGCATGCGCAGTAGCCTTCTCTCGCTAACTATAAGACGCCGCGCACTCGTCCACAGCCCAGTTACTCGGCATTCTTCGTCCGGGTGATAAGCGCCGGAAAAAGTAGTCTGTGAGATGAAACGGAGTACAGTGACGAAATTCCAGAAGCGAACGATATAAGTGTCTCAATTCGCCTAAAAATCTCCCAATCCCGGCAAAAAAAAAAAAACAAAAAAAAACGATGTTATTTTGGTTTATTTTTTTAACGCAGCTTTCTTTGGACGGAGTCCTTTTCACTTCGGAAAAGTGGAAGGTATCGTTAAAGAAACACTTTGGTCATGTAAAAAAACTGTCTTTAGACATTTTCGAAGCATGTACGAAGCTCGGGCTCTGTCCACGGATAATTCTGTTATCATGTCTGCAGTCCGTGTCTTTTGTAGGGTGTACGAGTAGTGAGAATGCTCGAGCCCCTGCCGAACGCTGACGCGCCGCTTCTGCGATTCATCTATGCTTCGCTTTGACTTCCCTTGTGGGGCCAAAAATTCGGCACTATACCAACGACCTTGTCCTCGTCTAGGGAGCGGTCTGTGCACAAACCGGTGTAGCATCCGGAAAGATTCGCGCCGATGCCATCCAGGGGGCGCCAAGCGTCGAATTGGGGAGTGCGACACCTCCGTGAGAGGAGGCGTGGCAAGGATTACTCAAAGAAAAAGAGGGAAGAAATAATTGAGCTACATTTCGTACACCTTGAAGCATACTTTGCAGGTAAACTTCATTGCTATAAATTCCTCCTATCGCTAGATTTTTTTTTTCTTCTCAGGAACGCCGAGTCCGGTTTCGGTGGTGACGTGAGCATAATTGGGGCAGTCACGTTTTGAACCCCTTCTTTCACTGGAAAGAGCACTACGAAGTGACCAGGGATTCGGTGGTTTTCATTGAAACGCACTCTATGACGCCAATTGATCGAAGGCCTTGTTGGGTGCTGAAACGCACGCGTGCGTATACCTTCCTAAGAGAGTTTCTTATAAGAGACAGGCCAGAAACGCAGGTGTGTTAGATATAAGTCACGATTGCTTAACTGCTCATACCTAAACTGGGTTCCAAAATAACGCCCGCCCGCTTTCATATAAAAAGAAAGACAGTATTTTGTATTATGAAAGTTTAGCCGCAAAATACTCACAAACGTTTGGATAATAATAAGTTCCCGAAGCTTGGGAAGCTAGTAAGGCCTTCGAGCAGGCACATAGCCAGGATTTTGTTTCGGGGGAAGGGGGGGGGGGGGGGGGGGGGGGGGGGGGGGGGGGGAGGGGGCCGTTTATGACAAGATGCTGTATGAAAGGGAGGGTGGAGACGAGGGTCCCAGCAAAATTAAAGGTTTCCGGGGGGGGGGGGGGCCTATTGCCCCCCTCCCCCCCCCACTCCCTGGCTACGTGCTTGCCTTCGAGACATGGCAGAAATCGCCTGGCCCTGGTCTGAGCTATCCGTATGTTTGCCATTAGCAACGACACTTCCCGTACTCAAATATCACTCGTGGCTCGTAAGCTCACTTGTGAAAACTATAAAAAACACACTTAGCAATGAAAAAAAAAATATTAGTGAAAGTTTGGGAAGGACACGTATGCCATAAAATGACCTTTTCACGAAACAAAGAAAGATATTAGTACCACATTTACGTCGCGAGACATATTTCGAGTTAGGAGCGATTCTGGTACTTCACCGCGTCAATTCCAAATATTATTCATGTTTTGAAATCGCGTCTTGAAAAGGCTCAATTCCAACAAATATTTTATATACAATTTTATTTTAAATTGTAGGCCTATGTTATAAAATAAACGTACATCAATCTCTTTCGGTATGTCGCCCCGAAAATAAAATAGCACAATAGAAGCACGTCGCAAACTCAAAATGAGTGTCGCGACTGAGTTAAAATGCGTTTTTGAATGAATCACGCAAATAATAAGTTAAAACGCTTTCTTTTTTCTTCTTTTTTTTTTTTTTGTCGTGAAGAGTTTATTTTGTGACACGCGTGTGTCCTTTTTTGGGAGTTCAGTGTCTGTTTAAATTCGATAAATGATCGAATACCGCAAGTCGAGTATTAAAAGGAAACTGGAGCGGTCCTGTATTGGTGTAAAAACACTTCAATCGTCTTTATTTGGCCCCCAGTATTACGAATATCAGGATTGCCTTGTAATGTTGGTGCATAGAGGCTGCAGAAAACCATTTTCAAAGTACCGTTGAAGCCCGTCCTTCTAAGAGCGTTACATCATAAAATGAGTTCTCGCAATCTCCGCTCTCACGCATCTTCAGCGCCCATCAAAGATATGCCCGTGCACACTTGCTTTTTTTCAACAAGGTGAGAAAAAGACGTCACGACTGGTGTCAGTGCCGGTGGAATATGCCTGGCAAGCTTGCAATTGTACGCCCCGCCAATACGAGTGACACGCGCTTGGCGGCCAAAATATCCTTTTATGACGTGATAAAAATACTCTCGAATACTCCTCTGACACCTTTTTTTTCAAGAACCTTTTCAGCTCCTGGTTAACTGCATAAAAGAACAATCACTGCATATACCATTTGTAAGAGCTATAAATCATATGTCCCTCCGGTATACGGTACAGCACAGAGTTTTTTTAAATATTTTTTCTATTATATGAAAACCTGAGTGTGTTTAAGAAAGCAATATCACCTTACGAGCACCCGAGGAAACATATTGCGCTGATCGAGTCATCAGATTGGGTCTTGATTGGCGAGAAGTTGTCTTTTAATCAGCTTGTCTCGAGCGTTTTCTGGAATATCTTCAAGGCCGAGTTTCTCAACTTCGCAACCGCGCAAGATTCACGCCTGAAACGTTTTCAAAAACCGAAAAAGAAAAAAAAAAGAAAACAAAAGAAGCGAAGAAGTATAGAAGTACGAGAGTTAGGCATAGAAGGAGCCGTAATAAAGGACAATTAAAGATATATAATAAACTTTTGCTCGTCGTAAAACTCGGAGAAGTGTGGAAACAGGTTGGAGAGCTCGCACGGGTGGGAGCGAGATGATGAATCTGCTTCCTGGGCGGATATGCGCTTTTGAAGTCAAGCCAAAGAAAAACTCTCCGCAGAGAAATTCCCCGCTTGGACTCGCGAGTGCGCTTTTATCGGCCCCAATAATCTCTGCTCGGTTTATTTTTTTCGGTTTTACGCTTTCTCGGCACAGCCTAACTTGTTGGAGTCAGTATTACCTACCTAAATAATATTAATAAAAAAAAGAGTGTTCTTTCTTTTATACTGGTTGGTTCGAATGAGGGTGTCTGTTGGTGTCGAGCACATAAACGCGGCGTTGAATGAGCGGACGAAGGATGAGTCACTGCCCGTAATGAACTGCCAAATCACTTTTGAACCCTTCTCGTTGAAACAAGGTACAGAACACGCTACCGTTACCGCGTGGCTGGCGTTTACATTCAAGAATCGCGTCTTGAATTCATCCTAAAACCAACGACTTAATTGGTATGACAACACACCACTTTGGTGCGCCACTTTGGCTTGGGAGATTAATTGATGACAGCGAATCAATTGCTGTTGACAAACTTATGATTTCTCACACAAAAAAGACGAAGAAAGGAAATCTTGTCGTACTTTTGTTTGATAAAACATGCATTACATAGAAAACTGTAAGAGAAATGATTACTTCCATTACACATGGCTTTGTTTTACCAAAACCGAGCGAAGAGCTTCGACCGGAAAGCAAACAAAACCGGTTTTTAAGCCTCTTGCGGTTGCTTAGGACCGTTTGCAATGCGGTTGTATAATCAGTCACAAGAAGCCTAAAAAACCGGGTTCTATCCTGGCACAAGAAAACCGACAATGACTTTTCCTTCGATATCGTATATATTTTACCCGCGAGTATTACATCTTCAGCGCACATAAGAAAGTCTGCAGCGTAAAGTTTATAAGACCATATTTGCGTTACTCTTTGCAAGCCTCTACGCATAACAGAACGAAACACTTATGGTATTTTATCTTAGTGAGTCACTGTAGGCTAAAGCGACAACTCAATTGTCTATAGAATCGCCGAATCGAACAATTATTGAATTAATCTTTTTTTTTTAGGACACATTTAAACGGGCCTGGACGTTTACAAGGCAACGCGTGTAAGGAATAGTCATTTTCATCGAGCGCTGTATTGGCAGCTCTAACGCCCTGTAGATGGCGGGGCGGTGGTTTCAAGATGGCTGAAGAAACGGGGATAGATTCTCCATCCGCCTGCTCTTTGATGCTGGTCAGTAGGCTTAAATTAATTTATTTGGCTTTAAATGCTCAACGGTCAGGGCAGGGGCGTATCACATTTGACGAGATGTTGACGTGCGTTAGGAAAATTACCATGTTTTCTTTAGAAGTGGCGGAAACATCACAGGACTTCTGAGGCTTTGTGGAGGGCGAGCGCATTTTGGGTGCCGCTCACGTCATTGTGGGCACTGGGTGGCAAAATATATTTGTGGGTGGTGACAATATCGTGGTGTTTGCGCCGTGCCAGACCACCAATGGTCTAAAACGTGAGCCGGCCAGGGTGGCCGTCGAGCTCCTCTAGAACTGCGCTCACAGTATTGATATCTCAGTGCCAAAGGCTTTCCCCATAAAAATGATTTTTGACTTTTTATTGAAAACGTGTTGACTTCTTGTTGACTCCGATTACTTTCTTTTCACTTCGACTTCCTGCTGACGTGGTCAACCGAAAGTTTCCTGATTTTGTGTTGAAACGTTCAAGATGATTTTTTTCACCCTGAGTGAAAAGAAAACCAAAGCCCGTGCGTCTGATTTTCCGCACAACACTCGGAAAGCCAACCACTGCAACTTACGGAGGCAGCTCAGCGAATGACAGTGCCGAAATATATATGTTTGGACCAAAAAACGCAGTCTGAGTTGTGACATTAAGCAATGCAAGCGTGACGTTTTGCATTGCTTTTAATGTAACAACTCAGACTGCGTTTCTTGGTCTAAACATATGTTTCGGCAGTGTCATTCGCTGAGCTGCCTCCGTAAGTGGTGGTGATTGGCTCTTCGAGCGTTGTGCGTGAAAGTAGACGCACAAACGTTTTTTAGAGTGTGACAGGTTGAGAGGGAAGAGCTTCAGTTGCCCCGCCTCCAGCGCGAACCTTCTACCCTTGACAACGCTTCGGCGTCTCGCGCATTTCGAGCGTGCGCGCAGTCAAAGCACGACGGAAGACATGGGTCGCGTGCTGGAGGCCAGGCGTTCGAAAGGCACGCCCTGCCGTTCTCACTTTGTGACTTTAGCGACTTTGTTTACCCTATTAAACTAGCCAACGAGTAAAGAAAAGCAAAATGACTATTTAATGGTGGAGCAACTGCCTTCACTCGCTTCGTCCTGAGTGGTACTATTAGAGAGGCGATAACATTTCTTTTAGGAGCCGTTTTTGTGAATGTTCTTTTAGCGATTGCGCCCAATTATTATTAGTTGTACCAATGCCTTTTAGTAAGAGATTGAGTCCACGAACTTCGCAGCACTGTTTTCCCTTTGACAGAGTCCTGAGAAAGAGATCGTATACTTGGAACCTTAATATCTGCTGAGGTGCATCACCGGCCATATAATTGCCTTCAAAATGTAGGCTATATAATCTATGGGACTGCGATTCAGATGTTTAATGATTCATGGTGTTTGTGTTCGTTTGTAATGTGTGTTTGTGGCATGTATGTTGTGCGTTCAAATACCGCAGGAAAACCATTTCCTAACAAAATCCAACATATAAAAAAACGCATGTATTTTGTTTTTTTCACGTTATGCTGCGGCAGCTAATTGGAGCAGAGTGGCAAGCCGTAGTAGGCCTAAACTTCGTTAAATGACTAGGGTGTAAAGTATTTTTTTTTCTAAAACGCTGTAGTTTTTTAATTTGAAATCTCTAGCTTTTCAACTGAAAAGCTACAAAAAAAGCGTCTTGGAAGCGACCGAAAGTTTTCTTACTTTTTAGTAAAAAGTGGGCCAATGTTCAAAAGATAGTCAACAAAAAAGCTAGAGAAAGTCAGATGCAAAGCTGTGGACATTTTATATCCTCTGATAATTTTCTTCAACAGGCTTTCAACAGAAAAGCATTACAGATTCTCGTAAGGTAGTGCATTGAAACACGTGATCACCCTGCGGCATGGTTACTAATAGGCAGTTTTAGAATAGCGTAACTTCAGGCTACCACACGGTAAGGCATTGCGACCAGAAGTTCGCGCTGCACCTTTGAAGCATTATTTTTTGCGCGCACCATAGCGTTGCCGTGCCTATGGTAGCTTGCGGAAGTTCTATGCAAAAACTGCGTATTAACGTCATCGGCGCGTTTATGGCTTTTATTGACTGCTCCGTTCAAGTAAATATTCAAATATACCATATTCTACACCTGTGTATACCGTTATTCGCATCGACGCGACTCGCCTCGCCAAAACTGTCCGTTCTAAGTTCGCTCCACGACGGACCGACAGATGCGCTTAAGAATGCTGCGATCATTTCCTTATTCGCTTTTGTAATTAACTAAAAGCGGGTACGCGTAGTACGCCCTTTAGAAGTGCTTGGCGAAAACGGTCCCATTCTCTATGTCTGTCGCTCGATACACCGTTGTGCGAGCAGTTCTTTCCTATTTTCTGGAAAGAATAGGTTTTTCGTATATCGTACGGAAGAGCGGGAGCTTAAATTATGCCGTCACGTTAAACCCAGGTTCTGCTGGTGAAAGCAGGACCCGAAATCCGAAACGTATGCCATCCACGAAAAGTCCCGTGAAATGAGACATACTAGTCCTAATTGCGACGTTGTTGCGAAGTGGACCAAAAACTCTTATTTTAACGCGCTCAATTTTTCCTTGCATACTGGTCGAAATTCCACCCATGTAGAGGCCACAACGCCAACAGTAGTAATAAATAAATAAATAAGAATTCCACGATGCACAAACAGGCCGTTCAGAACAACACCACCAAGGCCGACAGACCCTGCCATCGTCTCAATCCGCCGTCCCCGCTCCTCTGGTTCTTCGTTCGTCCGCAAGAGGGTGAGCGGCGGACTGGAGTTGCGAATAGTCACCGGCAGGCTCGTAGGCCATAGCGGGTCCCGATTAGCTCATTATTGCTCGTCGGCCGGTCAGATCGCGGCATTAGTCAGTAATGATAATGTTAATGAAAGAACCACGCGAAGCAAGAAGCGCCGACATCATAATAAGTCACGCCCTATGTTTTTTATGCTGACAGTTACTATATACGGCTAGAAATTGAGGGAGAGAAGGAGCTAAGAGCGCGAGGAGACGTCAGAAACCCCAGCTCTGGTTGGGACCATTATAGTGGGTAGACGCAAATCTAGCTACGCTTTTTCTCTGCTCGCTGTTCGAACGTCAAGCTCCAGTGCTTTCGGCGCTCGAATGGCTTCGCACATTGAGCAGAGACTATAAGGCAGCAAAGCTTCGCGTCTCCTCACTAACCGTTTCAACCAGAGCTCTCATTGTTCTGACGTGCCTGCGCGCTCGCGTCTCCAGCTAGTTTCTCGCCCTCTCGCGGCGGAAACAGTAACCGCTCCAGTGAGGGTCCCCCGGTTCTCCTTCTCAGCGGGCACGGCGGAACTGCTCGCGATCATGGCTCGTGAAATGACGTTTCTGAATGCAAACAACACTCTCTACAGTCCCAATGTTGTGCTGCAGCCAGTATGGGATTGTGCCTTGCTCTCTAGAGAGTTTTAATATTGCCTATAAAAGCAAACGCAAGCGCTGTGAGTTTGCGTGAGAGTTGCGTGCTCCCTGACGCGCATGCGCACCGTCACCATGCGCCAGTCGAAGACCGCAATTTTGGACTTCGCGCACGATAAGTGTGAAACACGCAACGTTAACGCAAGCACACAGTGCTGGCCTTCGCTCGTATACGTAATAATAATACTAACTACTGTTTCACCGGTATTCCAACGCCAATGAAACGTGCTGATGTGAGCAGACGTGGAAGCGGTTAGGCGTTCCTTCGAATTGAAAAGGATGAGATTGGTAAAACGACGGTGCGTAAAACTTAACGAAAAAAAATGTTCTGAAAAACAGGATAACTGGGCGAGTTGGTATGGATTCATAATGCTGGACTGGACAGGACAGCGCTCGTCCTGTCCAGTTCCTTCCTCTGCCCTTACAAAAATTCGCGCTGTTCCATGAGTTCTGAAAAACTTTGTAAGTAAAAACAAACAAATTTTTATTTTTTGGGCATTTCGTTTGAAAGGACTGGCGGCGAATTTGGAAGTTTTGTCGTTTGCCAAACGTCGGGACTTTGATAGCACCTGCTTTACTCACTATCACTGTCATTTTACACGAATTTTCCAGACTAACTAGAATGTTTTAATTTATTTTAGACTATTTTTTTTATAAATTGTTAATTAAAAATACTGCAACTGGCACCAGTGATGAAACTTTTCCAACTTTGCATTGCCATAGTTGTTTGCGCGTTTGAAATTAGATCATAAGCAACAGATTATATTACAGCTCGAAAAAAATACGTATTAAAATATCTTAATTGGACAAATTAATACAAATTGCGGTAACGTAGGCCACACCACAATCAAAATAATGCGCCATTTAACCATAATAGTCTTTACAGAAACGTGTACTTTTTGGCATGAAGATAGACATAAACAATGGATTAAAAGAAAGTCCTGTTCGTCACGTGTTGTCTTTAAAACAAAACACACACACATACTTTTGTTGTCGAACTCGAATTCCGTTTTTAGGTTTTTGTAGTGAGAACAGCGTTTCTTAATTTATATGTTTTGCGAACATATTCTAACTTATCACCCGTGGCGATATTTGGTAAATAATGGATTGATTTTGTTATTCTTCTGCTTAAAATAAATGCAACTCATCCAAATGCCAAAAAGCCCATTAAAGGGCTCGCAGTTCATTATTTTACATGACAATTACCCGAGGGAGACAAAGCAGCAAGAACACAGAAATATAGCTCTTATTTTTTCGACATATAGAACATTCTGATGCCTCTTAGGTATATGAAAGACCCTTTCTTTAAAAGGACACGGAACTCTGCAAATTGTTTTGAAGTGTCCGGATCGGACACACGTTTTGCAAAGTAAAGTTTCCGCGAACCATTTCTTTAACTTAATAATTACGCTGTGAAACACATCTTGAATTAGAGGAAAACCAAAATCAAAACCTATATTGAGAAATTCAATCCAAAATAGAAGTTAGTTTCAGTTTCGCTCCTGAATTAAAACGAGCCTCCTGGCGTAAGTATTACGCTAAACACCGTTTTTTTGTTTTTGTTTTTTTTTGTTTTCAGGAGCAAGAGGTGACCTGCGGAACTAACATCCATGTTTCCTCGTATAAGTGGGAATAATTTCTGTCAGTAAGCCAGCACACTAGACAGGCACAGCAACTGGTATACCCAGCACGCCTCTCCAACCCTCACTATAACAACCATTTTAGAAGACGAGTGGCGCCACCTCTAGACAGTTGGAGTCGCGATTCTCCAAAAAAAAAAAAAAAATAGCCGAGTCATTGGGTTGTGGGTGCATGTCATGCGTCTGATAATGCGCGGAAGAGAGCAACTGCGCATTCAGTTGCTCTCTTCGCAATTTATTAGCGCGCAGAAGGCGACTATTGTAATAGTTCATGCTTGTATAGCGATGATACGGCCTGGTTGGGCCGCTAGGAACAGCCAATTCCGCCCGAAGAGGCAGCTACCCGTAAAGAAGTCGACAGGTGCTTTCTTTCCCGAAAAGCAAGACACTGGTTTCCAAAATCGACGAGGAATTTCGGCGAGAACAAACACCTAAGCGTGTGAGACTTGCACGGCGGTCGAGGATCGCAGAATGCTGCACAGAGGGCGCTGACGGCGTCGGCGGCGTCGGCGTGCCTCTTGCAAAAGACCGCCGCGTGTTTGGTGGCGCGGCTGCTGCGGAGTTGGAGTGAGTGCCGAGCGCACACAAAAACCTGGGACCTCAGTTTACACTCGACTTCGGTGTTCTGCCGCGCGCTCTCTGTGTGCGTTCTCCTCTGGGATCTCTTTGTCTCCTCACCCCTGGACCTTGTCTGCCCTGTGCCGATCTTTTCGGCATTCTCTGACGACTCTTTGGATGCGTTAAAGCGTGCGGATAGTGCTTTTCGTCAGGATGATATGCATGTTTTGGTTCACGGTGCCTGGATTACGAAACGGAGAATTGGGTTATGCGTTAACAAAACCAACTGTGATTTTCATACTACCGCTCATTTCCCAATTAGCACCGCCAATATCCCTCTAGACCCCTTTCGAAATTCACGTGCTCATTATTAGAGGGTCGGAACCACTGGAACAATGGCGGAACGACTCACGTCGTGAAACGTGCAAGTCAATCCGTGTGATAGCGAACGTCGGAGCGCGGCCAACGGTAATCCGACGAGCCAATCAAACAACGTCGAAAGTGCAACGTCACTGCGCTCATCACCTTTTTCTGTGGGTGTGATTTTTACTCCAACCCAACGCATAAAGTGTGCCGTGACGTTGAGGTTTTAGTCCGCCATTGTGCAGGGATTCCACAGCTGACAACAAATGGCAGTATTTCTAAAGGGGTCTATAATGACAGTGTCAAAGTCAAATCTGGGGGTTTTACGTGCCAAACCTACGACGGGCATCTGGCACGCCCCAGCGGAGGACTGAGGATTAATTTCGACCACCTGGGGATCTTTTGACGTGCAACCGAAAGCTCGGTTACACGGCGCCTTCTCCGCAATAAGCCTCCGTCATATTGCGGGCACCTCGGTCGGGATTCGAACCCGCCACCCGGGGATCCGTAGGCCGGCGATCTCGCCTCGGAGCCACCGAGGCGGCTTATAATGACAGTGTGCCAATACTTCGCTTTTGTTCCTTCGAAATATTGAAGTTTCGGCACACCGCTTGACAAAACGGTGTTACGAGACGAACGAAAACGCCTACGTGGAGTTGGCGTTCGCACCAAAGCACACAAACTAATCACGTCTACCGTAGACTAAAAATTAATTTTGATTGCCTTTGTTTTTTATTCTATGAAGAGTTTACGCACATTGTTTGGAGGTAAGGGAATATTAGTAGATCGTTCGGATAGCTCCGATAACGGCACCCGATATTCCTCCAGCGCCTATGCTCCTCCAGCGCCGTGCATCGTATTCCTCCAGCGCCGGGCATCGTATATACCGCCATCGGGTGTCCTCATATGATCTCGAAAATGCTCTACTCCCTATTAACCTGTACCACCGGTTCATCCGCAAAAGCCACCTATAGCAGTTGGCTTTACTGCTGCACCCGCATTTGTTGACTTTGCCGCCATGCGTGATATACGTTTCGCTGCTATCCACGGTGCCTTCAGTGCACAACATTGGATAGCCAATCGGCAAAACGATTGCGAGTTTTCTGTGCACACAACTAAATTGCAGTATCATATCGGCACCGATACAGGAAATACGCGAGTTTCTATATAGCTTTCGAGGCTGATTCCATGCCGACGTCCGAGTTTCGTATAGCTTTGGCCTGTTGTTGGATAGCCGCCAACGTTACAGTGCCCCAGTCACCGACAACTTCGGCGACGGATAACCCGTGGCTTTTTGTTTAACAGTTCGATCTTTGGCATTCTTTTCTGCTCATGCCGCGCGCTCATTGGCTCCGGAGTGAGAGGAGCTAAGGATCCGCCACGCCCTGCCTTTCTGAGGCTGTCACTTTTGGAGCACTCCAATAATTTTCTCCTCGATGGTCTTTGCCTACTGGGCTGTGGGGAGGTTCCCGAGCATGCGCACTAGCTTGCTTCTTAAAAACATCGGGTGCCGCGCGTGATGCCACACCCACGTGGCATGTTTTGCCCGGGCGATAAGCGCTGAAAAGTTGTATATACAGTCAAACCCGTTTATAACGAACAACAGGAAACGCTACCCTCAGTTCGATATAGCAAGTAGTTCCATATAGCAAAAAACATTTACAACAAACTTCCACGATGAGTTCGTTGTGAGGCGAGAGCTTATCTTTCCTTCTCATATTTCCACTTCCGCCTTGTAACAACGCGCTAAAAAGATTTTTTTATATTTTTTGTCATATGTGCACAGTGTATCTTTTAGCTCTCCCCTTCTGGATCGCTTCTCCTAGCTCAATTTTGTTCGGAACTTGAGCCTTTGCAATTTGCTTTCCTACCTGTTTTTTTTTTTTTTTTTTTTTTTTTTTTTTGCGGAAGAAGAGGCTAGAAGACGAATGTTTGCGCGTTTCTTGGAAGCCTTCCAGGAAGAAAAAGTTCGATATAGCAAATATGTTGTTCGTTATAAAACATACTTTTTACATGCATTTTTATTTAAATTTTCGCGAGTTCGATATCAACAATAATTCGCTGTACGTGGGTTAGTTCTAAACGGGTTTCACTGTAAAGGTACAGTCGTGGACCTTATGAAAAGGCTAGTGCGTGGCTTACAAAGGCCTGACGTGCTATCTATATCAGAAGGAAGCTCAGTCATTATCGAAGCCCCAACGTCTGTTCAGTTCTTTTTGTAGTTACTTTTTGCTTGAACGTTTTTTTTTTTTTTTTTTTTTGCTGAGTTACTGTTGATTTTGCCGAATATAAAGGCGTTCTGTGTCGAAAGGCTACATTAAGCGTCGCTGAATCCACTGGGTCGGCAGGATGAGAGATCAGCCTTCGGGCGTTCGATAATAATTTCCCGACATAAATGAAAATAGGAGTTTTTTTTTTATTAAACCCAACACTAGTACTATTGGTGAAGACTCAGCAAATCGCTTGCCGCCGACCAAGGGGAGAGTATAACGACAAAGGTCGAACTGCCGCTAAGATACCATTCGTTCACACGATACTGCCGCGTGCATGACCGAGAAGGAACGCTGCTTCGTATAGTTCTAGAAGATTCTAGTTTACTCTTCCCCCGAGTGTAGAAACATAAGGAGGCCAACATGACCTTGCCGGCTCAGTCTCGCCCTAGTTCCCTCCCAAACATTCTAGGTCGCTAAGATCGAATATTCGAGATACCGGGTTCAGTAGGTAAGGAGCCCAGCGTGGTCTTGCCGACTCCCTGTCCCGATGGCGAGGCACTCTTGCGCTAGCCAGCTGTCAGGCTGACACATTGTCGCTCGCTGCTGTCGCTGTCGATGCTCGCTGCTGTTTTCTGGATCGCCGATTAAACCTCTTCCATCCGCGACGATAGCATCGATGATAACTGAGCTTTCTTCCGTTAGAAAGCACTAGAGGTCTTCGTTGCCACTTGCTCGCACGAAATTTTTTTATATCGTCCGTGACTGTACACTTTGATCCTGCAGTCGTATTAGCATTTCTGACCATGGCGTTGTTGCAGACATGGCGGATACCGCGACACGACTTGAGCTCCGATGATATATAGGAGACGAAGCGTATAGCTATACTGTTTTCCGCAGCCCGCGCGTGTCTAATATCGTTACCACGAATACGCACAAAAGCGACACTCGAAAAACACGAAAAAACACGTGTTCGCGTTTTCTTCTAATTACAGCTGAGCGCGCCCCGCGTCAATGGATCTCAACACCGCCAGGGGGTGTAAATACACGTAAACAGGACTGTCTCCCAAACATGGCGGCACTTCTTGAAAGAACGCGCTTCTCCGAACAGGTATACCGAACACTCCCGTGGTGCATGCGCGCACCTAAGCCAGCCAACCGGAGAGCCCCGTAATGAAGCCTAAAGAGGGGCGGCTCGCAGAGTAAACGCGCCTACGTGTGTGTCACCCTATGCGGGCACACAGCAGAAGAACGGATGGAGGGGAAAGCCGTCCAGGGGCTCGGGTGTCGCGGTCGACACACGGGTGCAACGGCCATGGAAAATGGACGAGGCCGTCTCCTCGAATCGACTACACACAGTGGAAGAGACGAGGCGCTTTCGCTTTCTATGATGGAGCGCAAAGGAAGGCCACGAGCCATCGAAGCCCATCCCCAGGCCGAGTAAGTGTCACGTGACCTGGGTGCAGCAACAAGCTGGGCGTGTGGTCACCTGACTCGTTCTCAGCAATGAATTGACTAGGATGGCTGGAAGCGTCCGGTGCGGTCCGTCGTTAAGGTGGAAAGGATCAGCCTTAAGCTGACAGTGCGGTGGAAGGCGAATGCTGGCCGGACCAGTCATGCGCGTATCTTTCGGCACGTGATCAGGCTCCCTGTCCACGCATCCAGGCCCAGGGAGCGGTGTCGGGTGATAAAGGGGAGGCGGTTGATTGGGCCAGCGAGCGTGGACATGGCTTCCACCTCACTGTCAGCTTCGGGGTGAACAGACGGTACATGCTGGGAATTGAGTAGGGACCCGAAAAACTCACGGGGTCGCCCTTTTGCTCGCAGACGGAGGAGGCGACGCACATGCGCAGCTGTGGCAGGTCGCGATACCATCGCGGTGGTTCCGAAAAGAACGACATGTGCGGAGTGTCGTCTGTCGAAACTTTCGTGGAGGTTCGTGTGTTTCCTTCCAGGTATATGTACCTATGTGCGCGCGGTTTCCTGCTGCTGCCGCGGTTTTTCTTTAGGATCCCGGGCGGGGATTAGCGAAGCGCGATCGGATTCTAGGCGCGTAAGGGATTAGATGCCTATCAGGGTTAAAATGCGCCCCGAGGGTGATCTTTAGATGGGAAATAAATCAATGACAAATAAACGGATTCCGTCCAAATTATCTCGATTCTCTTCTCGGAGTTGGAGCGATTACTGCCGGATTTCATTGTTCAATGCGGGGAATGGTAATTACCACACTATACGAATATTTGTTGGACTTCATATAGGGCTTGCACATGGTAAATCTTCGCTCTTACTTTTACCAGTATATAGCAGTCAGCTACAGTTTGTTTGTACAGTCGACTCTCGTTAATTCAAAATCTGTTAATTCAGACTTTCGGATAATTCAAACTAACGTGCAGGTCCCATCCTATGCGTCTCTATGGGAAGAAACTCCTGATAATTCAAACTTTGCTTCATTGAAACAAAATGTCGGCCCCCCTCGAGTTTGAATTAATGAGAGTCAACTGTATTTTGCTAGATGACACAAAACGTGCAAACTTGTACACTCAAACAAAACTATGGTGCCTCTACTTTCCCGCAATACACACGGGAGTGCCAATCACTTCAGCCCACACAAGGAGCTCGGCGAATGATAAAACTGAAGTGTTTAAACTTAAAAAAAAGGACATATGAATTCTGTAATTTGTTGATCGCAGCAGTTGACGCTACCGAGTACTTTGTGGGAAAGTAGGCGCTCCAGTTATCTTAGAGTGTAGTACAATGGTTTTCTTATATTTCTGCGATTAGGGACTTTTAGCAAACCGTTACCGTGGTCCGTGTATACCGCACTACTGGAGCCTTTGAAGCATGCTTTTAAGCGCGCGCCCCGCGATCGCAGTATCACTCGGAAGCGTGCTTAAAAGCAGGCTTCAATGGCTCAAGTAGTGCAGTATACACAGAACAGGGCAATGGTTTGCTAAAAGTCCCTATTATTTCACGTACCAAGTTTTCTGGACTGGAGTCCGCGGACTTTACAGGGTGCGGCTATAAGGACCAACACACTTGGCACGCCTCGTAAAGTTGGAATTCCAAACGTATACATGCCTGCAATTAAAGGGGCGATGCAACAATTTTTGTACTTTGCGCATATACCGCTTCGAACGGATCCCTGACGTTAATGACCTATGAAACGCGCTTTCGGTTTTCACCCCACGCATTAGAAGTCCCAGAAAAGAATTAAAGAAAAACGAGCAGCGTTCGCCTCCTTAACTCGCAGCCACAACAAGCGGCCACGTGATCAGGAGCCGATTAGATGCTGCCAATGTAGATCATAGCCACGCGCTGGGGTCGGCAAAGCACAGGACACGCGCTGAGTTCCAGACATTTTTATGGCTCGGCTACTGTCGTCGTTGCAGCGATTGGACACGGGCCACTACCCGAATGCTTCTCGAGCTAGTAATTATCACGAGCCCAAATCGAGTGTCCACGCAATGCTCGGGTCCAATTGAACCGCATTAAAATATCGTCATTGGGGCGGTCCCAACGTTACGTCATCAAAATTTGCAAAGGAGAGATTGAATGAAAATGATCGCGTTTGTCCTTGAAATTACACCGCAACAAAGGAGTTTCTTGGCCAGTGGCTTTGCGTCCGAGTATCCTTGAGTCCCAGTAGTGCCAGTAAGCTCGTGTAGAGTGAAAAAAACACAAAAAAATCATTCCAATTGAATATCGTTGCAGCGCCCCTTTAAGCACGGGAGCGTAGTTTCAAAAAAAGTTTTCAGCCTACTTTTTTTTTTCTTAGAGCTGAATTTGGAGAGAGGGAAATACTAAAAATGAACTAAAATCGGATCCCTGTATTTTCTATGTCGCATAGCTCTACCTGCATGCCTGCTTGTCGTCTGCACACTGGTTTATGAGCTAACTCCCAAATAACTTGCTAAAAAAAAGCGCTAAGGATTTATAGTACATGCTGGTGATGAGCGATATAATGGCGATAATTAATGCTTTTAACGAAATATATGAAAAATGATTTTTGTTCTATTATTAATATTTTACCAGCTCTAACTCGAGCTTTAAAACAATGAACATGAAACTTTTGCGAAACAACGTTCGCGATCCCAGTTTCAGGTACTTATGCTGAGAATTCAAATTTTGCGAGGCCTGCCATATATGTGTTTGTGTTTACTGCCTCACCCTGTACATGCTTGAAATTTCAAATTTTACGCGGCGCGGATTACCAACGCAGGGACTCGCTTTTTGCAGATCGTTCACTGTGAGGAAACGCGACGGATTATGTCAATGGCAGGGTAGGTTAATTATGGTTTATGTTTTACACAGGCTTCTTTTTGAGCTAATAATGCAAACATGTGTCAATGTGTGCTGTGTATGCTATTTGTGTTTTAGTGCGTACTAGGCATTATGCGTGGAACATGCACCGACTGCGGATTAGCTATTTATATAAAAAAAGCCTTTTGTTTTTCATTTAAACGTGATGACTATATTCACCGGATGCGAGTCCGGAATGTACGGCACTTCTTAACACACTCAGAAGCAGTCATGGTTGCTAACAATAGGATAATAAGCTGCTTAATTAAAAATAAAATGATTTTGGGCTACTCCGAGGGAAAAAAACAAAAACACATCTTGTTTTTTTTTGTTTAGTTTGGTGCGCTACATTTATTGTTTTAGTTATAATCAACGAACAAGCCCAAGCTTCACTCTTAGTAAAATAAACGTTCAAAACTTTAGATTCTCAATTCATGGCCTCACGCAAACGTTAGAAAACAGTTGCATTAAACAGTTTTATAACTATCGCTCCTCATAAAACTGCTGCAACATGTTCTGTAACGTGTTACAGAGCTGTGCGATTTGGAATGCCGAAATCTCAGAATAAACGCTGTTCTGCTCTTCATCGTTTACACGTTCCATATATATAACGAGTTCCCTAGCGTCTTATGGAACTTGAGTTGGCTATCCGATTTCAACAGGCAATGACACAACCGCCGATTTTACGCAAAGACTGATGTAAGAACCAAGAAAATTTTGAAGACTCCTCTCATTGAGAATGCAGAACGAAATGTTATTTGTGGTGACGGGTGTCTATATATATATATATATATATATATATATATACACATAATCGAAACTGCGATTGTAATTAAAAAAGAATTTACAAGGGCACCCGATAATACTGTTCATAAGTGTCCTCCTTGTATACGAGTTTTTGTTTTTGCTTCATTTGTGCGTGCTTTTGCCTAAATTCTTGCTCGTTGTCTGGTGGAGACACATATCCTGCATTTCACCCGCTTAACATTGCTGTGCTGCCTCACCGCTCAGAACATGTTTAGACTCAAAGAAATGTGAGAGTTCATAAAATGTAATGTCGATTGCCCCTGTGCACATCACCTTTCTTTGATCAAATCGTGCTTTGACTTTGGTCATTCCTTATAGCCACCGACTGCGTATGGAACGCAAAGCGTGACGGATCACCGCCACTTTTCATTGCTCTGCAACCAATAAGATTGAGACATTAGCCATCAACAAAGCAGGCAGTGAAAACGTAATTAGCTACACTTTGCGTCTCCTAATTGTTGACAGTGACTCTAGGATTCTTCCATCCACATCGAGTGCCACCGGATAGATGTGAGCTGGCTTTGATAAGTCTTTTTTTTTTTTTCATTTATTTTTGGTATAGAACTTGGTACTAGAAATCTATCTGCGGGTCTAGGATATATCAAGCTGGCAAAACGTGAGGATGGTCACTGAGGTCGTCGTGCTGTGTCGTCCGTGCGCATTAATATTTTTGGTCACGTGGAGGATGAAGCAGGAAGCTCTCGATTGCGGGTCTGTAATGACGTGCATCAGAGGCTAAAATGTCCCTCTCAGAAATTTTGTTGGCCCTGACAGGACGGGCAGAACGTCATCAAAACGACCGCAAATGAACCCTGAAAAAAAAAAAAAAAAAATGACTTTGATATATGTGCGCAAGCTTCGGAAGTGTATCAAAATTATCCGATATAGATAAACGGCTAAACAGTTTCATGAACAGTTGGTGAAGGCAAATGGATTGCGAGTGTAATCGTCCACAAAGGCTTCAGATGTCCAAGGGCTTAAGATCTCATAGTTTACCGTCAAAACTTAGCTCCTTGCTGGAATGGAGTATAACATGTTAATAGCGTAATTTAATACGAAAAGCTTAAAAAAAGATTTCATAATTAAAATCGAAATGCCCGATCACCGACGCATCCACAACGTTTACTCTGCGGCAAAAGTGGCGCCATGTAAAATATAAATATTGAACCACAGCAGGTACTTCTGCTTTTCACTAGTGTAAAATGAACTGGAAAAAGGTGTTGCGTTCACAGAGGGGAGCCGACACCGTACAACGGATAGTTAAACATTTAATTGCTAAAGTAAAGGTAAATGACACTCAAAGAAAAGGAATGCGCTCATAAGGTGACGACGCCATCGTTCCGTCTCTTCGTGCCCGTGCAGCCGAGCGCCTTCTTCCTTTTTTCTCCTGATCTCGGCGTGCATACTTTCTTTTCTTCTCCCTATATGGGTGCTTGGTGATATTGTCCCTTTTGCACTTTATGGTTTCAACAAAAGGTATTAAAGGGGCGGTGAAACAACCTTTTTGCTTTGCGGGATTACCACTTAGAACGAATCCCTAGCGTTCATGACCAATGACACACGCGTTCGTTTTTTCCACCACGCAATAAACGTCACAGAAAAAAGGAGAGAAACGAGCAGTGTTTATTTTCCTCAACTCGCAGCCAGAAAAAGCGGGCACTTGATCTGGAGCCAATTATATGCCGCCAATGTTGATCGTAGCTGCGCGCGGAGCTCGGCAACGCACTGGGCACGCGCTGAGTTCCAGACATTGTTAGGGTTCGGCCATTATCGTCATTGCACACGGGCCACTACCCGAATGCTTGCCGAGCTTTCATTTATCACGAGCCCAAGTGGAGTGCTCACGCAACGCTCGGGTCCAATCTATGAGTTGCATTCAAATGCAGTCACTGGGGGATACTGCGACCCCCACGCTACGTCATCAAGTTTCGCGAAGGAGAGATTGAAAGAAGACGCTCGCTTTTATCCTTGAAATTACACCGCAACAAAGAGGTCTCTTGGTCAATGGCGTCGCGTGCGAGTATACTTGGGTCCAACTAGTGTTAGTAAACTCGAGTAAATTGAAAAAAATTCCAATTAAATATCGTTGCACCGCCCCTTTAAGCCCATCCCTTTGCACCTGTCTTCAGCTTGAAAAATTGATTGGAAAACATTTTTGAAGCCCCTGCTTTCACAGACAACCTCGCACCATGCGGTACATGCTTTGGGAAAGTTGTGACGTCTATCCTGCGGAAAGAGCCACATTGAACTTTATAAAAATATAATTAAAAACAAACAAACGACATGCGTATTGTGGAGCTGTCAACGGAAACAAATTGATCGAGTAAACCTCCGGTTGTCAATATCGTGCACATGTCGATGACTTGAAGTACGCATGCGCAAACACTTCCGCGAACGGAGCACCTATGTGCGCATCGACAGAGGGTACAAATTGTCAGATATCGTTAGCCAGACGTCACACCTTTCACTGAAAACAACAGCAACAACAGCCAAGGCCACATTTGTACGCGCCATCTGTCAATACCGAGTGCGGAGCCAAAAACACTCTGCCGGATTCGACAGTTCCTCCGATTCGACACGTCTGTACGGGACAACAGATGCGGCGCAAAGTGTTTTACCAGTATTTCTACGCTTCAGACCGCGTGTGTGCGCGCGAAAGCATGCGGGTGACGCTTTTCCCTCGCGTCTCGCACCTGTTGTGGACTCGCGAGTTTTAAGTGAAACGGAAGAGATAAGAGCGAGAGCTCTAAAATAAAGAGCGACAGAGAAAACAAAAACAATAAAAAAGCGTAACAAACGAAAACAAGCAAAAAGAGAAGGAAACAAAAATACAGCAAACGGGTACGGGAGGGTGGTCGTCGTCACCGAGTATACGCATGAGTTGCTTTTGGACCTAGTCGAGTGACGAGGAATAAAACTGCTGGGCAATCCGAGGTGCGCAAGCGACTTTCCTGAGGCGTGAAGCGTTGGCGCTGCAGATAAGACTTGACGACGTGCACGGCGAGACCATTAGTGGCGGCTTGGGAACCAGCCGAGGGGAGTCGTTTCTTCTCCCTCATGTCAGCGGACGGTGCCAGACTGTGAAACATAAGCGTACGGCATCCATTTTTGCGCGTACTCTGAACAACTCGCTTTCTAGCTGCGTCTATTGATGATGGTCGGTGTGCGACTCATGGGCTGATGCTATCCTGTCGCTTTCTGAGCTTTAAGTTATCGCGGATAATATGTAGTTTGACTGCGCATCCTTAGTGCGCACTGTATACTCTAGACAGTTAAGACGTCAGAACGGATATTGTCAAAAATGTTTATGTGGAACTTTGAACGTAGTAAAAACACGAATACTCAGTGGAGCAGCTGTACCATCGAATCTAACCCAAACAAAACAATAATCATTAATGAGTTCTATACCTACAACGCCTGGTTTACGTGTTTGCGTTTCAGGGCGCTCGACCGCTTTTTTTTGCAACCGCTTGTAATCGCTTACCACGAGAGAGAGAGAGAGAGAGCGCCAGCACACTAGCGCCACCTATAAGCTATCCCGGAACATTTTCAATCTACATATCACCAGACTGAAGATTTTACAGTATTTTCTAGATCGAATCTACTCGTTATCTATGAAAAATGGTTGCTCTAGTATTGCCAGAATTATTTCAAGTCCACGGTAAAATAGAAAGATGCGTAAAATATACGAATATCGAAACCCAGGATACGGGGTAACGCTGGTCCCTGGGTTGGGAGATCGATGGCCGAGTGGGCTAGCGGCTGGCGCACACCAGCTCGGAGCACGTGGAGCGAAAAATCGCTCTGCAGAACCCAGGAATTCTGGGCTCGATCCCCACCTCTGCCTTTTCCGTTCTGGATGAGCATCATACCGGCGTGCTGTCGTGTATCACTACTGCGTGGTGCACGTTAAAGACTCCAGCCTAGCGGTTGTACCGCACTGGCTAAATTTCTCATCTGCAGCGAGTGACTCGTCGCAATTTTGAAATGGCTGACCAATTACGCGCTGTGTATCCACACAACCCCAATTATTATTATTGTCGAAAACGTTTCAGGCCTGCCGGATAGATGGCGCCAGCACGTTTTTTTTTTTTCGTAAGCGATTACGCAAATAACATTAAATATACCGTGAAATTTGAAATTTTGACGACCGCTTAAGGACTACAGGCAGACGTGAACAGATACAGCAATTGGTGTAAAGAAAACAGGCTCCGTCTGAACCGTTCAAAAACCAAAGTATTGACATATTCTCTGAAAACTCGGGATGTCTGTTTGTCTTATCGAATTGAGGGGGCCTTATTGACTCGTGTAACCGAAATTAATGACCTCGGTGTTGTATTTGATCCATACCTAAGGTTTGATGTTCACGTGGGCACAATGGTTTGTTCATCGTTACTAGTGCTTGGCCTTCGTTGTCGCCAGACTGGAGAATTCAACAATCTACGCATGTTTTTAATCCTTTACTGTTCCCTGTGCCGCTCGCAGCTGAACTATACGTCGGGGATCTGAAGCGGAATCCGTAAAACCAATTCACTGAGAATTAAATGGGTGCAGTACAAATTCATCTCAATTTTTAAGTATCACTATTTGGCTAGAGATTAGCAAACTTTGGATTATGTAGCCCTTTTGGAACGTGTTGGATACCGGACCTAAGTCGACGTAGAGAAAAAGCGGATTTAGTACTTTTGTTTAAAACGCCTTATAGCGTAATTGACTAAAAAGAAAGCTCTGATCTGAAGTGAATATTCGGACACCTATGGTACCTACAAGACTCAATTCACCTTTTTATACATCTAGAGATTATAGTCATCTGTGCCCGAACCCTAGGTTATTGGATTGTTACAACGTTGCGCTAAAAAACTGTACATATTTGACTCCAGCTGAAAGAATTTCGACCACTCAATTAAAAACCTGTTCCAATTAAGGCAGAGCTGAAAAGTACTCAGATGTTACAGTGAATCGCACACAAATTTTTATTATTTCTTGTGACTTTGTAGGCACGTTGGTTTACACTTGAAGCTCATGTAATCGACATTTTACTATCACTATAAAGATTCCCTAGAATGATTACAAATGGTATGAGGGTTACACAGCCACTAATATTGCAAGAAATTTGTGAGTTTCCACTTTTTTTTCTTCTCTTTGCGTGATGTACTCTCCCGAGTATACAGGGTGTCACAAAAGAAAGTTTACACAATCTTTTTTACCGCAAAAATAAACTAGGCATCGCCGAACGCTCATTTTCCGCCCAAAGGTAGCGCTAGAGGTCACAACCAGATGCCAAAGTTTCAGCCCGATCCGTTAACTTAATCAAAAGTTATAAGTGATTTTCTGAAAATTTCGATGGGAAAATGGAGCCCATTTTTGCCCGTTTTCGGTTTCTCGTGCCATAGAGCCCCATGTGTTTGAAAACTCCGTCGGCTACCATTTTCCCATTTTTCAGAAAATCGTTTATAACTTTTGAATAAGGTATCGGATCGGGCTGAAACTTTGGCATCTGGTTGTGACCTCTAGCGCTACCAATGGCCGGAGAATGAGCGTTCGACGACGCGTAGTTTAGTTTTGCGGTAAAAAAGACCGTGTAAATTTTCTTTTGTGACACCCTGTATATAGGGCGACTGAACTCACCAGGCTCAATCCAAAATGGGCCGTAAAAATCGGTTCCTGCGCGTAGCAATCTAAACTTTTCGTAAAACGTTTATTTCATAGGGCGGTTTTTTCATGTAAAATTACAAAGCGTAGCTCTAATTCTGTAAAAAAATAGGGCCAAAAAAAATTGCCAAGGTCAACGGAGGGTGGCGACGCAGTCGACCGAGTAGAGTGGCGTGGCGCGTTTGGCGCACGTATAGATAGATGGCGCTACCTTCTTATCGAGACTGCTCGTGATGACCGTGGTCTACTAAAGTGAACATAATCTTTTTTCTAATGTACCAAAACTTAAAGTAAAAAAAAAAAAAAAAAACGCGGTTGCACAACGACGGCGCTTTTGCTGCCGACGGATTTCGTCTGCGTGCCGTCCTTTCTTTCGATGGCCGACTGGTGTAGTATTATATAACATAAGTGTTTCCGAAATCAAATATACAGGCTCTTCTGGAAATGGCCACTTATAGCACTGTCAAAGTTAATTCGCTCTCATTATAAAATATTGCTGCTCCAAACGCCATTTATTAATACGTGCGCCAAACGCGCCCCGCCGCGCCACTGTACTTCGTTTCAGCTTCCGTCCGAGCGCAGCCAAAGGCTCAGGGACGGTTCGCAACTTTGAGAAGAACATTCCTACGCACCACAAAGTAGTCCGCAAAATTTTAATAACTGTTTTGTGCGTAAACATTGCACAATATTCCAGATGTGTACTGCTGAGAATGATTTGCCATTAAATGAATTAAACATCTGAAGTTTATGTTTTTATTAATATATGTAAATGCATGTGGTTTGGTGAAACCTCGTACATCCGCTGGCAACACGGCTGCAGCGCTCAGTTTTTCTGTTGATTTCGTTGCCGCAATGGCCAAATCATGTGCTTCCCTGCTTTCCTCATCGAGTTGCTTCGAAACGTCCTTTCGCAAAGGCACGTTTGGGCGTCAGGCGCGAGAGGTAGTGATGAATGTTTACTTTCAAATTTGGCAGGAGACTCTGGCCGCGTCGTACCGCGAATGGGTTGTAAACAAGAAAAGCGTCCGGGCCACTACAATTCACTGATACGCGGCGAAATAAGGGCAGCCCTTTACCTGCCGATCACATTGAACGATGGGAAGCTGGTGGAAAGGACTGCGCCTCGAGCCCTGGTAGATCCAGACAATACAAGGAAACATCAACGGCTGGGTCAGCGGGCACCTTGCAATGTGTACTTACATCTCGAAACTATGCCGAAATGCCGACCATGTAGAAAGCTCGGACACAGACGCCAGCGGCCTGCCTACGTACTGACATCCCCTGTGACTAAATTTCAGAACGTGAAAGGGCACTTTTCAAACCTGCGGCAGACGATACCGTGGATACACCCGTAGCAGACGAAATACTCGGCAGCGCGGGCGGCGCGGACGACCAGCGGCGCAGCGGAGTGATACAAAAGTGCAGGCGAGATCGCGTGACCTATTTCCAGAGTGTGATTGGCCCCAGCCACACGTAGCTTTGGCTGCGCTCGGACGGAAGCTGAAACGAAGTATAGGTACGTCGTCTGCGTCGCCGTCCGCCATTGACCCTGGCAAGTTTTTTAGCCATTTTACAGAAAGAAAATTTACATGAAAAAAACCGACTTGTGAAATACACCCATAACGAAAAGTTTAGGTTGCTACGTGCAGGCGCCGATTTTTACGCTCCATTTTAGATCCAGCCTGCTGACTTGAGACACCTTATACATCATCTTCACGGCGCACCAACGCATGAACTTCCAACATAAATATTTACCTTCAAATTTTATGTGTCGCCGATTCTGATGTTTGTATTTTTTTGTCTCGTTATAATTCTCATGTTTCTTCTTGTAATGTAAGTGTGCTCCTTTTTTGAGTGTTTGAATGTCCGGTTTGCCAGTACCAAGACCGAATGGTTGTTCGTGAACACCCAATAAAAATGATTGATTGTTAGTAATACTACTATTAGTTGTAGTAGTAGTATTAATACTATAAGTGTTTCCGAAATCAGATATACAGGCTCTTCTGGAAATGGCCACTTATAGCACTGTCAAAGTTAATTCACTCTCATTATAAAATAATGATAAGTAAAAAAAATTAGGAAATATACGTGAACCGAATGTGCGCCGGGGCTACCCAATAAATGGCACCACTGAGTTTTTTGCCAAACAAAAAAGGGCAAATACTCCGTTCACCCTTAAGCTAAGACTGCACCCACTGCGACAAGCACGAGAGTACTTCGAAACGTTCTTCCGCAGAATGAGCACTCGCGCAAAAAATGCATGTCTCAAAGCCAGGAGCGCGTGCTAGCTCGCGCTTGCAGCTTTGGCTGTAGTCTCTTTTTTTTTTAAACCGGAACGATGCTAAAATTCATGCCCCGTTCTCTTTTTGAAATGGCGATGCTAATGCATTATATGCACACATTTCATTCATTACAAGCGTTTAAAACAAAATGAAAAAAAAGAAAAACTTTTTTGATGCTTTTTTTGTGTTTTCAGGGTAAAGAAGCAACAATCAGAACGTTTCACACGAATTCAAGCAAGAGAGACAACGAAAATCTTATCGGCCCCGACATGACAACGGCTGCCCTCGCCGAGCTTTGGCTTTCTCGACATGCCGTGATCGTTCTAGGGGCAGCTCTGGCCCCGAATCGTCCTTCTTCAGACAATATTCGCTGCTACGATACTTTCTAGATACTTCCCCCATCTTCCGCAATAGTAAGTGTTTCAGTGCTGGCCATTAGCGGCGATTAGGTTGACGCCGCCATCTTTAGCTCGATTGGGGTGAACCCCGATCAGTTACACTCCATTTCACCTTATGTTGTACTATAGCGATGGCTAGAAGCGCGAGCTCATAGCGTTGGCAGCTGTCCTTAATGCACGAGAGCTCGAGCCACCGAGATCTGGTTCAGAGAAAGGAGCTTGCGCTTGTAGCCTTTCCTGTGGTACATCATAAGGGGATATAGAGTATAATTGAGGTAGGCCAGCTCAGTTGAACTCAATGATCGTTAGTGGCTCAATGCCAGTTGGCGCCGCCGTGTAACTCTTGCCGATCGTGATTGAGTGAACTGCCGTCGGCTTAATAGAGAGTTTTAGTAGATCCTGTTTTCGGCCCACGCTATTTGTAGCGGGAGCTCGGGTTACCCCTTCGATGCATGCTCCGAGGCGCGCGCCTGTAGCGGTAGCAGACCTTTGAATACGATCCACTAAAACTCTCTAATGACAGTTAAGAGCGCTAGTGTAGCTATCAGGTATTAGAGAAATACGCCGGTTACTCATGCTGTGAACGAACTGGTTAGAAACGCGGTCACAAGCAAATTATAACACGAGCATGACGCCTGAGACAACAGATAGATGCAATTTTTATTGATTTATCGAAGCCTTTTGATCGTGTGCCTCACTACAAGTTGCTAGCAAAGCTGCAAGTGATTGGCTATGGTTGCTGCCTTGTTTCGTGAATAGCCAGTTACCTATCGCAGCGCCAGCAGTTCGTTGCGTTGAGTGGCGAAAGTTTTGGCATGTTAGACGTGTACTCAGAGGTGCCACAGGAATCGGTTTTCGGTCCGTTACTTTTCTTGGTTTATATTATTAATGTGGCATGCACTGTGCGTGGATCCATCCGTGAAAGTGAGGCTCTTTTCAGACGACTGCGTTGTTTATACCACGGTAACCGGGGCAGAAAGTAAGGACATTCTTAAAGGGACCATAAAATGACCTTTTTACTTTTGCCAAAAAACTTTTACATTGAACCTTCAATGTTCCCTCAATGCCGAAAAATCATCCGTTTTTGTTTCAGAAGCCAGATTCCCAAAACTTTCTTACGACAAAAAAGTTCGTAAATTTTTACTTACGACAAAGTTACGAAATTTTGAGTATTCCCGAAGCAAAATGTTCTTAAGTTTCGCGTAAGTTACGGATTTCGTCGTAACTTACGCAAAACTTACGAACATATTACAGTCAATTAGAGTCCTGGTCAATTACAGTCCTCGGGAACATTACGATCTTTTGGCAAGAAATGCCGAAATTGATGATTTTGTGAATGCGGCCTATATGATTCATTGCCAAGCAAATGTAGAGCTGTGGCATTAAAACTTCACGCGTCCAAAAGCTTTATTCCTGCTTATTGTTATTTTGTGACTGGTATCTACAATATTCCCGGGGAACATTGGGATGTTTTCTGTTGTTCAGTTGTTGTTGGACATTCTCAAGGCGTTGATGTCCAAGAAAATTGGGGATACATGCGAGTTCACTTTGCTGCGAAACACGGATACATCCAGTCACGGCGAAAAATAGGGTCCCAGCGAATGAAGGAGATCAGAATATGATTAGATCTGAAACCTGTAATGTTTGCAGGGACACTACACGAGTAAATTGTCATTCCCGCTGTCCCTGCGCGCATCGCCATTTTCAGATCTAGTGGCATTTCTGAGCCTCTTCATACTTTCGTACTCCTCTTTTGTTCGCCGTGATTGTTTGTCAGATTGCAGGAGATTCCACACTATTTTTTTTTTTCGTGTCTAGGAGGTTATAGATACAACCTTCTCTTCTTCTTTACAAGCCGCACTTAGAGTAAGTCACAACATGTTTAAGTATAATAATAAAAATAAGATAGTGAGTCGCATAAAATAAATTTTATGAGAACAAAAAGGACTCTTACTGTCGTGTTTTTGCGGAGTGCGTTAACTTCTGACACAGGCGTGTTTATACAAATGTGCATTAAAGATAATACACAGAGAAGGCATGGAACGTGTTTGTATAAAGTGGACGAGAAAAAAGAAGCAGTATATCTCTGTAACGCAAAAATTAAAAAAAAATGTTTTTGGCTTTTCTGATGTCGAAAGTTCACCATCTCGCTTGTTATTTCATTTATTCGAATAATATATTTATGTTCTCCAATATTGCATCTTTGAATATGTTGGAGAGGACTTTGCGCTGGAGAGTAGGTGGCACAAACAGTGTAAAAGACTAAAGAATAATAGAAGTACCTTTGTTGTTCATTTGCTCTGATAACATTCCTTTGTTAAACAATATTTAGGTGTTCTTTTCCCATTATTATCTTATCTTAATCTGCTTTCACATGAGTTGATCTTCAAAGTTCAATAAACAAAAGGAAATTATAATACGAATAAAAATATTTTTAATGCACCTTGTATTAACTTGCCCGTTGGTGGTTCCGGTGAATTAGTTGCTTTTTTTGATTGTATGTCCATGGCTTGTCTTCCAATACAGAAAGATAACGTTTTGTTGTTGTTGTTGTTTTATAATAAAAAAATAAAAGGGAATTAAAAAAAATAGCGAATACCCCATTACGCAATTTATAACGGTTTGTATACGCCAACCAATACTCTTTCTAGTGGCTTAAGAAGCAGAGACGGCAACGCCTCCTCTACAACTAAAGAAAGTACCGTTTGAATATTTTACTCGTATGCAGGCCTTGTTTTCCTACTGGGGTGCAATTCGTCGCAATTCGTACACGGCGCGACACTGTTAGCGCGAACACGACTTAGGCACCTTTCGCTTTTGACTTCGAAAGGATACTGGCGGGCGTCAAAACATACCACTTAGGTTAGTAACCCTACTGAGCACTTTCCATCACTATAGTTTTTTCAAAAGTCCTTCATTACTAAAAAAAAAAAATGGCGATGCTTGTTTGCGCTAACGTTTAGTAGACGTTATTCAGTGATGCGCGTGAAGAGACTGGGGTCGAACATTTAGATTCTCATAACTGTGCACTTTGTACGTCTTGAAAAAAAAAAAAAAAAAATCAGAAGCTAGAAACTGATACCAATCTTTTACAACGTACCAACTCACATTGATTAACGCAAAAGGGTTGTTGCCACTTGGAGACGCTCGAGTGGTTGCGCAATACTTTTACTCGTGTCTCGGGAAGGGTACACGATGCGTATGTAAGCCGCAATTATCTGATGCAACGTGAAATATTTGTAGAGGAACGTCAACCGGCCGTTACGCGGTGTTTGAATAATCGTTGATTACGCGGGCTGTGTCATAATTTATATATACTATATCTTCGCATAACTGAAAAGGGGATAAAAAGAGCCGCCTACTGTGGGAAACCATACAGGTTCCACGCAGAATAGTCAAGGACGGATATCTGATTGGGATATCTGACGGTATTGGGATATCTGACTGTATTTATTTGTGAGTTGGAGCATCGATAACAACCGAAATTTATCGTCATATGATTATGCTGTCTTATCATAGCACGGCTTTATCTCCTCTGCCTTAAAGGAGCAGCACAGAGCTGGTTATTATATAGGACAATCGTCACGGTTACCCTCAAAAGCTTTCATTTATCGATTTTGAATAAAGAACTATAATTATTTATCTATTTATGGCAGTCACACGTGTGACGAACTTCACACACAAGAAAATATGTCTCCCTCCCCGAACTCGCAAAAAAGAGACACAAATACGATCCATCACTTGCTGACTGAAACGAATGTAGTAAACGCGATACAACATACTACAATCGAAAGCCTTTGTGAAGCATTTCGCGTTGGCGCGTTGCAAATAATAATTTACGAAATGCCAGTATGCGGCCATTTTTGTTTATGTGCGAACGTTTTTTGGCTTTTGTTTGCAGAATCAACCTAGCCCCTGCGTAATATTCTGACATCGCCTAAGTGAGAGAGAAAAGAAGAGTCTCACCTCATTGGAGGCTTACGGGTCTTTTTCCGCTGTCCCTCTCATTCTCTACACCTCATTACAAGAAGAAGAGAAAGAAAGAGCAGTTATGCGCTTCGTGCCGTGCCCGTTCACGCAACTGGTATTTGACCAAAGCCATATACGCGTATACCACTATATCTTTAGTAAAGTCTCGTTGGAAGTGCGTTTGTGGCGAAGGGAGTTGCGTGCTGCAGGATATTTATTTCGGTTATCCAGAAGGCAGCTGTACTCCGGGTTTTTGCGGCCGCAAATCGAGGAGGCGTTGTCGCTAGAGAAACGACGACGACCCAAACCCCGTGTTTGTGTCGGGGGGCCATTTCGGAAGGCGGAGTGTGTATTGAGGCTTGCCCCGTGCGTGAGCACGTTGTCGCCGCTCGTGACCGAATCGCTTTGGAAAACACGTTTTGTTCGGCGCTCTTTTGGGCTAACCTTTACGTCGCGACTGTAGCATATTCTCTTTCTGCTGTTCGTGTTTTGGTCGTGGTCAAGGGAAACGCCAGCCTTGAAGAGTACGGACTTCCTGTTTGTAAGGTCGCCGGGAGAAAAATACATGGACGCACCTCCACTGTACTTAAGAAGATTTTTTGTTGTGCTGTTATTTTTTGGGGGTAACAAAAAAAAAAGAAAAGGAAACACAACTGATTCCGGATCTTGAACGGAGCTACGCACGTAGGTGTACGCAGTGGCGGACTCTGTAGCTCTAAATGGCTTGAGCCAACTGACAAGGAAACGTTTGGCCAGAGCGAGCGACCAAGCTACGCCGTCCGCAGCGATCAGTCAGTCTGCAAAAACTTGGGACACCGGTAGCCGCGCGTTGGAGGCAGAGAACGAATTCATTTGTGAGCTGCAGGTGCTGAGACTTTCACTTCATTTGTATAATTATGGAATGAAAGAGGGAAATTGCGCATTCTAAGCATTTAGTCTCGCCTTGGACGCAAGCTGTGTGTGCAGTTGTTGTAACACAGTACAAAAAAAAAAAAAAAGAACCGGAAAGACATTGCTTCTCTTTCCTTGAGGACTCGCCGGATAACTGAGCTTTGTTTTTTAGTAGCAAAAGCAAACGTTTTTTTTTTTTTTTTTTTGTGCTTGGTACGACGCTCACAAAGAAGCGAAGGCCACAATGGGTATATCTCAAAACGTCCCATTCACATTTCGCCCGCTCTTGTTTCGTCCCATTCTCGTTTGGACCTTCTCGTTTGAACCATCTCAAAAGACCCAAACTGTTTTTTTCGCATTTGGGCCCATTCGCAGTTGGTCCCGTTCGCACTAGGACCGAATAGCGCGTGGTATGTTTTCAGCCGTAAACTGCCTCCAACGGCTCGTAGCGTACGCTGCGGTCCACTTAAAAAAAAAAAAAAAAATAGATTGCAGAGTGTGTGCGTGTGTGTGTGTGTGTTTGTGGAGGGGGGGGGGGGGCACTCCTAGTGCACTCTGCCGCGACCCTGGAAAAGAGAGACTTAGGAAGCCGTGCTTCGACACAAAAGAGCAGTTCGGTGTTTTATTGTCCAGCGCCTACTACCACTTCCAGAGAAGCCAACGAGCGGGTCCTGACCTTCACTGCATGTTTCAAGAGCAAAAGGAACGGATTCCAGGAACTATTCACCAAACCGCGGGACTAATTAGCGCATGTGCGTGTGTATGTGAGCGCTGGCGTACGTATAAACGAGTTGGGAGGGACGGATTCGAAGAACTTCTTCGGGAATATACGGGTACCCAGCCATAATTAACACCGACACATTGAAGTGCATCCAATCGATATTTTTCTTCTGCGAGGATAAAACGCGAAGGATGTAACGAGAACGAATCAAATGCGGCGGGCCGAAACGAGAAGGACGTTTTCAGAATAGTCCTTTTGAGAAAGTCAAAACGAGAAGGTCGAAACGAGAATGGGCCCAATTGATAACCACCCGGCCACAATATATCTTGTTCGTTTCCTCTTGCGGATGATGAACCTTGGTAATCGTGAAGAGCTAGTGCCACGTACATAGCGTTCGACCCTTCCAACCTTCAAACTTTTTAGTCACCGCTCCCCCTCCTCTTCAGTACTTCCCATCCCACTATCGAAACATAGAGTAGCCAACCGGGGCAATTACCCAGGCTAATTTTCTGTCTTCCGTCTCTGACCTTTTTCCTTTCTTCCCTTCACCGCGATCATCATAAACGAATACGCGAGCATACTAAAAAACCTTAAAGAGGCAGTGGAGGGATTTTTGAAATTTCAGTAAATACCGCTTAGAATTAATATTTGACTTTCCATGCCTACGAAATGCGAATTAGATTTTTTTCTTTCTCTCTACGCAATGCCAGTAGCAGACAAAATTAGAGAAACACGACCAGCGTTCATTTCCTCAGCTCACGACAAGTACGAGTGGCCACGTGATCTGGTGCACATCATATTCTGCTATTGTATGTTATAGTAGCGCACTGGGCTTGGCAAAGCACAGGGCATGGTTCTAAGCTCTATATACCGTTAGAGTTCGGCTATTGCCGTCACCGCAGCGATTGAACACTATCCGAATGGTCGCCGAGGCATCGATTGTCATCGCCTCAGGCCGAGCGCTTATGCAATTATCGTGTCCAATTCACGAGTAACATTCCACTGGTTCCACCGATGGGTAATTCCTCTGACCAGGTCAACACTTCGGTCCTCATGACTACACCGTAACGTTTGGCGGAAGAGAGATGGAAACAAGAAGTAAACTGTTTCTTACATTTACACTTCGACAAAGAATCTCCCGGCTGGGTTGATGGCGTTGCGCGCGCGCATACTTTGGTCATACTATATTGCCAGGAAGCTTGTGTGAGGTAAGAAACATCCCTTCCCGATAGCGTTGCACTGCCCCTTTAAAGCCGGCTCACACGGCGGCTCTTCGAGCTCTGCGGAGGAGTCCCCCCAGAAGGAAGCCCTCCCCGTAGACGTGCCGTGAAGCCCGCGTGCACACCGCCAGACCGCGTCTTCGTTCGTAGGCAAGCTATCCCCAAGAGGCGTGTCGGCGAGGACGGGAGGACACAACCCCGCGGCACAACCCGGATTGCGCCGCGGGCGCGCGCCTAGTCCCCGGCGGCTCGAGCGGCGGCGACGGCGGCATCCAGACACCGGGTCCAGCCTCGCTGGCGCCAGTGGCGTCCGGGTCTCAACAAGGCCCCCTTTCTTCGCGCCGAGACACTCGTCGCGGCACGACCAAATGGCGCGAGCGATCCCACCAGGACAGGCGCCGCCGCCGCCATCGTCGACGCAGGAGACGGAGACCGTCGTCGGGGGGCGGCCCGCCCCGCGCTCCGGAAGTGTCTCCGCGAGCGAAGATTAATCTCAGAGGCCCGCGGACGAGTAACTTGTAGAGCCTCCGTTTGCCCTTATGATGGACCGCAATGAAGCCTACAAGCGGCCCCTGCCCATCCAGCAGCTACGAAGGTAACGCGTGACTTTGCATCTCGTGCGTTGCCGTGCCCTTAGCGGAGGGCATGTGACACTCGCACGGCATTGGATTGGCTGCGATGGCTCGTAGGGTTCTCTGCGGTCCATCGTAAGGTGGAACGAAGTATAGCCGCCTTTTACTCTCCGACACTCCCTCCCCGTGCAGCACGCGGGATCTCTTTGTTGTCCGCTCCTACCGCAGTACTTTGCCTGTGGAAATCGCTGCTGATGGAGTTGTCTCGCTTGGCCCTCTTCTCCGGGCTGTATCGCGGGGCTCGCGCTGTCATCAGGGACGGGCGTTGTTTGCCTTCGGCAGTGCGAGTTCGTGGGAACGAGCCTCCGTGTGGGGTGACGGCGAGCTCGATTGGGTTATCTGTCGAACGGTGTCGAGTGACTGTTTGGTTTAATTGAGAACGTTGTACTTGGCGGGCAGGTGCTGATGTGGCTGCGTATTTGTCCTTGTTGGTAGGGGAAATCCTCTACTCGGGGTTTCGATCTTGGAGATCGTAGCCCCGAGTTCTACATACAGAAGCCGAAAGGGTTTCAGGTTGAAAGACAACCCCGAAAAATTTCCGGCGTTAAGACTGTGATGCGACAGAAACTTTCTGTCGTGGCAATTGTGGATCTCCTTGCGCATTTTTCATTTCTCGTCTAAGGGGTGTGCGACATAAATAGTGAAACGGTTTTCAGTATAAACATGGTGCCACAATCGATGAAAAGAAGAACTTTATAATCTCCCAAAATATGATTTAATAGAAAATATAAAAAAGTGTTTGTAAACAAAGTGTGGCGCTTTAACGGGTCCCAAATTAAGGGACAAAAATTTTCACTCGATCAAATATCAAATGAATTCAATTAAATTCAGAAGCACTGACTTGAGGAAAAAGGGAAAGACAGCCAGTTACATAAGCCATGGCTTCCTGCTTTAAAAATGCTGAGCTTTACAATTATTATTATTATTATTATTATTATTATTATTATTATTCAGTTTTCGCTCGTCATGGGGCCTCCTTACCTGGGTCCGGATCATTATGGCCTATGGACTTATTTGTTTAATTATTAAAAAATACCGTCAGTTCCTCAAAGGATTAGGGATGGAGAGGGCACGTGCAGTTTCTGGCACTAGATAAAAATGAAAGCAACAATAAATCATAATAAAAATGGTTAACATGCATAAGATTTGCAGGTAGGTCGGTAAAACGGCTTAAAAAAGCAAAACTCAGCTACCAATTACAAGGCACAAACGCAGCAATCTCCTTGGCAAGAAGCAGACACCAAACAGTGTTTGCAATTATTTGTGAATGGGCCTGAAAATCTCCAAAAGCGATATAACAAGACCGTTGCGTCATGTCAGGGTGCCACAAGGGTTGTGTCATATCGTGTTTAATACTACGATTCAGTAAATGGCTTCGTTGTTTAGTGGAAGTTCACGTACGCTCGAACAAATTACTAAATTAAAAGTAGCACTAAAGGCGAGGACAAGTAGAAGACACAGACACGGACAGGCGCTGACTCGCAACTGATATTTAGTGAAGAATAAAAGGAAGATAAAGCAGAAGTGCAAGGACATATACGAAATGAAAAAGAAGACTAACCAAAACGAAAGGAAGCAAAATTATTTTTGACTTCAAAATTAAGAAATAAGAAAAAAAGTACGGTAAAAACTAAAAAAAAATTACACAAAAAAATTCAAATGAAAATCTACTCCAATTAAATGAAAGAAAGAAAAAGAAAGAGGGAGAAGAGGACTTTGAAAATTATTCTCGCTAAACGAAGTTCTTACACAAAATATTGTAAGTAGTGCAATTCCTTCGCCGATAAGGCTACCGAGGGTGCACTGATGCATGCATCCATCCTCTTTAGTTGCTATGACTTGCGCCTCAAAAATTTCTCTTGTTCTTTGATCACTGAACTTCCATAGAATTTTTGTTCGATGGAATAGGGGAGTACACTTGCAATCTCGTACGTGTAGAGCGAGATGTCCCGCCGGTGAGGACTTAAGAAACAGTGCATGCTCTCGCAATCTCATGTTCACACACCGGCCAGTCTGACCCACGTACCCCTTCCCACAAGAGAATAAAATCTCGTATACTACGCTTCTAAGGCAGTTCACAAACTTGTTAACATGCTTGACATCGCATTTGCCCTGTTTTTCGTGTTGAGAATTGATTTTCGGACACATCCTTTTCAACTTGTCAGGTGCAGAAAGCATCAAACCTGTTGGCTACCTTTTTCGAGTTATGTGATATGGAATGGATGTACGGCACTATGGCTGGTCGGCACCTCTTCTCTTTGCTTCGGTCTTGTATTTTTTCATGCATTATTATACTTTCTGCCGCATCCGTCCAGATGGACTCGGGATATCCCGAACTTTGCAGTCGCTGGATTTGGTTGGTGAAGCTCTCTCCGGCTGAATGGTGACACGACTTGTTTAACGTCGCTCTTAAGCAATGGTCACGACTCCCCTTCTGGTGAGTTTGGAACGTGCTGAGTCGAATCGGAGTAGCTTTTCCTTTGATCTTGGTGAATACATCCAGCAAAAATGGTTGTCCTGGAAGGTCATTTGCAAGTCTAAAAATTGAAGGACGCTGTTTGTGGGAAGTTCATGTGTAAATCTTGGATTCCTTGAGAATGTTTCACAAAGGTGGCGTGAATGTCGTGGACTGCTTTGGTGTTGCTGTCTTCCGGACGATTAGAGAGAAGGACGAGGTAGTCATCGACGTATGTAAAAATACCTGCGACTTGGCCGCTTGGAAGATTGTCGCCAATAACCCGGTCGCACTTGGACAGGAAAATATCACGGGCAACGCATGACCCTATGCATATTCCCTTTCTTTGAACGTAGTTCTTGACATTAAACGTGACTACAGTGGATGATAAGTAGAACCTTAAGAGCTCTAGAAATGATTTTACCGGAAGGCCACAATTTTTTTGAAAGGCTATTGCTCCATTTACTTCAATAGATTCATTTACTGCTTCAAACAGTTCAGCGTGCGGGATGGAATAGAATAAATCTTCAACGTCGAGAGAGAGCCCATAACGTACTGTTGAAGCATTGGTTTTAAGATATTGAATTAATGCATCAGAATTGGGTACCAGGAACAGATCATCAAGTTGGAGAGTGGAGAGTTGACGGAGAAGGAAACGTGAAACCGCTCCCTGCCAAGAACCCCTTTCCGTGACGATTGCGCGAAAAGGACACTCTTCCTTGTGCGTTTTGGCAGTAGAGAATATATCTAGCAGGTCTTCTTTTGCAGACGTGATCTTTTTCGTTAATTGTGTCAATTCAAGTTTGTGACACAATTGAAGCGCCTTCGCTTTTATTGGCTTAGCTTTCAACCCTGATAACTCTTCGAAATTTTTTGAAGTGGCTATCCCAGCTTTCTCTAGATAGGTCGTTCTAGGAGCTACAACAAACCCACTTTCTTTATCAGATACCAATAGAGTCAGATTGTTCGTTTTGAAATGGTTGGTTATATAAGCCGATTTTTGTCATGATCTTGTTGTGAGGATTTGCTTTCAGCAACACATCAATACAGTCGTCAATGCAGCGGACTCTATCGGTTTCCCGGGCTTTCGCTGCGATGTTATGAACGGTTGATAACATATGTACTCCTTGCCTGTGAGGCGGAGTACAAAGTTTGGGACCTTTGTCGAGCTCCTTTGCAATGTTTACAGGAAGTATGGCACCTTCCAACAATGTGACACACTCGCCTTGCTTTGTTTCCTTCTGTTGCGGTGAGTTTTTAGTTGAGGAATGTAGGACCAACCAGATGAATTCAGTCATCTTGCTAGCTGTGAGCAGACAAGACTGGAATCTTGCGTCGTGACCGCCACTGGGACTCCCAAACCCAGCAAGAACCTTAAGGCACAGATGAAAAAACCGGACTTGTCTCCACATTTCCGAGCGCACAATCTTGCAAATCCTTTTGGCATGGCGTTTTGATGGCTGCGCATATCCGAAAAGCGAGCTGATGTCTTGAGATACAACATTATGTCTGGTGGCAAAGGTGTAAAATCTTGCTTTGCATGTGGAAATGGCAATCATATCAATGTAGAAAGAAACAGGGTCCAGAGGGAAACACGGAAAAGGGTCCACTGCAGCAGAAAGAAATTGTACAAGGATCATGTGACGGGCTAGTTGGTTATGCATTACGAAATTAAAAGTAGCCGACCCAGTTTCCTTCTACATTAATATGATTGCCATCTCCACCTGCAAATCAAGATTTTACACCTTTGCCATCAGACATGATGTTGTACCTCAAGACATCAGCTCGCTTTTCGGATATGCACAGCCATCAAAACGCCATGCCAAAAGGATTTGCAAGATTGTGCGCTCGGAAATGTGGAGGCAAGTCCGTTTTTTTCGTCTGTGCCTTAAATGTCGATGGACTAAATGTGGAGGCAAGTCCGGTTTTTTCGTCTGTGCCAAATCGTCGACGATTTGGTACATTTATATACCTAAGGCAATGAGCGAAGAAGTTGTGCGAAGAAGGTTTCGAAACGTCGTTTCACATATACTCGATCCGCATACAAAAATACTTGTTTTTTTTTTCAGAAATAATATGCGGAACGTAAATTTAACCAGGACATATGTGAAACCTAATTAAGAGTTGCGACGAACAATTTGTCCAAGCAAGTGAATAATAATGTTTTAAAAATATTGGGTAAAACGATGATTTACGTGTTTTAGTATCGCAAAACATGTTCCCCTAGCATCGAAATTATTACCTCACAAAATGTTTACCAAACACTTCAGTATCCCAAATACTTCACTTAATTGATGAACACAAAAATTGTAGATTCAGATCTCAGGCTTCAGATTTCTCCGAGAAATGTATCGAAATAGTTGTGCTGCAATATGATAAACGCGTTAATATTGAGGGCGCTATATTAAAAAAAAAATGTACTAAAAACACTAGCATTAAAAAAAATGTTGAAGGGCCTAGAAAGGACACTTATTAGTTTTATTATTTTTCACTAGCATTTTTTTTATTCGCGCAGTATTTACGCTGTTAGACGCAACTCAAATAGAACTCACAGCTCGCTCTAAGCCCCGCTCACAGATCAGTGGCCCTGTTCCTTAGGATTGGCTATGCTGCTGGGCCATCATGCTCGCAAGCCTAGTGTCCCCATGTCACGATGTCCGGTGCGGTATGCGTCAAGTGACTGGTGTCTGACGCTATGGTGCCTGGAACGCGTCGTCTCTGACTAGTGTGTTTACCGCGTCCAAAAACGTGGTCCCTCAATTTCCGTCTGATGACGTCATAGAAGTGTCATGCTGTCGCCCGTCGCGATCCTGGCGGCGTCTCAATAGCTGTGGTGTACGTGGCAGACGCCTGTTTTGCTGCTTGTTGCTCCCCAGTGTGGCAGTCCAAGGAAGCTTCGGCAGCCAGACGTTGTGACGTAGGTTGGGACGCCCTGACGACAGGGACACTCGCGTTCGGTTGCGCTACTTGCAGCTTCTCTTTAGCATTTTTACCACCAACCGCCAGGATCGCAACATGCAACACCATGACACTTCGGCTTCTGTGACGTCATTTGTTGCCACTTCGGGACCACTTTTGATGTATGGGCAACATAGAACGCTAAACACATCAGTCAAAGACGCGCTCGAGGCACCATACTGACACCGCCTCCTAGACGTGCGAGCAGACGTGCGGCAGCCTCCGGCATCGTCTGCTATTGTACCACCGTTTACCATCGTCTGCACCGCCCGTAAGGCGCGGCCATGGAAGCGGCGCGTCCGCGTCCGCCGTCGGTTGCGCCCGTCTGCTATTCCGCCCCCATCTAAAACCGTCTGCCAAGCTCGCAAGACAAGGCCATGAAAGCGGCGTCCTGGTGTTCCATCATGCACGAGCTCTAGTCCAATGGACTTGTAGGTTTCAAGTTTCAAACGCTCTAGGACGCCACTTCAGGTCAGCATCGAATGGTCGCGCCCCCCAAAGCTACCAGAGGTGCCTCTTGTTTGGTAGCGTCTCGTGGGTGCTAGAGCGCCCTCTGACCGAGAGCAACAGGCCTATACAAACGTCTGTCAGCGTTGATCAATGTGAGATTAGAAACGACAGAAATGACTGAAACTTCAACAAAATAAATAGGCAGTCCTTTTTAGTTTTTCTCGGTTCTTGTTATCTTTTATACCGTCCACGAGCAAGGTGGGTGAGCGTCATGCCAAACAAGTACAACGCGACCTAAAGACATTGGCTTCAGCAAGCCAACTACACTGCTCAAAACTTAAGAGCCACAGGCCTTCCGAAACGAGATGACGGAAACATACCTTGACAAACCTCATGCGAGGCGAACGCCGGATTGCTTCCAGCGAAATGGCTCGGAATTTCTTCCCTGTGTAGGTTACCGCTCTCAGTACTCAAACCATGGTCGCAGTCAGTGCTTAAAGTCAGGGGGATCTCGAGGGATCTCAGACCCCCAACAACTTTGACGGGGTGTCGAGACTCCCCGTCAGACATTTGGCGTTGAGAAAACCCCAATCGCAGCTATCGATTCTTACAATAAGACATGATCTGATTCCTCCTTCCCCCTCCCCTCGTGTTATGTCACTTCGTCAGGCGTTCTTGTTTCCTACAAAAAATGCCGAGCTACACTCATACACTAGTCAGTCGGTTTTACGTGAATCTAATATGACCCCCCCCCCCCCCTTTTCCCCTCCCTTAATACAGAGTTTGTAGAGAGAGTTTGCAGATTACGGAAGACTTTAAGCACTGGTCGCAATCACGGTGATAGCGCGGTTCTTAGAGCAGCGGGGCTGCTTTCACGGAAACCGAAACATTTTTTCAGCATCAAAACGCTCAAATAAACAAATCAACCCAGATCAAGCAAAATAGTTGGACGTGGGACACTAGGTTCCCCCTGGTCCCGCCATGAAAACAACCACCCACGCAGCGCTTCCTAAAGCGTGTACTTCTGAAAGTTTGCTGGAAACTATTTTCGGTTGAGGAGACCTTGAGTTAGGCAGCTTTGTGCACTCTAAACGACTCGCACTCGTAAAAACAGGCGAGCTCAACGAGCTTATTGGTGCGTGAAACCGCTGGCCCTTAACGCCGGCAGCCATGTTTGCTATCGTTTGAAACAAAAGCGGAAAAGACGATCTCGTGATATTTTATGAAAACAATGATGACTCTATTTGTATAGTTTGTTTGTCAAACATAAAAAAATGTCGAATAAAAGACTACCGCTGCAAGGAGAAGCACTTTTACAACGAACATTCCTTCTTTGAAATTATGAAAGTGCTTGGATTTGACACTTGTCAAAAATAATACACTTTTTTTCTTTTTAATTCCAGTGCTAGATTTTTTTTTGTGAAATTAAGTTATTTATACTCCAAATGTTAAAAAAAAGTTAAATATTTATACGCGGAGGGTTGCATCTTCCGAAGCGCCTCGCATTGCCCCCAGTCGCTTGGGTTCTGTTTTACTACCGAGAACTAATATGTTCAATGTAGTGCACTGCTTTGTTCTTTTTTTCTTTTTGCTTACTTCTCTTTTTATATTGAGTTCCAAGGGCAAGGAAAATGACGGGAGAGATGGGGGCCTTCTCTAAGGGGCATGTCGCTAGTCGACGTTGGGCTGAGGCAGAAAATGTTAACTTCAGGGAGGTATTGTCTTTTCACTTCTTTTCATAACCTTCAGTTTCGTGGTTTGTTATCTGAAATTTTTTTTTAATTATTATTATTATTTATATTTTTTGACTCCCTGGCCTCGTCAAGCTGCTTGATTGCTTTTCGGACAAGGAAACAACATCAACAGTGTATACGTGAAAATAAATTTTGCACTTTGAAATTTGAACGTCAATTTTTAAAAAATAAAGATACTGCAGAGACGGCACATTACTTCTCAGTTTTACTCAGTTTTGTGACGTCACCTCACGTGACAGAGGAAACGTGCAGAAACTTAGAGAAGCAATGAGCAGGTCGTTGTCGACCGGTGGCGCTCTTGCGGCGAAAAGCTGTATCTTACGTCGTAAATCGTATTCCGTAATTGGGCCGTTTGGGGTCGTGTTTCCAAAAATAACTCCACGGAGTCATCAATGCCTCGTGCATAAAGGCTTCATCAGTTGGGATCGGGCCTATCCTTTCAGAGTTGCGTAGTATATTATTAGGACAAACACCCGTTTCTTCTTTTCAGACATTCTTGAACTTAAGCATCGCTCTTTAAACTCGCGTTAGTTCCGCTCGTACCCGAGTTGCTGGCATTTTATCCGACCAGAATCTCGATGCAGCCAGGCGTTCTTCTTCCATCACATTTTCAGGAGAGGGCCGGCCAGAGAGCACGCCGGCGGAACATTCCGCCGACTCTGTGTTTCATCGCCGAACCCCCCAGATGGCGCTACGGCACCGCGACGTCGGCGTCGCTCCATCCGTCGCTCTCCTACGCCGGAAAATGTCACATCGCGAGATCCCAATCTCAAGGCCGATTCATCGCTGCCCCCCTCCTCCCCCTCCGCCCCCCCCCCCCCCCCCACGTACAAACATACACGGACTAAAATGTCAAACGAGGTAATTTTAAAACGAGCATCTGAAGTAACGAGCCTCTGTTGTGAAGGTAGTGTGCACATGGATAGAGAGTGCGCGGCACGAATTAATTTAACGGGGAGGGGATGTGAAGCGTGCCTTTGACTCGTAAAAATGATATGGAAGATGAAGAAAGGCATGCGAGTGAAAACACTGCGTTAGCGGCTTTGAAGCCTGAACCGTTGTCCTCGGAACTTGTAATATAAAGGGGAAAACAGAGAGGGTCAACGGTGAGGAGCAAGAGACCTGGCAATCGTGTGCTGGTAGGTATAGTATTACGCGCTAGATCGGAAGAAAAGAAGATTGGAATCAATCACTGTCTAACGAAAATTTCGACTTGGATGAGGAGGGGGGGGGGGGGGGGACTCTGCAGTTTTTGCTGGCACCGTCTTGGAACCGTCTAGATTGCTGACACCTTCTGAATCTGTTCTGGATCTTGTTCGTTATATCAATCACACTGCGTGAGTAAAAATAAAAAGAGACAGGCTGTTTGTCGTGCCCTTTTTGTTTCTTTGAGTTCTTTTTTGCATGGCAATGTACACAAGCAAACTTTCGTAGCGGAGCTTCTTTTAAAAGGTTTAGAGGTAGTAGTTCCACAAAACGTTCACAAGAGCGCTACATCTGAGAGGGCGTCTAACAGGGGTAGGGAAAGAGGAGGCTTGCGAAATAGACGACTTGTAAAATCCCAATCCACCGTCTCCAATACAATACCAGAGTCATAAAAGAACGGCCTTCCCCCACCGTCTCGAATCTACGCGTCTAGCTCAGTTGTATGCATTTCCGTCCTTGCTAAACGTTCGTCCTTGTGGGTTATACCAAGTGCTTAAAAGGTTTAGCTTCATTCGATCTTCTCCAGAGAGCCCTTGGGACATGTTGATAGTACATGACCAGCGTACCCCATTTACGCTCAAACTATATATTGCAAGTCTAAGTACAAGCGCGCGTACCATCCACCAAATACGTTCAGTTACCCAAGCGGCGCGCACACGTAAGCTCCGGCAGTCCCCACAAGGGACCGCACAGGACGTAGCTGGAAGGCCCACATCGGCACTCCGTATACGACGACAGCCTAACCAGCGGCGGGGAAAAAAAAAAAAACACCGAGCCCTCACCAGCAGGCAGCACGCTCCAAACCGTCTCCAGACATGTCCCTCGCGCAGCTTACAGGCGAGCAGCGCGACATGGGACCGCAGGCTGCTGGCATCCCGAGTCGTCGGAATCCTAGACTCACCGGCGCCAGTCAGGATCGCGCGACGGACTCGTCCCACAAGGAAGGGCCTTTGTGGGGCCGCGGAAGTCCCGTCCGCGCAAGAGGAACATGCGGGCGGCTTTCTTCAGCACACGTTCGGGGGTTCCCTTCTCTACACACGTCCTGTGTCCGACGGGTCGCAGGTCGGCTACGGTGACAGAATTCACAGAAACCGCGGCTTATCGCTTCTGTTGGCTAAACTTAGGAGAGAGCTGACGCGCGATGCGAGGCTCCAACGGGGGCGCCGAGGGTGCGCCAACGGACCACGGGTTTGCCGATTTACTAGGGCTGTTTAGGTATGTTGCCTTCTAAACTGATGAATGCTGAAAGCGCTGGCGAGCTGGTGTATGTTGAGCATGATGGGAAACCTTGACACTGGGGTGAAAAAAGAGTAAATACTGTAAGAGAAACAGAAAAAAAGGGGTTTATAAGGCATGGACGAAATAAACATTGTGGCTGAGTTGGAGACGTTTTCTATCTTCATTCTGAGTATCTCTCTTGCAGCTCTTACTTTTTTACAGCCAAGTGTCGGAGTTTACCATCGTGTTCTTTGTTCAAGATGTTTTTTTTTTTTTTTTTTTTAATGTAAAGATCGATTGTTTGGAATAAAGTAGGTTCCACAGAATCCGTTAAGTCTGTTGAGTTTTATCCCGAGGTGACAACATCAAGACCAGTCAACCCAGTAAGGGGAATTTTTCAGAAGTTTGTCTTTCTCGGTCACCCTGGTACGAATTAAAACTGGCAGCTGCACATACCGATTTAAAAATGTGCGAGAGCAGAGCAGTCTTCGAGAATTCATTTCGAGATGGAGGATGTAGCCATGGGGGGTTTATGACGCTTCAACAAACCCCGACTCTACATGCATATGCATGGCACCCCCCACAGTGACATGGAATCTCATACATTCGAGCCCCTCCCCCCCTCCCCCTTTTTCTCTCTCTCTATTTCAGAAATCCCAGCAAACTGTGCTCTACTGCCTCTGCTAGTAAGGGAATGTTCGAGGTTTTTTGATAGCCACTGTAAAGGTGTATTTTTATTAAAATGTCTCGTCTTTCGATGATCTTGTTTGTTGACGTTTATCAGTGTCAAACAGGACTTGTCGGATATTTTATCCCCTCCACCTTTTTCCATTCTTTGTATTTTTCTTGTATCAGAGCCATATCTTCCACCTCCTAAGTGTATTTGTAATTAATAATTGTCATGTAGTGTGTCATTTTAGCAGATCGTCTGTTCGTAAAATGAAACTGGAATCGGTAGCTTTTCCTGTCACTTGAAAGCATGCTTTGAAAAGCGCGCCCGCGCATGCTTCAAAGTTCGGACACACGAGAATGAATGGCTGAAACGCATATCGCCGAAATGATCGCTCCCTTCTCTCTTCGCGTCCGACATAACTACGATCGTGTAATGTAGATGCGCATATTTACAATTTATTTCTGATTAATATTAGGAACGTAGCCAGTACTGGATCCGGAACTTCAACCGGTGTTGATCACGATTCTCAGCATCATATACTTTACCTACTCCCCTTGTTCATCTCGAGATACTTACAGATAACTATGCAATCAGCAGAGATACACAAAATAACAACTCTCGCTGTTCGGTGCCCACTGTGCCTATTCTTTCAGGCGTCCAAAGGCGACGACGACGAACGCACCCACCGGCCAACTGTTCCCAGCTCCACGGCTTCCCGCAGCGGGCGCCGTTCATACACCGGGCCCGCTCTCTGTGCGTATCCGACGCCGCATCTCCGTCTCGGAACGCTTCATTAGCCGTCCGCTGGACTGATGGATGACGCGGACCTTATCGGCCGAGGTTCCTCGAGGAAGTCCCTCTGCGCGGCCTTGCCGCGTCCCGTGCGTAGCCAGTCGGCAAGAACCGTGTACCGGTGGACGTCGCCGATGTGGACTAATGAATCCGCAGGTTGGCTGGCTGCTTGGTCGCACCGGGCGCCCTTGGTCTGCTGCAGGGCACCTTGGGGACTGTTCGAGTTGGATGCTCCTGTGGCGAGCTGGTCGCCGCCACCGCCGCCGCCGTGCGGAAGACTTTTTTCTTTTGCTTCATTTTATTACCAAGCATGCAGCGGAGGGTAGGTTCGTAGTGTGGTGGTGGCCGTGTACGGTGGTACCGGCGGAGGAACGCTTTGGTCTATGCCGCTATCGGAAAGCTGCGGCGCCTCTGGACGACTCGATTAGTGATGGTGGTCGCCCATCGATCTTTGAAAAGCGATCTACCCTGCCAATCTTTTTTGCTCTTTTATTTCTGACGCTGCTGTTGATAACGCGCGTTATTGAATGTACGCGTATATCTGTTTTGGCCATGGTCGATGCATACTTAAGGAGATACCGAGTATATTTTCTGCGGGGCTCCGTTTGTTTATGGGAAAGATTGTCCGGTCGAAATGGTGGCGATGCCCGCGTTGTCGGCCTGTCGCGAGTTGTGTCTGACCGGTACGTGAACAGGTCCCTTTGAGTAGCCGGAGCGGATAAAACGTAAAGAAAGATTTAAAGGGGAGCGGTGTAAAAAGCCATATGCGAGTAAAAAGAGGGAATGGGGAAAAGAAGAATGACTCCTCGTTTTCATAAAAACAAAAAGAGCGCTTAAAAACAAAGATGATAGAGGAAAAGAGACACACGGCGCGCGACGAGCGCCGTTGGAGATGACGATCACATACGCTGGGACAACAGTATGCATCCCCGGCACCCCTCCTTCTACAGATACCTTGGTTCTGTGCCATATGCACTTCGCGCAATCGAAATCGGAAAGCATAAAACGCCAGAGAGTGGACAGCGTAAGACAAACTTCCTCCTATGTCTGACGTAAAAAATAACAGTTTTGTCATACATATAAATGGAGCTAATGTTGCTCGATAATACAATATAATGTTTTGATTAGCTTTATTTATGAGGCGATCGTTGGCATATGGGAACCGCTAGATGCCACTGCTTTCTAAAAGCTTCTATTGTCACACTGTGTCTGAAATTGAAACACGAATGTGTCAAAAATGAAAGAAGTTAATTTCTCTGGAATCTTGACAGCTGATAAGGGCAGTTCCAACGTAAGCCATCTCCTCAATTCTCGCAGAAACAAAAACTGTAAGACCTACTGTCGAATATTTTTTTATTCAGTGGATGACTTTATGGTGATGAGTTTGATACATATAAAAGGGTTGTTAGGGATTGACCTCCTTTTACTGGATGTCATTCCGTAGAAAAGAAGCTGTACACTAAAAGTATACTTATTTCGCTTGCATTTCGCTCTCATCACTTCTTGCCTCATCAATTCAACGTTTATGTCTACGTTGTATTAGAGTCCTCTCTCTCTTGCAAATTGGATTCGCAAATGAGATGAACGCACGTTTTCCCCCTGACCAGCTCCTCATTTCCATACAGCTACATTTATGCTAATCGAGAACCAGGTGCGCGATCGACTGCCGACTGACTGAATGCAACTTCTCGACTAAATAAGCAATTAACGAAGAACTTGGACATCCTGATGTCTGCAAGACTCCGGAGGAAGGCAGAAGCGGACAGCCAACACGACGTTTGGAGCCATCCGTCAGCAGCTCTTCGTGCGGACATGTCTACACCAGGTGCATCGAGTGACGCAAGGAGCCACAGACTTGAGTTGTTTCTTCGATCTGAGCGAACGAACGCTGCAGCTGCACAGACTAGGGCACAAGGAGTGGCGGCATCGACCTCCGAGGTGGTCCTCTGCAGCAGAGGCATCCACTCGGAGCATCCACGGGGGTGGCCAAAGCCCTCAGAGCCAGCCCCCTTACTCCGCGTGCTGCGGTCTTTAAGCTGCATCCCACAGCCAAAACACACAAACACACAAACTGTCCCTTTACATGCGTGCATGCGCGCATCAGTTCGTATTGTATGAAGAGTCCCGGGCAAACGCGTGCAGGGACCGAAGGACGGACGGTCGGAGCGAGCGGCAGGGCTCCAGTTGTGGCGGCCCGATGGCCACCCTAGAAGACTGAAACGACCATGGCGGTGGGGCGGGAGCGAAGACCTGGGAGCAAGCAGGTCTTGTAGTACGTGGCACGGCGAAGTGCACGCCGCGAGCCTCGGTGGGCGGGTAATGATGGTAAACGAGGAGGCGTAATTGTTCAATTGTTATCGAGGCTTGATCGCTCAATTGCCCTGCCTCGCTCCTCTTTCCCGAGTGTTGGGAGGGCGAGGAAAGAGCAAAGAGAAAAGGAAAAAAACCTCGGAGGCTCGCTTCTCACGTGCGCCACGGCGATCGCGAGGCGGAGTTGCCCGGCGTTTGTCTGCTTATGCGCCGCGTTTAGGCTGTCATCTGCAAACAATGCCGTGTGGACGTAACGATGCTTCGATGGTGTGGGGGGCCCAGTTCGGCCTCGTTTCTATAGCGCGCCCATTGTTGCTAGATAGAGAGCCTCGGGGGAGTCTGAAAGTGCGTCGCGGGAAGTGGCGTGATTTGTGATGTTGGTGCAGCGGGTCTGAGGCTGACTGTTGTACACTACGCGTCGACAACGGCGTCTTCGAAGAGGAAACATGAAGTCGTTTGTATGATCGTCTTGGTTCGGCTTCTTTGTCGGAAAAGAAGAATGCTCGTGCCGTGGTCGAGGATCTAATAAACTAAAAGCGTTTTAGGTTTACCATTTTGTTTAATACAAAAGTATGTTGTTCAATGTGCCACACCAGTGCGCGTCGATACTTAAGAACTTGTGTATGGTGTTTTCCTCTCAGAACGGGTTGCTAGGAGTGGGAATTGGGGGACAAACGAAAATTTTGTTTTTTTGTTGATGTTCCCTTTACGGCATTAGAGTAAGGTACTAAACAACAATTAATCAATTATGCCTAAGAGTCTGAAGGGCAAGGCTGGCGCCATCTCCCAAATTCTCAGTTCCTACAAAATAATAACATCGTCGAACCTGATCTAGGGAATACTCTAAAATGACCGAAATAATTATTCCATCAAATAAGGACGATACCTATTAAACAAAACAAGTCGAGGAAAACTGACATCGTAACACGCCGACCTGTCGATCGACAAATTTATATTTACCATTCAGTTTTAGGTGCACCTTCTGTAAAAGTCAGTGAATGTTGCGTATATAAAATGGCTATACGTGCGTCAAAACACACACAAAAAGCACGAGGTTTGCCGTCAGCCTATGGAGGCTTGACATTTTGTGAAAACGACGCTTCTCGCATAACGCTGAGGACACAGGGGTTGGTGATTCGTTCGCCTGCTGTTTCAACGTGCTCGATGTGTATTTTATATGCGTATGTGTAGAAGAGGTGGTGCGGCGTGTAAATGCATGGAATGATATAATGTTCACTTTGTAAACTCTGCAAAACAACTGCATGCGCCCTTCTGGATGGTGAAAACTGCTGGTCGTTTTTTTTTGTTTTTTTTTTCCAGATACTCAAGGAACCTTCTCCTACGACAAGGTTTAAGAGTATGTTTTCGGCAATAAAACTCGGTCTAAGCAGAACAGTGATCTCGTTCTCGCCGTCTGTGCTCCATGTATCGAATCATATCTAGATGAGGGAAGTCCAGCAGATTGTTCCTTTAGTTTCTGAGATATGTGTAGAATTGATGACACATAATTTCTGAGCTCCACTGAGAATAAGATTTTCTCTTCAAATATGTCTTTGCTTAATGCTAATAAAAATGGTACTTTGTGCACATTGATCAGTTTCCTCAAAACCAGAGTAGACAATGGGCTCCTCTATGAATCCCCCTGTGGAATGGGGTGCGTCGTGAACGTTGGAGGCCTGTGTGCTCTATTTCGGTTTATAGTACCCCATTTTTCGAGACAAGTTTCGACTTTTTGTTGTCCCAATTGGCCGACGTGACCTCGCGTGTCAGAGCATGTGTGCTCAGCCGTGCTTTTGAGGAAGGAGCAACCCGATCATTGGAAAGCACGCTAACTCCACCCGCGCCTCCCTCCAGTGTCTTTCTGGGTTCACTCTCCGTGAACGGCGCGCACAGTTACATTGTCCTATTTCAGACTTTTATTGTAGTGGCTGGGATACTTCGGTTGCCAGGTCAGTGTAACAGGCGAAATTTAAATGAAGCTAATTATTTCTCTTTTGTTTGCATAAATAATTTCACTTTGTCACTATCATTCTCGAGTCTTGATGCATTGTAAGGTATTGCAGCCCAGTTCCAAACTGGGCTGTAATACTTTACCACGAGGTTGCCAACAGGTCAGAATTTAAAACAATTATTGTGCGCAGGCTTGATGTTTGCCTAATCTTTTAATGTCCGCTTTTGTTTTATTTTTCAGAGTCTCAGCCTTCGAGGTTTTTCAGCCGCTTCTTTGGTGTGCGTGACGGCAGCATTTGCTGAACGAAAGATTTATCATCGTATATATAGCTGATTTCGAGCCTGACCTGCGCCGTACCTGAGCGAACTCCCTTGTTGTTTCTTCTTGTGCGTGTGTGTGTGTGTGGGGGGGGGGGGGGGGGGGGGGCGTGCGTGCGCAACGCGTTACACCGTTTGAAGCCTGAAGAGCTGCCCATGAAAACAAGGCAAATGTAGTGAGTCTGATATTTTTCCTGGACACAGCTATACAAGACCTCGCCGGGCGGCCAGCGACTTAACAGCGAACTTACAATGATATAGCTACTTCTGTATATTTTATGGTCGCCACGACTCATTGGAATCCACCATCATGTTTAGATTGCCCTAGTTTTCAAATAGAGGGACCGATGCCTCATGATCTATCGTATACCTTTGACAGAATAATTTCCACGCCACGTCCAAGAGGCCTTGCCCGAACGTTTGAACCTGCGATACACCCGAAACTGTCAAACACTTTTTTCATGTTTGCGCTGTATGGTACCGAACGAACAGTAAAGTTCAGACGGTGCTAAAAATATAGAACCCGAAAACATATTTTACCATATAGAAGGTCGTTGGGGGACTCAATTTCAAGGTTGCCTGCCGCAACAAACATTACGATTAGTTTTATGCAAGACTCTGGGCAAGTATAGCAGTGACGTTGTAAGGCATTGGTAGCGCACCAACGTGTTCGAGTTAAATTCTTTTAAATTATTTCCTCAACTCGTATCTTGGCAATATTTTTATCTCGTTTCCATTTGCGAATGCACAGTATACATGTGGTTAGCATATGTACCCGGGAACATCTCCACGTTTCAATCACGCGTACCTTCTCTCTTTTAATAGGCGGCAAACTCCATTATTCATTATTCCGATCATCCAAAAACTGCCCTGTCCACACACACACACACACGCACACAAAATCCAGACGTGGTGATTTGGACATCTCCTTACTAATGTACTTCCTAATAGCCAATAATAGTCAGCACGATTTCCCGTTTAACGTTTCGAAAACCCGTTTGAGCAGAAAGCACCTATTTGCCCAGCTTGGTTGGCTCGACATAGCTGTCGCCGCGGACGTAAAGCAAAGCCAGGCACGCAAGCCACCTGGTAAGACCTGGACATCGGAGCCCGATGTTGCAGCACGGCGACGCTTAAGCTCCTTTTCACTTTACGGTGGACTGCGGTGAACGCTACGGGACGTCAGAGCCAATCCAATATCGTGTGAGTGTCACGTGACCCTCGGGAGAGAGAGGCCGCAGCGACGGGGGGAGGCGGGAAGTCACATGACGCGTTCACAGCGCGCATGATTGGCTGTAGGATGGCTCGTAGCGTCCGTTACGGTCCATGGTCGGGTGAAACGGATTGTACAGGTGCCCCGGGGCCCGACACGAGATAGAGGGACGACCCGAACTGGTGCAGGCAGCGCACGTAGGCACTCGGCGCAGCCCTCGGCGTCAGCCCGGTCCCGAGAAAATGCGCCCACGTTTTACGAGTTTCAAGGTGACGAAGTGGCCATTTTTATTGGGCGTCGTAAAAAAACGGAGACCCGGGCAGAGTCTCAAGCGCTGTCACGGAAGTTTGCTGCGTTGTCGCATTGAGATGCGTCACACCGTGGGCAGTCACGTTGCGGCACTTTTTTCTTTTTTTTCTTTTGCTGGCCATTAGAGATGCATTTTATACGCGGCGATGATTTTCTGTCCGGTCGTCTACAGTAACGTGGCATGAATCGGTCGAGACGGGAGGGGGGTCGTTCGCTACTGCAGAGACCGCGGACACGGTTTGCCTGGCGTCAAAGAAAAGCCAGATCATGTTTCCGCGAAGAAGCAATTAGAGTCACCGACAACTTAAGAAACACGGGACGCGGCGAGTTTGAAGCATCTCATTATCGCTCAGCAGCCGATGAGATTGCAGCATTAGCTGAGGAGATCGCTTAAGAAACCATCGCGAAGCTCGAAACTGGAGCATAATTAGCCCCTCGCTGCTGTCACCGACTCTGTTTTCTTAAAGTTGACATTTCTCTATGTTTATTACTCTAGCAGTCTTGATATGTGGCACTTTGCTTAATGGACACTCTCATATATTACCGACACCTCTGGGCGTGACACAATCCGGCCGACAGTTCCACGTAAAATGAAACGTGTTCCCACTCGGATCGCTGTATACAGCTTTGCCTCTCGATAATCCTTGTTGGGCCCCATGAAGACATAAACCTGGCGCAATTTATAGACTCTTCGAAGGAGATACTACACGCGCATGCCCCGCTGACGCGCACTGATAACCAAGAGTGATTAAGCTGCGACAAAAATGCGTACTTAGTTCTTGGCGGCCACTATATGGACGGCTAAAATTGCGACGCGAAGAATTGCGTAATATGAACGAGAATTATACGTGTATAATGCATTTCAAGGGGAATTGAATTTGCTGTCTAAAACGATCGGGAGATGCTTTATACTCTGTTTTGATATATGTTTGTTAGTTGTGTTCTGAGCAGTTGTAACAACAGCTATAGTAATTGTCACTTGAGCAACTGTACACAGTACAGTCGCTGTCTTCACGCGAAAGGGCATTTCTATGCAGACAAAGAAAAAATGCTACACTCGCGCATTTGAAAGAAAACCGAATGTATAGCAAGATGTAATGGCGCATAGAAAAAAAGAAAAAAGAAAACGTAGACGACATTAGTGCAAAAGCGTGTATGAGTACATAGAAAAAGAACGAATATGCCAAGATGAAGCTCAGCTTCTGAATCAGCTACGCATGATTGCGATTGTACGTTGTGTACCAACGATTGCAAGAAGTAAGTATGGTAAGCAAATATGGAGTCTATAAAACGCGCGACGGTATTATTTTCTTTTCTCGATTGTTTTGCCTTAGGCGGCGTGGCGACCCATCGCCATCTGGTTGCCGTACGCTACGATTTGCAATTTTTGTCGTGGCTCCTCATCGCTGTCGTTTTATAAAAACTTCGAAGTTTGAGCGCTGTAGACGCAGCTGTGTGACACAGCTTTAATAAACAATGAATGAGTGAAGTGAACATGAGCCAAGGGACGTCAGACTTCACAAGTGGGCCTTTCATGAAGTTCGTTGAACCTACTACAGAGAGTTACAAACGTACCGTACAATAAGTTACCATCGAACACGATGCAATGCAGGCAATTTCAAATGATGTAGTTTATTTGATGGAGATGCATAAGTGGATATATATTAAACTACGTGTGCTGGATTATGTTTGTGATTACATTGCCTGGCACTTGAGGACATGAAAACGCGTGCTTAAAGGGATACTGACACCCCCAAAAGATGTATTTATTTGTTTTTTGCCAGGCGATTCACTATGGTGTTAGAAGACTTCCCAGTCAATAGTTTGCTAGAGTCACTACATTTTTATTAAAGCAAAAAAAAAGAAACGCAACTCCTTTAACATGTAGACGTGACATGTAGATTAGAGAGGAGAGAGAAATATAGTGAAGGAGAGAGCTCACTCTAAAAAAGGGGGGTGTAGGCGTTACACCCCTTGTCACATATACGACACCCCAAAACTTCAGTTGGATGTACAGCGCGCTGGGCAACAAACACCACGCATTCGCATTTAGTAAATAAATCGTACGCATGCATATTCAGCATAAAGTATACGCACTTCGTGCTTGATGTTTGCGCGTGTTTCAAGCTCTTACCAATTCGTGTCCGTAAGACGAGCGATGTCTTCAGCCAGGGGAAGGGGCGACGACTTGTCGACGTCTTCGTGCGATTCAGCCTGGTGCTCGGGCGTGTCGAACGGGACACATCCTAACTGTTTTGATCGGTAAACGATTTCTCCTTCAAGGCTAAACAGATACGCCGGTACCGCGGACAACAGTTCATGAATGTAGAGGTCCCACGCCCTTTGTCCACCTCCATCGCTTCCGGCCGTCCCGCCCGCGACTCCCGCACTGCTCCCGTGATCCCGCGACACGACGCCATGTTGATAATTCCAAAACTCTGCAACTTTTTTTTTTTTTTAGTTAACGTATTTGCAGTTTTTAGAAGGCACAAAAAATGGGTATTATATTTTTTTCTATTTTTCTATTGAGTTTGTGCCTTGATGACCCACGACTGATTATACTTGGTGGTTGTGTCCGAATGACACATGACCACGGAGAAGAGAGTGAGCGCGACTCAAACCGGCCACTTCTCGATCGGCGGTTTTCGACAGGAAAAAAAAAAAAACAACGAATTTTGAGCCGCAAATTTGTGGTTTGAATATCTTGGCTCTCATATATATCATGTATAAATAAAAACCTTGGCAAGCATATATACCCTGTCAGTGTCCCTGCAATGCCTGTGACCTTTTACCATAGCCATAGACATTCGGGGTAAAGGGGGGGAGCAAGCTTCCGCGCGTGCATTTAGAGTGTGAGCTGTGTTGTTGAGATTTAATTGCATGAGAACCGTTTTAAATATACAGCCTATCAAATGATAATAGGGTAGACGGGACTAAGAGAGCGGACACACGTAGTGCGTCCGCTCTCTTAGTCTAAATTATCGTTAGTTTCTTAAGACGTTTATAAATATATTGTACGTATCCCGGCGCCAGCGTAGACAAATCTAGAACAAAAATAGTTGTATTTAACCAAGTATATTTAATTTAACGCTCGAACGCACATTGCTATCTTCGTGGAGCAATGAACCAATAGACACTACAGCCCCAAACCTAATCCTGCTGGTAAGGACTCTACCGATCTACACATTTCCGAAAAAAGTAGGCTTTAATTTTTCTTTTGCATTTTTAACGTTCTCTAAAAAAATACTATGGCGCCATCCAATGCTAATAAATACGCCCAAGTTTGAAAAAGAAAATGAACTCCGAAAACACAGAATCCTAACTATAACCGAGACAACCAGACGTTTCTATGTTCTCAGATGTGCACATCTGCGTAACCGAAATCAGACAAACATTTGATCGGGCTTTCAGCGGGTGGCATACGTACTCTGCTACAGCAACATATAGTACGGTGCTTTTTGTGCACCAACACAATTGAAGGGGGGGGGGGGGGGGGGGGCAGAACCGGTAAAAAATGAGATCACAGACCTTATTAATCTTTATCGGTAGAGTCTCTTAATTTAAAGCGGTAAAAATCATCCTTTCTTGGACTCCAGGGCTTCGGACGTTCACTTTTTTTTATGATTTGCAAGTAATTATATCTCTCATTTTTGACTATTTTTTTTATTTTTGAAATTTAACGCCCATATTACGATGTTCTGAAATTACGTGCACGCTCAGCATGTCAAAAATTCAAGTGCCTCTTCGCCGGTGAAACCTTCCCTTTCCCGGTTCAAACTCCCAAGAGGGATAAGCTGAGAAGTTTACAGTGGCACCCTTTGGGTGCTCAGATGATCAAACGTGCACTTAAGCGAACATACGGCGTCGGCATAAGCACCGAAGAATATGCATTCGTCGGGTGCTTATGGTCACATATTGATGATTTTAACATCCGTTTAGAGTGAACGACTCCTGAGTGAAATTGCAAATTGAATCAGGAAACCGTAGCTACAATTTTCTATACGCGATTCATCGATTCCTGAAGTCCTTTTGCTATGAAAGCAACTTGTAAAACCGGGTAAAGTTGATTCTCAGTGTACGATTTTACTTGAGATTTCTCAATTTAAACGTTGCTATTAGAATAAAAAAAGGTTGCTAGCAGTTCTGGTGCTTGACTGCGAAGTGAAAGCAAAATTTCACTGTGCGAATCAAGAGTGACTCGCCCATAATATAATACGTAGCATTTGCCGATAGCTTTTCCACGTTCGCAACGCTGCACTTAACAAGCGTGCGCCGTTACTGCGCATGCGCGCCGCTAGGCTTGTCTACAGTGTTTCGGATCGTTTTGCACTGTTTGAGGGCAGAAAAATAATCTACGGAAACTCCTTCATATTTTAACTTTTCACGGGAACCGATGTTCAAGGTTTCGCACTGTAGTTTGCTCAGAGCCTGGATTCAAAACACACACACACACACATACACACATACATTGTTTTGATCCCGACTTCATATCCTTCCCCTTTGCGCACGGACAGCGGCACGAAGCAGCAGCTGTGCAGCGACGAACTCCGATATTGTTTTGGTTTCGCATACTCCAGACAGGAGGATTCACGTACACTGTCCCCAAAGTCGACATTAAAAAAAGAAAAAAAAAAAAAAAAAAGAAAACAAGTACCGGGCCGACGGCTCGTAATTTCGACGCTCCGTCGACGAACTTAACGAGGTTGCGGGGTGTTGACGGCCAGCCGTGTGACCTGCCGCATTACGAGAGAGCGCGCAGCCGACCGCCGCAGCAGGTGCGGAGAAGGAGGTTGCTGAACAGTTCGTACAGGCGGACAGGCGGCCGCGTCGAGCCACGGCGCTCTCGAGTCGGAATAGCAGCGCACGCGCGTGCTCTGTTTCGTTTTGCCCCTCTCTGCCCCCGCCGTAAAAAAAAAAAAAAAAAAAAAAAAAAAAACGTTAGGCGAGTTTTGCTTTGTTTCTTTCGCGTTTGTTCCGTATTTGCGCTGAAATGGCAGACATCCTTGATACTGCTCTGATCCACTAGTTTAAACCTTCAGTAACACCCACAGGCGCCGCCACTGCCGTGAGAGGAACTGCAGATGGACTTGCACGCCGCACAGACAGCCTAACTTCGCCATTGAATAGCGCGCGAAAGAGCACTTCATTTTCTAATTTGTAGCAACTGCACGAGTATACCTTGACGACAGGCAGCCAGAATATATATATATATATATATATATATATATATATATATATATATATATATATATATATATATATATATATATATATATATACAACGGGCATGGTGGCGGGGCTTCTATATATATAACTTATGAATTTAAGTACTTACAGCGCTAATTATTACCCTTTGTTTTTTCACTGACGTCCACCGTGTTCGAGAACGTTATCCCGAAGACATCGTATCGTATATTTATTAGCAGTGTCTTTATTATTATTTTCAGTCGTTGGTGAAACACCCGACCCGGTCTCTTGTGTAACAGTACCAGCACCAGCTGTAAAGAGCTTTTTCTTTTCGCCATGGCTGAATATTAGACCCTTTCTAAAGCAATGGCAACCGCCTTGGCGGTTGCCATTCCTTGGCTTAGGCTAGGTCATTGCTAGACGTAGGCTAGGTGGCGCAAGCTGCTGCCCGTTAAAAGGGGGTATCCATCTACACTCTCAGAAAAAAAGGTGTATTATTACACCCCTTGTCCCATATAATACACCCCAAAACTTCAATTCGACGTACAGCGCCCCATAATCGGACAGGCGGCCCCAAAGTTTACGAGGGGCTTGATAGCCGTCTGGTACAACTTATTATGATAGCTGATGTACGTATTATTGACTACAAAAAACATTATCGGAGTTTTCTTGGCCGTACTGCAAAAGCTCAGTGTTTTCTTTCTTTGGTCTTTGATAGGTACTACATAAATTTAATAAGTTATATGGCACCGTTATCAAGCCCCTGGTAAAATTTGGTGCCGTCTGTTCGACTATAGGGCGCTGTATGTCGAAATGAAGTTTTGGGGTGTATTATATGGGACAAAAGGGTGTAAGGTGATACCCTTTTTTTTTAGAGTGTACGTCCATCCAACATCCATCCAATCATTGGCCACGAGGCGGCTGATTGGATCTGAGTCCTCGCCGAACTCTCACGCGTCGCTCGTTTTCAATACGAGCTGAGACAGGTTCACTCCGAACGCTGTAGCAGCCCTTGTGTTCGATGCACGCTCAGAGTATGGATCGAGCGATGGGGGACTGGAGTTGGCGCGGACTTTTGGGAAAGGCCTATTGGCGCCAAGAAATGCGTCTCGTATCACTATGTGTATAGTATACAGCCTGAGGAGGTTTCTGAAATCACCTAGATATGGCGATAATTCACTCTACGGGCTCTAAGCGTCCTAGAAATTCATAGTCATAAAGATGCGCGGCCGATTTCAGTAATTAAAAAAGCAATCAGAGGTCGAAATTATCTCCGGCGATAAGAAGAGCATTGTGCCGGCAGCCAGGATGGCATGTGACTGCTGAAAACGCGACATTTCGTTGAGATTGCAAACGCAATCTCAACGATTGGAGCGAAAGCGCAATCTCAACGATTGGAGCGTGGAGCGAAAGCGCGAGCTTTCGCTCCACGCGCTTTGAGCTGGTGTGCGCTAGCCCACTCGGTCACCGATCCCCCTATTGACTGACAGTGGTCCTGGTTAGAGTGAACCAGAAACGACCGAGTGGGGCGGGCTACAGGCTCCGTTCATGCTTTCAGTTGCACCTCAAAATCTGAAAAGCGATCAAGTGGAGCCAAGTTTGGACTCAACACGAGGGGGCTTGCAGGATGCAAGCCTCGTTCAGAGCGACACGCTCGCGCATCTAGCTTCGGAGTCACTCGCACTCGAAGTCAAACATAATATGGACATGGGTTATTGTGCGGAGAGCGTATTGCAGTCAATATATCAGTGATATTAAGCCACAAATTTTAAAATAGGGCTTCGGCATCATCAATTATCATGATCATCATCTTTTTTTTTTTAGGACTTGAATGGGTATTATACAAAAGAGTGGGCATATTCATTAAAAAAAGAAAAAAAGTATAATCACAACGAGAATATATTGCTTAAAACAAAAACTGGAATGTATGAAGGCGGATTAGAGAGGAGGAGGGTAGTGGCTGCTGCAAATATATTCGTGTAACTTATAGACACAATTTTGTTAGGTTGTGCGTTCTAGTCTTTCATAGCCAGTGGTAATGTACCCATTTAATGAACGGGATTTTTATCCTTTTTATTCCAAATTTGTAGAAGAAAAAGCCAGGACTCCAAAAACAGTCAATCGCAAAAGGAACGAAGAGCCCGCTCAAGCTAGGGGCTGCTTCAATGGTGACTGTTGAGCGAGTTGGTGCTGAATCTTTGAAAACATGGTGGCGCTTGTTCTGTTACCTTGTTCTTCCCTCTTTTCCTTGTCCATAAGCGCACCCATGTTTTCAAACGGCCTGCTTCGTCCCGGCAGCAGGTGTGCCATTTCGGCCCCGAAACAAGTTTGCATGAACGTTAGCTCGTTTTTAATTAATCTGTTTTTGAACCTTCGGGTGCGCGCATGAAAAATGAAAAGAGTCGTTGCCTGTTAACTGCGCCTTTTCACCTCCAGCTGCTGCGGCGGTAGCAACGGCGCGACATTCGGTTGCTCGCGGCGCTCTGTTTACAGCGCCCGGGGCACCGGAAACACTGGAGTGATCAACCGCTGCGCCGGGACAAACGTACCGTACACGACCGCACATCACTAGGGAGTTTTAGGGAACGGTGTTTGCACATCCGAGACGGTACGATGGGCCGTCCGGTGCGAACTGCGCATGCGCTATCGCAGAATACTCGCCCATGCGCAGTTCGTACCAGAAGGCCGGTCGGACGGTATCGAATGTTCAAAAACACAGTTCCCTAAAAGTTCCCTAAAACTCTCTCTGTAAAACGGACGATCGAGCAGTTCACGTTAAATGTTTCCAGTCAACGGTGTCTTCTTTTTCCTTTTTTTTAACGGTTTTATTTCGCATTTTAGGCTAAGGTATGTGCACGACGACACGTGACAGGTTGCGTCCTTTGTCAAAAAGAGCAAGTCATAAAATAAACGTAGACATTAGAAATTAGAAGAAACCTTGATTTCCTTTATATGCTGCACGAAATGCAGCATATAAGTTGCGATCGTCTGAAATTGTTCAGAATTGACATTAAACCGTCGTTTCAGTAAGTGAAGAGCCTTTGTTTTTATCGATTTACCCACCGGGAAACATTGGGTGCACACGTAACGTGGCGTCAAATTTCCTGCTGGACTTATTGGGGAAATTGAAATCATGTCGTGCATTCTCGCAGAGATGAGCGGCCGGCATGGAATGAAGCGATACACGTCCACGCGAAGAAGGCGCGGAGCCTGGCACGCGGAGCCTGGCGCGCGATGGTCAGGCGGTCAGGCTCGCCACTATCCTACCGTCGTCGCCGTCTTCGTCACAATATGTTATGTGCCGACAAGTCACGTGAAGTAAATTTTCCGGTTAAACTTAGCGGGGACACTGCAGGTGTTTAAGTAACGTGACATAAATTTCACCGCATTTTCCCGCTAAATTTAGCGGGAAAACAGAATTGGTGTTTAGGTCACGTGACGTCACGCGACCTAAAGGCCAATTCAGTTTTCCCCCTAAATTTAGCGGGAAACGCACGGACGGACAAAATGTTGGAATTATGGGTTCCGTTGAAAAACCATTTCATGCTTTAAAAGAAAACGAGCAGCAGTTGGAGCAGGGATAGACTACCGTTGCACGTCTATGTCTGTATACGTGAAAGAGTTCAATGTTTCGGTGCTGAAGATAATTTTGAATTGCACACTGACGATGGGTAGCTGTGATACAGTAATATGCGCCCGAAAAGGGCTTCACCACAGCGCGACTATGGGAGTGCCGGATGGCAGCGCGGATTATGACAAAGTCTAAGCGAAGTTAGTTTTAACTTTATATGATATTTACACATAAGAAGGCAGTCTGCCTAGTGGTTTGGTCACTTGTGTCTCAAGCACGCGTGTTTGAGATCGAAATGACTTCCAAGGAAAAGCAACCGATTATTTTGGCTCTAACTTATTGGTGGCTTTTATTTTTTTATTTTATTTTTAGCTCGACATTTTGAAATTACGATGCAATGATGTAGCCATTGATGGAAACCAAGAAATATATAAATAATATATTTTGCACCCTCATTGGGCTCACACCTTTATTTTAGTATGCATTTTTTAAAGCTTAATCCGATTGTCTTGGTTAATGGAAAGCAAATACTAGACAAATATTTTACGTCTATAGAAGCACTCATGTCTTGGGTAAAGGCAGACTTGTGCCCGTTACTTGAAAAATGTAATGGATTACAATTACAAATTACCGAGCCTCAAATGTAATGAACTACCTTTACAAATTACTTTTGCTGAAAGGTAACGGATTGCTTTACTCGTTACGTTACACACTACTTTCACGTTACTTTTCTCGTACACTCATCAAGCAAACAGGAAAAATGATTCTGATGTTTTCAAAAAATTTCTGCGACACTACATTCCATTTCTCATACGACCGGATTATGGTAGTCCTTGTAAAAATAAAATATTGTATTTGAGAGACACAAGGTAGGTGCAGTCCGTTTACCTGTATAAGCTGAAAAGGCAGCGAAAGCTGCAACTGCACTCGCCATCCCGCTGCCTTACGGCGACAGGAAATGATCCCTGGAATTCTGCAGACAAAACTAGCGCACGCTCAGTATCAGCGTCTGCCTCCCCTTGGAGATCTAGAATACACTGTCTACCCGGCCTTGCCGTTTTGATCTTCGTTTTTCGCAAGGTTGAATATGTCTATCACGATTTTTTAATGGTTCTAGTGACCGTTCAAACAAAAAATTATGTTTTCTTTTCGGTTATTCTCCTCTTCAGGATGTTTTCTATATTGCTGAACTTACTATATTTATGCTGCTGAATTGCCTACTCAAATTGCTCCAGTTTTTGTAGAATTTTCATATATTTTTTTTTAAAACGTAACGAGTAATTAAAGTAATCCGTTGCCAATATTTTGTAACGAAACTACATTACAAATTACTGCCACAAAAAGAAAGGAACGTGGCAATTCCAAAATTACTTTAAAAAGTAACGGGTTATACATAATCTCTTACTTGTAGCGGATTACTTCCCAAGTCTGGGTAAAGGGAGTGATATCGACCCTTTTCACAAGGGCGCTGCCATCTTGAACTGTCGTCACTTCCAGTACGGGCGAAAACGTTGTTTTGCCGTCGCCACGCCAATAGAAGCATTAAGAATATAAGCGTAACCATCACACATTCTCGTTTTGCCTCCCTTGTTTACTTTTTTTTTACTTTTTTACTAATTTTTACTATTAACAGGTTGAAACGTTTTATTATTTTTTTTGTCGCCCATACCGGATACGCCTATTAGGTGACTGCGGACGAAAGTACACGAAAATGTTTTTAGGAAGTACTACACGGAGTCGAGTACAAAGTAATGGCGAGCTTAAGTACTTAAGCTAGAATAGTAAATATATTAAGAGCGATGCACTTCACACAAAATACAATAAATGCAGTGAACTTCTTTATAAAAAAAACTATACAATTTTTAACTTTACATTTTAAATTACACTACATGCTAAGGGAAAATTTTCCTATACCCTTTTGTTCCCGTGAAACTGCGCTCGTTCCATGGTGTACTCCTATAAGGCGGGGGAGGGGGAGGGCGTTCCTCTTAGTTTCGCCAGTAATAAAGCCGACAAGATTAAAGATCATTGCATTTATTGATCTTGTATTATAAATTATGTCCTGATGGTATAAAAAGTCACTGGCAACCAAGTAAAGAATCTCGTTGCAAAGATCAAGATTATTGTCTGGTAGTTCGATGCTAAGTTTTAATAAGCAATGTTAAGTTTGTTTCACCAAGTTTGATTAAAAAAAATTGCTTTAGGAATGGCTTCATTAGAATAGCTTATAAAATGTATTATGATGCGGTCACTGAAGTTACGAAAATGTTATGCCTTTTCCAGCGAAAAAAGAGCTCGAGAGACAAAGTTCATGCACTCCCTTTCTGGCTGTTTCATGAGCTGAAGCTGCTACCTATCATATTGAACATTTGTTCGCCCCATGCTCGGTGTATTTTTGTCTTGGCGCTTTTGATAGTTTGTCTCTACCCTTTAAATTAGTCTAATATATTTCTTTGTGTACCGACACCAACAGCTTTATTATGCAACATACTGGTTGCTATTGAAAAATACTTTTTTTTCCGCCGAGGTTCCTGAAGGATTGGCTATGAAGTCGGTTCTAGCCTACATTTTTTTTTTCGAAAGGCATTTTTGTTTTGTGCAGCAAATAGGATAATGTATTATTCACCACCCGTCTCTCGGGCAATACACAGTACGATACTTTGGTTATTATTTTTAATTCGGAGCTATATCACTCCCCAATAAGCAGTGGGAGTTATCATCACTTAAGTGTTTTTCCCTACATGTTTCCCCCTCTGCTTGTTTTAAAAACGCTTTATCGAGCGTTTTTTTGGTCTACAAATAGTCACGTTTTGTTCCCACTGATATCCTGACAAAAGAATTATCTGTTCATATAAGTATTTTATAGACACTAATTAGAACAAAAATCTTCCTCATCACTGCCAAATGTTTCTTTATTTTTTTTTTTTTTAATCTCACAAAATAGCATTTCTATCTTTCTTGGACATCAACGCCTCGCGAATGTCTAACAACAAACATCACAATCTCCCCAGGAATACTAGAGAAGAAAGTAATAAAATATCACTAAGCAGTGATTAAACTTTTGAACGCGTATATTTTTTTTTTTTTTATTCCACGACTCTCCGGTTTCTTTGCATTGCATCCTATACGCCACATTCACAAAACTTATCAATTTCTGATTTCCTTGACAAAAAGATCGTAATGTTCCCAAGGGCTGTGATTTCCTCGGTATCATCTATCGCAAATAAAATATAATTTTGTTGTGTCCTTGAAAAGATTTTTTCCACGGAATGCCCCAAAAAATGGACTAGGTGGCTTTGCTTCATAAATGATTGCTTCAACTTAATAACCTGTTAAATATTTGTCAAGATATTTCAGAAATTTTGTTTTAGCTGATATAGAACTTGACACGCAACCAAAGTAGTGTTCAGGCGCCGATGCGAAATTGAATTCCCAGCGTAAAATGTAAAACAACAATCTCGGTGTTTTTTTTTTTTCAACATTTTTTTCTGGTGGACAAGCATTTTTTTACAAGAAGATACATTTTTTGTTATTCTTATTTTACTTTTCTAGAAAATTACTTGAAAAAAGAGCTTAAATATAGCGCAACTTCTGGCTCCTGAAATGTCCTTGAAGTAAAATACAACTTACAAATAAAAATTGACTTAAAGTACGCAGTACTGTATAGTGCTTTCCAGCAATTAGGTATTTTTAGATTGTAAACCCGCGGAGGTAAAATATTGGTGTAGGAATCAGCTTGCCGCTATCCACAAATCGCTAGTACTCTATTTTAGAAAATTGTCTTTCAATTTGCTTTATAACGTGTTTTATAGAGCGTTCAAACCAATTTCATAGAAGGCTAAAGTCACAACCACACAGCATTGAACTTATTTAACTTTTCGCCGGTTTTGCTCCCAACCAACCTGTTCTCATTTCCTGTTTTTGACTTCTGTAAAAGGTTAGAAACTGACTGATTTTGACCCGAATTGAGCTACGAAACAGCTACATCGAAATAAACGCAATGTCATAAAAAAGTTTTTTGCGAGGAAAATGTGTTCCCATTTCCGAAAACGGTTAACTCGTTAATCAAAGTTGAAATGGATAGGCTCTCATTGCAATTCCAACCTGCGGTCGTCAAAAACACCTGCGATATTAACACTTTTTAACCTCTGATTATTTATTTCAGGGCAGGAGTAAACATTGTCCAAGTGGAAAGGAAACCTCTATGCATTATGTTTCAACGCGAAAAATATTCTAGCCCTAACAGAGAACATCAGGTAGCCCCGCGTCCTTAACAAATTGTGAGGAGCTTTCCACTCTGCATCTAAACTAACAAACGATGTCGGGCTACACGACGATTCATTAAAGATAAAACTGCGAAGCAGTCAGGCGCAAACCGGGCTGCACGGCAGACAGGTGGGAAAATAGATGAATTATTTGTCTGAATTCCTTCTTCGTTTATTTTATTCCCGATAGATGGCGATAGACGTCGTGGGAACGGTGTTGTAAGCTTCAATATATTACAATACTTTAAAATTCGACAAAAAAAAAAAAAAAGACACGAAATTATGACTGGCAGCATCATGCAGTTATTAATTCAAAACGTTGGTTCTACAGAACCAGTTTTAAATGACATCAGAAACCTTTCGTAAATCACTTTAAACGACCACTTAGAATAAAAGAGGCCGTCAGCTAACCAGAACCCACGCCTAATATCAACATCCTACAAGGCGCAAGGACTAAGCGCAATGAGAAAACCAATATCTGTAGGCACCTTGCGCGACGGAAAGTGTTTGCATATACCGCAAACAGGAAGCAAAAACGCCCTTGTGCTCTATGGAACAATAAGCTCTAGCGGAATTAAAAAAAAAAATAAAAAATGTACGGTTTTCACTTCTGCGGGTCAGCTTTTGTGAAGGACCGGTACATAGCCTTCAGTGGAGCGGTTTATTCGATATCGCGTCAATGTGGTAGGTATCTGGATTCAGGAAGGAGCCCCCTTTGTGGCCATGGAAGGAGCGAGGCGCAATGTAGTCTTGGTTGTCTCGTATTCAGGGACTATACACATCAATTCGGGTGCCTCCAAAAGGTCTTCTTGAGGACGTGGCTGGTAAGTCCGTCCACAGACGCCAGAGATGATGTCTCCAGACCTCAGTCCAGTGAAAGAACATGCGGCCCGATACTTCGTTTCGTTGGCGCGTCGTTATTTGCATGCTGATGGGAAATAGTGAATGCACTTCCAAATGAACACGAATCCCTAAGCAAACCTATGAGTTTTTTTTTTTTAAATGTCAGCGGTGTTTTTTTTTAAATTTTGTTGGGGGCATTAAAGGGCCTTTTACAGGTTTTTTTTTTTTTTTTTTAAGACTCTAGCGCGATTCACGGGCGCCTGGAATTTAAAGAGTCGCAAATTGCTTGTATGTGCTGCTCCGAATTTTTAACGGGAATCAAAAATAGATCGCGGAAAGAACGAGAATCAGAGAAACAGGCTGCGTTGAAAAATAGCACGTCGGGTACATTCCGTCTCCCAGGTTTTGCTAAATGTACTTACAAAAATTGACATTCCTAAAAAAAAAAAAAAAAAAAGGAACGCTCACAGAGCTATAAGCGTTCCCTTTTGAAGTATGTCAATTCGGTACGTCCTCTGAAGATCGAGGCAACAATGAGTAGAAATTAAGTACTTAAAAAAACGACAAAAAAAAAACGACAATTGAGTGTGAGGAAGTATTGGTCTTTGAAAAACAAAACTATGTAAACAGGCTGGTTTACACACCTACCACTCCTACCACTCCTCTTGTGACTGCTTGCGACCGTCTTCGCAAAGGTGCTAAGGCCCGTTCACACGCTTGCTTTTGACTACGATCGACTGAAGCAAGACCTATTTTTAAGCCTCATGTGATGGCACACCACCGGCTCTGCAGCAGCACATCCGGTGGGAAGTCGTCGCAAGAGGCTGAAAAACCGGCTTTTTGCCTCAGTCGGCCGTAGTCGGTCGCAAGTGTGTGAATGGGCCTTTAAGCTGTCCCAAGATGCGTAAAACCGGTTTTTAACCTCTCGGGTCGTAAGCAGTCGTAAGCACGTAAGGCAGCCTTAGGGCGAAGTTACTGTCAGGTAGCGTATTTTTCGCTTGTTTGCCTTTCTGAGAGCGGGAGATGTTGGGTTCTGTTCAAGCTTTTATATGTGCCTTTTTACTACACGCCTTTGGTGTCGTCGCAATTGTAATCTCCGAATAACTAATAAAGTGTTGAGATATTTTGCAACCTTGCACCACTTTTGTACATACGCATCTTTTGTCTATCGCTTGATTTTTGGGAACACATAAAATAGTATTTCATAAAGGAAGCGGAAAAGCTTCGCGTTGAAAGTATGGTATCGCAAGAAACGTTGAAATTATTTGATAACCGTGTGACGTGGCCTTATGACATGGCCGAGTGACATGTCGTCCCAAAGCATTTTATGTTCCAAGCAACAGACGTCTGAGTCACAAACATGGGTTTGAAGGAGAAGCTAGCGAAAGTTGTTGGTTGTTGAGCAGCTTTACCCTGATAGCTGATTGTTGCGGCCTCGAGAAGTGACTTTTCTATGTGGTAAGAAGTTGTTGCAATCAAGCGGTAGGCGGGCACTATGAGGATCCGTTCTCGATGAAATCATAGTCTCGTCGTGTCGTTCCAAGGTTGCGAACTCAATTAAGGCCGATCACGACTGGTGGTAATCGCGGCGACGTGGCCGAGTCTTATAACGGTAGTCCAGTGGGTCCGGAGGACTCTTTCCGTAGGCACGGAGCTGGCTACGGTCGAAATTGCTGCTAAGTGCTATTTTCAATTGGTCTGTCTGACCGCAACCATGGCTTCGCAACCAGAATAAATGGTTTGTCGTTTGTCTCTCTCTGATTGCCTCGTTTTACTCTCAGAGGGACCTCACTGGAAGTATTTTCGCAATATGATCGGAGAGGCGCTTTTTCGTTCTGTTTTGCTGTTGGCGTTGATGTAGCTTATGGGCGGGTCTAGCCACTGACAGAACAAGTGCAGGGCGTCGTTTTCGATTGCCCAGCCTCCATGAAGCGCACGTTGCCTTTTACTGGAGTTTCGCCGCGCGTGCGCCACCAAAACTGACGAAACGCCGAAAGGTTGTTGAAGGTGCGAAGCTCTCGGGGGCTGTGGACGAGACAACTGAAATACCCCTGTGCCGTTATCATTCTGGTTACTCTGTGACATCAGTATGACCATGTTTTGTTGGAAAGCACGTCTTGTTTCTTTTTTTGCTTATGTGTGAAACACGATAAAGAAAAATACAACATCACGATAATCAAAATTGGAGCTGTAAAACTATGGTCAAAAAGATTACTGTGATCTGCCGAATCAATTATTACATTAATACTGGACTAATTGTTTCGTCAATTAATTGGTCAGGAGCGAAATATTGAATGCGGTTGTTTCAAACATCTAATTTTTGACGCGGTCATATCTAATATGAAGGGTTTAAGTACCCCTTTTTAAGTTCCTCGTATCTGAAGAAAATAAGCATTGTAAATGATTAATAGCCCACAATTTAGTATTTATTTCGTGACAGTTTGGCGTTAGTATAGGGTATTTCTTATGCCCTCTCCTCTACTTTTACTATTGACCCTATGGCATCTAACTTTACTTCAAACAAAAAATAAAATAAAATTTATTTATTCAAACGTATAGACCAACACGCGGCCCTGTCGTCACGCAGCTGCGGTGGCGCTATCGACGGCACTGCGCATGCGCAGAAGCTTCACGCGAATTGTTTTTCTGCGCATGCGCAGCACCCACACCTGGTGTGGGCAAACGCCGGCTTGTTTGCAAACAGCGTGTCGGTCTGTAGTACCTGCATCTGTAAGCCTATGCGAACCCCAGCTAATGTTTCTCAAATGAAGAACGTGTGATTTATAATTTTCAATATTTTAGCGATTTAATTATCCTAAGCGTCGGTCCAACTAACCGATAAAGTAGTTGATGAAAAGTTACCAATTATTTGGCTACAGCTTTTAATTGGTCCCCCAATATATTATAAACTTTTTCAAGTCATAATTCCTTGTTTGTTTTTAACCTAAACAAGTGGTGTCAGGAGGACAAGTTTTGTTTTGTGCCACTAAAGTTTTTCGTGTCAAGTGTACATAGTCTATGATGTTTTCAGGGCAGCAGAGTGCCATAGTAAATAGTTTCATAAAAGAGTGAGCTCGAAGGCTCCTTCATTTATATTTAAATTTTTTCTTATTGTTGAAATGATTGACTACAACTCTCTCGCGAAAATTGTGGCCCGGGACAGGCAGTTCGTCCAACCTAATTGTTTCGGCAATCTTCCGATTAAACATGAAATATGCATTTCTAATCTTTTTTAAATACAATTTTCTAAAAGAAGAAACCTAAATTATCTGACCACTAAGGACTTGCATATATATCCTATGTCAGTATTTCTCAATTTTTAGGACGCTTGAACTGCGAGGAAGGTTTCTTATTTTTGTACGGACGCCTTCACGGAGAGCTCAAGGAATAGTCAAGTTGATGACCGTGCACCTCTTATTGTTTTGTCGCAGCTTTATAAATGTTTATTTCATAAAAAAAAACAGCTGTCGTGAAATGAAAGAAATTACGGACTAAACCAGAAGACTGAAATAATCGCCATGGAAACAAACTCTGCTTTCTTGGAGGGTAAGAAACCACCTTTCCCTTGTTTGTGTCGTTTCTAAGGCGACGGACAGTCTTTTCACGCAAAAAGGGCTTCACCCAGACGTGATCCTTTGTGTTGTGAAAAATTATTAACAAATCCGTCGCCGTAGGTCTTCATTTGCGGGATGTAGGAGCAGTTTTTAACATTTCTTCGTATTGAATCGTGATTCTAGTACAGGTGGAATACACTATGAATGCAGCGGGGTTCCAACACCATTTATCTCTATCGGTTTGGTGTCGAAAGATACTCTTGAGGGGAAGGGGCATTAGCATGTGACTTACAACGATGTTTTTATTTCCTTTTTTTTAGCAAGCGCTGAGAGAAATACGCAAAGCATTTTGCTGCGCCCTTGTCGCTCTTGTGCGAGCGGTATATCGCTATATCATACACTGTGATATCAGGCCAGCATTGACCAAGAAAACCACACTCCTCGCATGCTAAATGTATAACTCTGAGCGGCTTGGAAATCGCACAGCGCATGCGCAGCGTGACGCCCCAAGCTGCTTGTGAGAACCGAAGGGTTGGGACCCTAATTTAAGACTCCGTGATGAATGGAAGGTTGAGCTGTTATCAGACGGCGTCTTCTCATACGGAAAGGTGAGGGGCAGAAGGGAGTCACCTGAAATAACCTGTACTATATATTAGTCTTCTCAATCCGCTATAAAAATCGCAATGGCAATAAATCATTCATACTGTAAAAAGAATGGCGCTTCACGACACCTTGAACCTTCGGGAGCCTTTACTTTGCTCACGTTCTTCTTTCTCGCTTGCAGGGTCGCAGAACGTTTTCGGAATGTGTCAGTATTCGCTCGCCAATCTATAAGACGACACGGTGTAAGGTTCAAAAGAGGGAGTGCAGTTTGTTTCTAATATAAAACTTTCAAGGGGGTGAAGTTCTCGAGTTCGCAACCGTTTCAATGAGATTGCTTTAATCCTGTGGTTGCACTAATGGTGAAAGTCATTTCGTTCTTCTCTGATTACAAAAGGAAATTGACAAATCACGACAGGTTTTACTTTGGTACCACAAGGGAAGTATCTGCTCGGTTATATGGAGAAAATAAAACTTGGTTTTTCGGTCCGCATAAACAAATTACGCATTGCAGGTAGCTGAAACTCCGTGAGAATGGGACTCTAGTGGTGGTGATAAAATCCGAAAGTTTGAGCACATGAAGTTACCTGGATCGAAAGATACAAAAGAAAAACAAAATGTACTAATAAGTTAACGCCCAGCTAAGCCTAATATTTAAAACTGGCCACTTAGAAGGATGATATTGTTTTCTTTCTTGTGGATGAGTTCTTTCACTGTAATAATTGCTACATGCATCCACAATGTCAATTTTCTTTCAATGAAAATTAGGCTTAGGTGGACGTCGGCTTATATAGGTGGACGTCGGCTTGTTTGGAATCTTTTGATCCAGGCAGGCACGTAGCCAGGGAGGAGGTCCATGCCCCCCCCCGAAATCTTTCATTTTGCTGGAACCTCCTCTCCCCCCTCCCCCTCATACAGCATTTGGTCATGGGCGGGCCCACCCCGAACCAAAATCCTGGCTACGTACGTGCCTGGATCCAGGTGACTTCACGTTCTCAAACTTTCGCATTTTATCAGTACCGCTGGCGTCATATTCTCACAGAGTTCAGCTTGCTCCGACGCTTATTTTTCTTTAGGCTGGCCGGAAGAACGGGTTTCATTTTCTCCAACGAATCCTGTACTAGATGCGCCTTTATCAGAGCGTTTTTTTAAGGTTATTATCGTGGCAAAACAAAAGTGCTAAATTTCAAGAAAAACATTACATTTAGATAGTTTTGGATATATATTTTGATCGCTTTGTATTTAAACCGGATTGTTTTTACTGTGTTTCATAATTTAAGTATGAAAATAGAATTCCACATTCCATACCCTGGAGCAGGGATGGGCAGTATTTCAAGTACAAGTATTTGAAATACGTATTTAAAGTACTTTGAGCATTATGTATTTCGTATTTAATTACATATTGGGGAACGCATTTATCAGCTGTATTTAAATGATTAAAATTGAGTAATTCAAATACAGCCCCAAATACAATTTTGGTCACTGCTCTTCGCAATCAAAAGTGATATTGGGAACTCTTCGCGAAGGGAGTCATATGCAAAGAGCAAGATACTTGCTGCGCCTTGCGCAGAATAAACGTTGAAGAAAGGGAAAAGGTAGGAGAAGGAATGTATTGGATGAGAAAAATTATTGCATTTTCGGTTAGGCGATTTAATTGTTTAAACACGTCGAAATAAATACATGTTGTTTGAAACAGTTTACATCAGCTTAGCCTTTTACATTAATACTGAATACATGTTTCTTTATGTGCTATCCACCAATGGAGGTATGACGAGCAAATTTTATCTTTAGAGTTGCACCATTTTTTCTAGCACTTGACGCTTACTGTATATTGCCGCGTGCGCAGCTGGCCAAGTAGGCAGCGCGGCCGTGAACTAATGGTTATCGTGCTTGCCTCCCACGCGAGGAGCCAGGGTTCGATTCCTGGGAGTTCCTCGTCTTTTATTTATTTTTACAGTGTAATGTTCTGGTGAATTCGAGAACATCATTGTTTATTTTAGGTCCAAATGTTCTGCACGTCGAACATTCTACGGCGATTATTCCATAAGCCCACGCGTGTCCATAAGGGGCTTCGCGTCGCGAGCCAAAGTCAGTCCCACCCCAGCGTTCGATCCTGCTGTTACGCCGCCATCGACGCCCGCGACGCTCTGTTGTTATCCCCTGTTCCCTTTTTGTTTTGGGCATTAGTTCGCCCCATTAAACGTTTAGTTTACTTCCGTTTTCTTTGCCTCACCCCTTGTCATTCGTGACATTTTGGTGGAGATGCTGGGTAGTGCATTCTGTGCCCGTTGAGCGTACCCCTCCGAAGACATCCCGGCCAAGCGACGTGCTCAGCCCCGGAAGGCTACCCTTCGCCGAAGACGCCGAAGCCCGAAGAAGCCGTCGAACCAGAGGTCAGTCCCCCGTATTGGGTCTCTTGCCCGAGAACCGGAGGAAGAAGATACCGACAATGACCACACCGCCCGCCGTTGTCCTGCCCGTCGCTCCGAAGACACCTGCCTCCTTTCTCGGGGAGATTTATGAGGACATCGAAGGCTGGATCGACCAGTACGATCGCGTGGCCCGCCACAACGGGTGGAGTGACAAGCAGCGCCTGCAGAACCTATATTTCTCGCTTGAAGGTACTACAAGACACTGGTTCAAAATCCACGAAGCCTCCCTCACTTCGTGGGACCGTTGCAAGAATGAGCTGACGCGTACCTTCGCCAGTCAACACCGAAGAAAGAGGGCCGAAGATCTGCTGCAATCGAAGACCCAGGGCCCCGGTGAGAGCGTCACAAGTTTTGTGTAACACGTCCTGCGCCTTAGCTGCCGCGTCGACCCTCAGGCCACCGAGGAGAAGAAGCTGCGTATTCTGATGCGTGGCGTGAAGGACGACATCTTCAGTGGACTCGTACGCAACCCACCAACGACCGCTCAAGAATTCGTCACCGAGGCGACGCACATGGAGCGTGCCATCCTTTCAAGGGCAAGCCACTACCATCGGCACTCGAGCGTCGCTGCTTCTGCTGCAATGGGCTACGACATCAGCCCTAGTATCCTCGGCATTCGCGACATTATTCGTCAAGTCGTCCGGGAGGAGCTTCGCGAGATGCTCCCCGCTTCGGACCGTCCGTCCTCAGTATCGCTCGACCAGATCATCCGAGAGGAGGTTCACGAAGCCTTTCAACCTGAAGTTCCCATGAACCCGACGACGCCAGAGGAACCGGCCTTAAGCTACGCCGCCATGGCCGGACGACCACCGCAAGCTAACCGTCAGACCACGGCGCCACTCTGACGAGTCCCTCCGATGCCGAAGTATCCTCGAAGAAAGGAAGGACAAGTCCAGGACGTCCTCCCGGAGCGACATTCGCCGAGAAAGACCGACGTGTGGAGAACGGCCGATCGACGCCCGTTGTGCTACCACTGCGGGGAGGCCGACCATATCTACCGCCGTTGTCCCTACCGGCAAATGGGACTGCGTGGGCTCCTCCCGAACGACCCACGCCCGAGGTACGGCGAACGCCCTCGCGACACCAAGGAGTGCCTCCGACGCTTGCCCACCTCAGCACGTTCCCTCCGCCGTGAATACCGCTCCCCATCGCCATGGCGTTCAGCGTCTCCAGCGCCACGACCCCGGCGAGAGAGCCTGTCTCCGCTGCGTCGCCGGGAAAACCAACTGCGGCAACGCCTGGAGGTGGCGTTGCCAAAGACGACCGAAGTAAAGAGCCTCCAAGAACGCCGGAGCGCTCCCACTCTCTCAACGCCAAGCATCGCAACGACGCTCCTTCAACGGTGTCCAACAACCTAAACGTCGTCATTGACGGCCAGGACGCATCAGCACTTGTGGACACCGGAGCAGACTCCTCAGTCTTGATTGGGAGGCTCTCCCGCCGCCTTCGAAAAGTCATGACGACGTGGGATGGACCTCAAATACGAACCGCCGGAGGACACCTCATTAAACCAGTCGGAAGATGCACTGCTTGCGTCGAGATCCATGGTGAGACGTGCCCTGTGAAGTTCGTTGTTCTGCGAGACTGTGCGAGGAACGTTATCATCGGAATTAACTTTCTCTGCGAGTATGGCGCCGTCCTCGACCTCGGGGCAAACCAGCTGACGCTGCGAAAGCCTGTTTTACCGCCGGTGAAAACCAACACGACGTCAACCGCAATCCGAGTTATCGCCGACCATGTGAACTTACCGCCGCGGTCGAGTGTTTTCGTCACCGTCATAACCGACGCAGCCATGCACGGTGAAGCTCTTCTGGAAAGCAGCGTCCAACTGCTCCTTGAGAAAGGAATTGGCGTCGCACGAGGCGTAACGGATCTTGTCACGAGAACGACTGTTCTCGTGACAAACTTTCGAGAGGACCCGCAGCACCTACCGAAGGGTACCACCATGGGCCACGTCGAAGAGCTTCAAGCGCCAGCCGTGGTCACCGCAGTCTCTGAGGAAACCTCGTCGTCACAGCAGAAGGGCACGTCTCCGCCGCAGCTCGACATCGACCCCGAGCTACCAGCTCCTCAGCGCCGGCAACTGGTTGATCTCCTCGCCGAAAACAGACACAGTTTTGCCACGTCGTCGAAAGTTCGCAAAACAACAATAGCGAAGCATCGCATTATTACCGACGACGACGCGCTCTCTGTCCACCAGCCGCCGTATCAAGTCTCCTTAAAGGAAAGGAAGGTGATTAGAAATCAAGTCCACGAAAAGCACGACGACGACATCATTCAACCCTGAAGAAGTCCGTGGGCGTCCTCAGTCGTCCTTGTAAAGAAGAAAGACGGAACCTTGAGGTTCTCCGTGGACTATCGTAGACTGAACGCTGTGACTAGGAAGGACGTCTATCGGCTCCCCCGCATCGACGATACGTTAGACCGACTGCGCCACTCCCGATATTTTTCGTCGATTGACGTGAAGAGTGGCTATTGGCAGATTGAAGTCGACGAATGTGACCACGAGAAAACTGCCTTCGTCACTCCCGACGGACTGTACGAATTCAAAGTGATGCCGTTCGGACCTAGTACAGCACCAGCCACCTTTCAGCGTGTCATGGACACCGTGCTGGCAGGTTTGAAATGCAGAGCTGCCTCGTCTACCTGGACGATGTCGTAGTATTTTCACGGGATTTCGACGAAAACCTGAGACGACTTCGACCCGTGGTTTAAACCATCAAGACCGCTTGGCCTGTCACTCAAGCCAATAAAGTGTCGATTCGCCTATAGTGAACTCAAGTTCCTTGGCCACGTCGTGAACAACAACAGTGTTCTTCCTGACCCCGAGAAGACCCGCGCCGTAGCTGCATTTGCGCCGCCGTCTGACAAATAGGCCGTGAGATGATTCCTCGGACTCTGTGCCTACTACAGACAGTCTGTTCGGGAGTTCGCCAAGCTGTCCGCACCACTGACACACTCACGAAGGGCGCCGTAAAGTTTGAATGGACAGAAGAACACCAGCGGTCAGTCGATGAGCTCAAACGAAGACTCCAGATGTCCCCGATCCTTGGTCATTTCGACCGTATCGCTGAAACAGAGATCCACACGGACACCAGTAACACCGGACTTGGTGCGGTACTAGTCCAAATGCAAGACAGGGCTGAGCGAGTCATCGCATACGTGAGTCGAACGCTGTCTAAGGCTGAGAAAAACTACTCAACGACTGAAAAGGAGTGCCTTGCTGTCTTCTTGGCAATAACAAAGTTCCGGCCATATTTGTATGGAAGTCCTTTTCGCGTGGTCACGGACCACCACTCGCTCTGCTGGCTTGCAAATCTGAAGGACCCCTCCGGACGCCTCGCCCGGTGGAGCCTACGACTGCAGGAGTTCGACATGACTGTGGTGTACAAGTCTGGCTGGAAGCACAATGACGCCGACTACCTGCCAAGGGCCCCAGTCGAGGCCGGTCCTGCCTGCATCGAAGACGACTACGTAAGTGTTTCCTCGGTGCTCTGGATGTCGGCGACATGGCAGCACTTTAACGAGACTACCCAGAACTACGAGCCCTTATCGAGCACCGAGTAGGACAAGCGAGTACAGTTCCTCGTGCTTTCTTACGAATCCTGCCTACTTTCTCCATACGGCAAGGGGTGCTGTACAAAAAGAGCTTCGTCAACAACAGCACAGCGCGACTGTTGGTTATTCCTTCCAACCTTCGAGAAGAAACCTTCCAAGGATGCCATGACGACCCAACGGCTGGACACCTTGGCTACGGCAGGACGCTCGCCAGGATTCAAGAAAGGTACTACTGGCCGAGGCTACCGAAGACCGTTCACCTCTACACTCGATCATGCCACCCACGAGTGCCAGCGACGGAAGAAACCGCCGACGAAGCCGTCAGGACTTCTGCATTTGATTTCTCCCCCTCCACGCCGTTCCAGCAGATCGGAATGAATTTACTTGTCCCTTTCCCGCCGTCAACGTCGGGCAACCGCTGGATAATCGTCGCCACCGATTATCTCACACGGTACGCCGAGACGAAAGCCCTTCCATCAGGTACTGCTGTTGAAGTCGCCAAGTTTTTCATTGAGTCCATTGTCCTCCGGCGCGGCGCTCCTGAAGTCCTCACCACATACCGTGGATCGTCGTTCATGGCACAGCTGACGCAAGAGATCCATCGTCTCAGTGGCACCGGCCATCGTCGAACCACTGCGTACCATTCGCAGACAAATGGACTAACGGAACGGCTAAAAAAAACTCTCGCCGACATGATCTCCATGTATGTCGGCGTAGAGCACAAGACTTGGGACGAGGTGTTACCCTACGTCACGTTTGCTTACAACACGGCGGTACAAGAGACCACAGGAGTAACACCGTTTCAGCTGGGGCATGGCAGAAAAGTAACGACCATGCTCCACGCGATGCTACCCCACGAACCAGCTGACGATGGGAGCTCCGACGCGCAGGTGGTTGCTCAACGAGCCGAGGAAGTTCGCCAGCTAGCCCGACACCGAATTCAAGATCAGCAACGTGTCGACTCTACACAGTACAACCTTCGCCGGATCGACGTTCGCTTCCAGACCGGAGACCGTGTGTGGGTTTGGACCCCGATACGACGACGTGGTCTAAGCGAGAAACTTCTGAAGCGCTACTTCGTACCCTACAAGGTGCTTCGTCGACTTGGAGATTTTAACTATGAGGTGATGCCCGACGGAACAACAAAATCATCACGCCGCCCACCACAACCTGAAGTCGTCCACGTCGTGCGCCTGAAGCCGTACTACGCTCGATAGGACTGTGGACATTATGTGTCTTAAATGACTCTTTAGTTTGCCGTTATTTTTATTTGCTTTATTTTGTATTGTGTGGCATTGGGGCGATGCACTGCTTAAGGGGGGAGTAATACCGCGCGCGCAGCTGGCCAATTGGGCAGCGCAGCCGTGGACTAACGGTTATCGTGCTTGCCTCCCGCGCGAAGAGCCAGGGTTCGATTCCTGGCGGTTACTTGTCTTTTTTTTTTTATTCTTTCAGCTCAATGTTTTGATGTATTCGAGAACGTTGTTGTTTATTCTAGGTCCGAATATTCTACGCGTCGAACATTCTACGCCGATTATTCCAGAAGCCCACGCGTGTACATAAGGGGCTTCGCGTGGCGAGCCCAAGTCAGTCTCACCCCCGAGTTCAGTCCTGCTGTTACGCCGCCATCAACGCCCGCGACGCTCTATTGTTATCTTCTGTTACCTTTTTGTTTTGGGCACAAGTTCGCCCCATTAAAGTTTAGATTACTTCAGTTTTCGTCGCCTCATCACTTGTCATTCGTGACATTATAAACTTAAACACCACTCATTATTTGGACATGTCTTTATCACTTGGATGGAATTTAAGTCGAAGATGTGTAAGTCTTTAAGAACAAAATGTATTAATAGAAGTATTTGAAGATGGCCAAATACGCCCGCTGTATTTGTATCTTGTATTTATATACTTCTCTTAAAAGTGTTGTCGAATTTGTAATTAAATGCATTTTTATCGAAGTATTTTGGATATTTATTTAAATACATTTTCGGAAGTATTTTGCCGCAACGTTGACATATTGTCACAGTCCCTCACGCTTTTCATAGTTCCGTGTGACTGTAAAATCGCTAACGTAATCCTTATACACAAAACAGGTGATCGCCAACTCGTGTCTACTACCGTCCCATTTTTCTTACCAGTGTTCCGTCCGAACTCTTGGAGCATATACCTTACTCAAATATAATAAACTTTCTTGATTATTATAACCTTCTTTTTGAACATCAGCACGGATTTCGTCAATCTTAGTCGTATGACTATCATCTCTAACCGCCTTCCTTAGTGACATTTATTCGAGCAAACTGACGCCATTTTCGTTGACTTCTCCAAAGCAATTGACAAAGCTACTCATCAACGTCTTTTAACTAATTATTATTCACCCTTCTGTTGTAGAGTGGATTTCTAAATTCCTAGTTAACTGTACGCAATATTCTTCCGTTAATAAACGTAAAATCACCCACCTCTAGTGTGACATCCCGCGTCTCCCGGGGAACCGTACTCGGCCCCCTTCTGTTCCTATCTATTATTGATTATTGATTGATTAGATTGTTGATTTCCACAATACAATAACTTTTTCTGCGCTTGCTCGCCGACGATTGTGTCGTATACCACCCATTCTTTCATACCATGATCATCCACTTCTTCAGGAAGAACTTGCGTCTCTAGTTCGATGGTGCCAAAAACGGCAAATGACGCTAAACTGTAATAAATGTAAATCTCTGTAATTTTCCCACAGTTCGCGTGCCACATCATTTTCACATTACCTTGCCGACATTCAAGTAACAGCCTGCTCATCTTATAAAAATCTGGGTGTTCATCTCACCTCTGACCTTTAATAAACTACTCACATGTATTATGTTATGGCTGATACTAACCGCACTCTCAAATATTTGCGCCGTAACCTCAAACTTGCTACACCCACCGTAAAACGACTACGTATACTACTCTTATAGGATCCAAGTTAAAATATACTTCACCTATATGGTCTCCATGGCAGTCATGCCCCAGAAATCATCTAAAATACGTTTAAAACAAAGCCCTTCGTTATATTCATAATGACTATACTCAACATGCACCAGCATATCAGTATTACGCCAATCGGCTAACCTTCATTCACTTTCCCTTTGCCGCCGAGTGTCACGCCTCTCTCTCCTTCATCGAAATTTCCATCATAATAATAGCCACCTCAGGAAATCATTATATCACCTCCCCAGCGGATGAACCCTCATTTAGATCAACCATGCAAATTACGTACAGTTCTATCATCAACTGTTTCTCAGCAGACTTGAACACTGCCAATGACTATCGAGGATTGGAACTCACTACCTCACAACATCGTTTCTGTAAATGATACTACTAGATTTGTTGAATCTGTTACCCTCTTTGAACCTAACTTAGCTAACTGGGTTACAGTGTAATATTTGTGTTTATTGTTCTACTTTTTGTTTTATTGCCACTCATTTGTATAATGCCCCACGGGCCCTAGGAAAATAAATGAAGATGACCCCTCCAGAGTTACCAGCCCTGGGGTTGGGGTATCCCTGCAAAGTCGTGACATAAAATAGAAAGTACTACTCTCTAGGTGATTCAGTTATTATTAGATGCACCAGTGCGCTGACGTGAAGACGCATTGAGCAGTCGGGAGGGTGTTCCTACCGATTTCAAAAACTCATTTCCAGTACGTTTTTTTTTTTTGTTTCGTACACGTCGCGTGCTAAAAAAATAAGCTGACACTGCTGAGCTATCACCTGGTATCTATTTCACAATCGCAATTAAATTTTCTAACACATCTGAAGTAACAAAAGATATAAGAAGGACATCGCAGCTCACCAAGTCAGGTATTTCTGACACCTATTTCGCGGGTGTTATTTCACTTTTAATCATAATTCATTTATGTTTCTAGTTTTGTTTAGTAACCCTCGTGGGTGTTGCTTCTCTGACCTTGATGTCGTGCTATTCTCATATCTCATTGCACGGTTGCTGTGCTGCTTCTATTACCGCAGTTTTGAAGGTGTCCTATACTGAGCGCTGAATAGAAACTGTGTTATATGAAGCTTGCGTCACTATGATCCGGATTGTTTCGTGGAGGCACTCGTACTGTAAATATATTTCTACCACTTCTTCGTATCGTGGAATTTGATCCTGCTTCATATAAATTCCGTAAATGGCAACAAACAAGAACATCATCACACATATTTCGTCCCCTGAAGAAAAAAGAATAAAAAAAAAAAAGAAAAAAGGTTTTTAACTCGTGCGAATTGCCTGGGAGCAAATATTTTTTTTCGGGCTGACGCCCTAACGAGCAGTTGCCTGTTTTATCTACCATCATTTCACGCTCTAACGCCGCGTGTAATTGCAGACTCTGCACACCTCGATCTTTATATATATATATATATATACTTCTCATTTTTCTTTTGCTCGGTCGGCATTTATGTTCCTTGGCCGTGCGTTGCAGATTGGCCATCGCGTGGAGTTTGCGGATTCAATTTGCTCCTTTGCTTTTAGTGACATTTCCTAAGTACTCGTAGCCGGTAGAAAACAAACAACAAAATGCTTGTCTTTACTTTGAACGCCAGCATTTCCCTAAGTGTGCAACGACAGGCATTAAGAACTAGTAACTTCCTACAGGCGCTTGCCTACATAAAAGGCTGCATGCGTGTTTTCGCACGGAAACCTTATCGGTCTTCGCACTCGGATCAGATAACGTTGAGCGCCTTAAAATTATTGCGAGGCCGGCGGACAATTAAAACGAGCGGAAACGTAAGATGAAGAATGAAAAAAGGCAAAATGTATTCTTAAACAAAAGTTGGAAAAAGTTCTTTGAATCGCGTGTGTAGAGATGTAGGTTGTTTTGGTCCCGGACCTCGATGGGCACTTTGGAGTGTGTCTACCGTCGGAGACCGGGAGTGACCGTGGAAGGTGTGTTCCGGATGGTAACTGAAGATGAAGATGAAGACTACTTGCTTCTTCCTGTGGCAGTCGGCGGAACAAAGGGTAGTGCACCTTTTTTTTTTCTATATCTTCTGCATCATGAAGCCTTACGAAGATCTCGCAGAACAGGGCCGGTCTTGGTTTTCCCTCAGTCAGCACGAGAATAGTTGGCAGGTTTTTTGAGGCAACATCCCTAAATCGCTCCTTTACCTTGACGACATGTACTAATACGAAAAAAAAACACTGCAAAGATCTGCAAGAACAATTTTCGCATCTTCAGTCTACTTGCAGATATTTGTAAACTGCTCTTTTTAAAATAAAAATAAAAAAAATCATGCTTTATTAGTTTAAACAAAATCGTAATTGATGTCAGCGGGGTAAAAAAAGAAGACCCATCATGGTGCCAGGCTTCACCATGACAGGACTAACGGCGCGTTTATGCCAGGACTGGAGCCGCAACCTCAAAGCAGATCTGCGCATCCGCAAAGCAGATCTGCACGGTGGGGAACATTTTCCCCAACCGCGTCAATGAGATTTCCCTGCGGGAGCTCCTATTCGCTAGCAGCGTGAATGCACCATTGTAGGGGTGGTCGTGGTCTTATCAGGGTACTTACTGCTCCTAAAAGCATGAACAACATCGTTAGTAAGCAACGTATTACGTGGTCTGTGAGCTTTAGGGCTGGATAGTCGTCTACGATGTTGGAGACTGTAGGGTGTATGCTGATGTACCCTCTTTGCCCAAAAAGTCCTCTCCATGGCATCTTTCGCCATCTCCATATACGTAGCCGTTTCCCTCCTTTCTCTTCTCATTGCGTCCATGTGGCCGGCTATGAAATTTCAATCTTCAGTCGTGGGCGAGGATGCTTGCAGCTTCCGAAAATTAAAAGGAACGAAGTAAACCAACCTTGATCATAGTAAAAACACTCCGAGATTGCGAAAAAGATAGGACAGGCAGGCACAGTCTTAATTAACTAGCACCAGCTCGTTTTCGCACTAAACTTCTGTTCATAAATCAACCCTTTTTCATATGCCTGTTCTCCACCTCTGGTCGAATATTTTTTCTACATCACAAGTATTTCTCTGGTAACATTCAAGAGACAAAGGAGCCTACAAGTCCGAAATCAATAGTTTAAACAGCTCAATAATCAGATACTACTCAGTTAGTTCAACACCTCCTAGATCGCAAGGCCTTAGTGTTGCTGGATTCTACCACCTCTCATAGGTCATCACAAGGCAGACTGGAAAAAGTGCTGCATTAGCATTCAGCTGGAACACGTATTCTCACCAACTGAACACGAGTTCTAGGCCAATGTAACATAGGACTGTCACCTTTGTACCCTGCACTGAAATCTGATAATCGACAAAGAAAATCAAGTGCTAAGGTATTGGTATTTAGGAGGTGTTAGGCCAACTCAATATTAAAGTGTCCTTTAAATGAAGCTGTAGCAACATTTTGTGTCGTGATGACAACAGCTCATGGCATGTGCAAATTTATTTAACGTGACTTGTTTTGTTTGCGGCTACTTCTGTTCCAAAATGACGATGCTACGTGGTATAACGCTATGCTTTATGTAAGATACTGTCATAAATCATAGTGTCTCTCATAACCAGAATTTATTAATGCGAAATTGAATGACACTCAAAACGAGAAAATTGGACCCTAAAGAGCCCCTAAAAGTTTTTTTTTTTTTTTTTTTAACAGTGTGTAAGGGACACAAGTGTAAAAAAATTAATTTTACGCAAGAACATTTTTTTAGCAATATTGACGACTCGAGATCAATTTCAAATTCTGCGCTCAAAGTCCATGACGTCACGGAATGGTAACAGGCAATATCCCCCTCAACAAGATTGTCGTACCATTTCTCCACCTCAACGCGATGGCCAAGGCAATCCACCTCTCCTCCGCGCACCCGAAATGCCGAGAGAAAACAAGTGGTAGGGACGTGACTACCAACTAAATCGCGTCTCGCGCAATCACTATTTTAGCTGTGACCCATCGCCTGTTGTTTTTTTTTGTTTGTTGCATATTTAATATTGTTGACTTGTTACTATATTACTATCTTTATTTTTTGCATGTGCCTTTCCCCCTCTGTAATGCCTTCGGGCTCTGAGGGTACTTTCAATAAATAAAAAAATAAATAAATATTGCTTGAATTTTTTTTTTTACTGGTGCAAAATTTATTTTTTGACACGCGTGTCCTAACTAGACTGTTTGAAAATGCTCAGAGCCCAAAGCAATGAAAATGCTTCAGAGCCCAAAGCAAACACAGCCATCAAATAACAAGCATACAAAAAAAAACACACAAAAAAAACATTTTAAACGAAGTTTACCAGAGTAGCTTGCAGAATACAAAACCCACTTCGAAGCCACGAGCGCAAGATAAGTTATACACAGGGCGAAACCAAACTCCGAAGTGAGGATCTCAAAAGCAAAAGAATATTACAAGACAAAACACCTCCACGCTGGGCTCTATAAACAATGTGTATCGTTACAGCGTTCAAGTTCAATTCCAATTTGGTGATTCCCGACCATGGTTGAAACTATAAACCGTACCGCAGAGCCGACCAGCATCGGCCGAAACATAGAGGGACGAAAGGCACTCGGAAACCCGCAGTGAAAGTAAAAACATAAAGTAAGGCTTAACTAAACGTGCGCGAGCACGACTTCGCGGCACCACTCAATTTTGTGGACAGGTGCTCCTACAACGTTTCGTCGACCTTTTTTTTATTTTAACACGGAAATTGAATTATTGGTTTAATTTTGTTCGCTGCAAGCCTACCTCAACTAAAGCGGACTTGCCCAGGCGACTATGACACGCCTCAAATGAATTCGCCATCGCCGCTTTCATACAGTTCGCATACAGGCTGAAACCCCTCGCTCCGCTCGGGGAAACTTTAATATTGATCGAGAACACGCTTATTCACACATACCGGATACTACCATACTTTCGCCTAAGAGCGTAAGGGCGAAACTTTACTCTCGAGGCGCGAACTCGCACCAGGCCTCATACGAACCGCAACGGTTTCGTCAAGCTCGCATCGCCTTGGTCGCCGACCAAGGCGATATGTGCGGAAAGACGCTTTCGATGAAGCGTCGCAAGGTTGGTCGATGAAGCGAACATTGGAACTTTTTGATGGACCTACGTTGCATTAAAACGCTGCTGCGTCGACGAAACGATCTGCCGGTGTAACATCGTTTGTTTGATGAACTGATTGACGCCGGGCATAATTTTGATGGTCTGTCCTCGTTTGCACGCTAACATGGGCGAGTACGCGCCCGACCGCGTCAGAGAGCGAGCGCCTATCGTACAGGGTAATCCTGCGACTTTATGAAGTACGTTCTGAAATGCCTATAACATTTCTGCTGCTCTACAAGTAGCCAAAGCAATCAAAACTCACCGTTCAATCGGTCGCCACTCCGACTGCATCTGAGGAGGCATCCACCGCACCGCCACAGCTCAACCGGGTCAACCGTCACCTCTAATTCGAACTCGGGCACGGGAGCGGCAGTTGGAGAGTAGGTAGCCTCATTACCGGCGCCTCCGCGTCGCTCGGATTCCGTTCTCATGTTTTTCGCGGTCGGAAACATTCACAAAAAATGCGCGTGTAGTCGCAATTTCTAAATTTTGGAACCAAAATCTTGTTTTGCCAAGGCTTGTTTCCAAAATAGCTAGCTGCTCGAGTGATGCTTCGTCCACTTCATCGAAGGCCATTATTGACGGGGGGACTAAAGTATTCATTAGGGGAGCAAGTCCAGTGGGAGCAACAAAATTCCCGCGGGACGAAGTGCTCGAGTTACCACTTCTAAATAGAGGGCGCTGGGGTCGTGGGGATGAAAGATGGCGATTGGTCTCTTTGCGCACCCTTTTTTTAGGAGTGCACGCCCCCGCAGAGGCCCGGAACACATGCCGGAAGCGCTAAAGACCAAGGCAGTTCATCACGAAATCCACACCGCCGCACAAGTGGGAGCACAAAACTGCGAGGTAATCATCTACACTGAGTCACAGCCAACACTTAGAGACGTCACAAAACAGAGGACGACGTGCAGTCCCAACCGCCGACGCGCTGTACGCCTCAGAGGTTGCGGAGGTCCCATGAGCTGACCTCAGACATCAGGTGAGTTCCCGCACATCAAGGGATCTCCGGGAGTGAAACTGCCCACGGGGCGGCGAGGAGCGGGCTGTGCTATGCAGCTCAAAACTGCCCCCCCCCCTCCCTTTTAGCCATCACCCCAGGGGCAATCCATATCCAACGACGACGATACCGGCAGACATCACGGCCTTTAAGAATAAGACCCGAGAGAAGTAATTAGAAGTGAACGGCTCCGAAGGCAACGGGAGTGACAAGATTCCTTGTAGACAACGTACGATTCGATCTCAGACAACACCTTTCGGCTGCGGGAAAACGTCACCCTAAACCGGATCCGGACGGGTGGGGCGATCACCCCTCGAGTGATCTATAATATGGAATTCAGCACTCTCAATAGAAGAGAGCCTTATGCCGTCTCGCCTGATCCGGGCTGCCAGCTTTACAAGGTGCCAGGAGCCATCCCCAGGCTCTCCCACGAAATCTGGGAGTGCGAAGCCCTAGCAGCACTTCGACGGACCGTCATCAAGCGTCTGCCAGTAACAGACAGGCCAAGGTCGATGACGGAGTGGGCCCGCCCGACCGACGATGCGGAAAGAAGGGCCAGGATTCTGAGAACTCTCTTGGACACCGGATCCCAGGGGGAGCTCAGGATCTAGACTACCGCTCCCCTCCGACACCCCGAGCCTGCCGAGCAGCATCATTCCTCATCGGCTTCAAAATTACCATCAGAACCATCGTCACCAACGGGAGTCCTTTGAGATCGCTCCCAGGTATACCGACGGCGCAAGACCAGACAACCTGAATGTCGAGTTTCAATACACATCCATTCATCCCTTACTTCTTTCTACAAAACGACCTCTCATTTGCTTCACATGACACCTTTTGCTGTTTCTTGCGTTCTCTCTTTCTCTCGTGATTATCCTCCCGTTCTGGTGCTTACATTTCTTGTTTTTCTTTTGCTATCTCGTGTAAAGAGTTATAATGCGGTCAATAACTTCAAATAAAGCATACATTTCGTCTCTATACACTTTAAAAAACGATTTTGGTAATTTTTATTTCTTTCTGGCAGCGCCCTGCCTTTGCTCTGCTGCCCACCCCCATCCAAAGATTTTTTATGCAAGGAAGCTCTGTCTCAATGACGGCATTTAGACTGTCACTTTTCACACTGTAAGGTTGAAATATCCTAGGCCGGGAAAATTTGGTATTGTTGCACAATTTAGAGTCCCCTTATGGAAATATGAATCACCTCTCAATTTGTTGATGATATCAAAAATGAAGCACAAGAAAAGTAAATTGTAGATTGAAGTTGTCATTAATTGCACCTTGAGAATGAGTTATGCCCGATTCCTACTAGAGTGAAAAACATAAACAACCGACACCGACAAGTCTCAATCAAACGCGTGCAGCATGCACGCGAAGCTACCTTTGGCAGGCTCACAGTCTCCCGGTTCTCGTAAAGTAGGCACGAGAGACTGCAAGTTTGCCAAAAGTAGGTTCGCGTGCATGCTGCACGTGTTTGAGGCTTGTTGGTGTCGGTTGTTTCTGTTTGTCGCTCAAGTGAGACTCGGGCATTAGAGTTATATACAAACAAAAGTAACTAGGTTCGTTGACGTCCGGTACAAAAAAAAAAATGTAGCTAGTTACAAATTTGCACTTTGTTGTTACGAACCGGTTTGCACTGAAATCTGTTACATTTTATGAGGACAGTTTTCCATCCCCCCCATCCCCTCTACCTCTTTACACGTATATCTTTCAGTCACCATGGCTCTCCCTATCTCTCCCTGACGTTTCTCTCCACCCCCCTTTTACCTCCCTCCTCCTCCCCAAAAAAGAAAACTTAACAAAAAACCTTCAACCACACTCTGAAGTTGGAAGCTGCTCCGATATATGAAGCACCCGTACTCGGACAGCCCTCCACGTTCCGCATCAAACAGTAGCAATCGTCGCTCGGTCGGGTCCTCGCGAGAAAACAGGGGTGATGAATGACGGCGCCCGCTGGTCCTGCAAACAAGAAACACCTCGTTACGCAAACATCCACCTCCCTCCCCAGGCACCCGAGAGGTGATATTACGAGGTGCTGATAAGCGGCTAGCTCTGCCTTTGACGGATGGCCGCTAACAATCTTTCGAAAGCCAAAAAGAAAAAAAAAAAAAGCAAGAAAAAAAGGAAACTCTTGAGCAGCGACTTCCGAGTTGAAAGCTAGCCAGCTAGTTTCCCCACTCGAGGACCGCAGACGCTTCTTAGGCAAGCGCCTGAAGCGGTCACTGAAGTATGAAGTTTACTGAGACGACCGACCGGGGCCGCACGATGGTAAACACCGGGAAGAGAGGAAAAAAAACAAACATATTTAGCTGGTTATGCACGAAACTGTGCTTCGTTTTACCTTACGATGGATCGCAGCGGACGGTGTACGGCTAGCTATAAGCCAATTCAATGCCGCATAAGTTTCACCTGAACTTCGGAAAGGGCGCAGCAAACAAGCGTGGCGCGTAGTCACCTGATGCGTTCAGAGGCTTGGATTGGATGGGATGGCTGGTATGCCGTCCGTTAGGGTCCATCGTAAAGTAAAACGGAGTGTAGCATGTATCTACACGCGAATGAACCGGTCGTCCCCTGGCGCTGGAACACGCGAGTTTTCCGTCTTCATTAGGGTTTCCGAACTTCCTCATAATCTTGCTAAGAATGGCTACCTTTTTGAGAATCAAGGCTTTCACTTATTTCTTTTTTTCTGTTTTATCTTAAGGGTGCTATAATATGCCTCGTATGTTACTCTGACACGCTCTGACGGATCGTCTATGGTCGTTTGTCTCACGTCGGTCTTGATTATGGTATGTGGCGCAAGGCAATTAGTTTCTGGCATTCATCTGTTGTCGTTAAGGGCAGGGGCAGTTGGGGAAGTTCGCCTTTTCTCACGGCCTCAACTCTGCTTCTGTACAAATGTATCATCCGATTTAGCAAAAAGAAAAAAAAAGTAGTACTTGCTTCTACATGCGGTAATACAGACTATGGTAGTATTGGCCAATAAGTGCTTGCCTTTACATACCATAACGAACATAATGAAATATTGGCAACCAAGTATTTTTTCAACATACCATAACAAAACAGTGTTACATTGGCCGCCCAAGTACTTTCTTTTACATTCCATACCGAACGGTGTTGTATACCACGCATATGTCATAACGAACACTACGGTACTATTGGCCGGTATCTATCTGGTTCTATATACCACGGAACACTATGATACTGTAAGCCGGTAAGTATACTTGATTCTAAATACAAGGAACACAATGGAGACATACGAACCATTGCTAACACTGGTGACATTGGTCGGGTGGTATTTCCTTCTATATACCATTACGAACACTATGGTGATATTGGCTGTGAATGGCTTGCTCCTACATACCATTTAAAACACTATTGGGCTGTCCTTGGCTGGCAAGTGCTCGCTTCTACATACCACAACGAACACTGTGATAGTACTGGCCGGCAAGTGCTTGATTCTACATAACACAACGAACACTGTGTTAGTTTTGGACGAAAAATTCCTGCTTCTAAATACCTCAACAGACATCATTGTGCTCTTGACCGGTCAGTAAGAACTTGCTTCTGCACACCACAGGCGAACACTATAGCAGCATTATGATTGCAGTGCCGGTAGCCAAGGATTTCTTCGTGGCAGAGGGGGGGGGGGGGGGGGGGGGGGTCTCTAAGGTGACTGGGATGTCTATGACTATAGGGATGCGGGGAAAAGGGGGTGGGGTCGAAATGCATGTCTATATTAAAAGTAGACTAGATGTCCGGGGGGGGGGGGGGGAGCTGAAGGATAACCCCATCTTCTGGCTACGTCACTGTACCATTGACCGGTAAGTACTTGATTCTAGACGCCACAACGAACACTACTGTACCAACCATACCGTAACCAGCGCTGTGGTACTATGGGCTGGTAAGTATGACTACTTGCATGTAAGTATGACTACTTGCATAACGAAAATTGCGATACCATGGATCTGTGAGCATTTGCATATGCATATCTCAATGAAAACTGACATACATGCCATAACGAACATCACGGTACTATTGGCCGGAAAGTACTTGATTCTCTGCATACCTAACAAACGTTATGGTACCGTAACGAACGTTATGGTACTCTAAAGAAAAAAGAGCGTGACTTACTCCCTCAGGGGACTAAATACGCTGCCACATTCCTTAGTCCCCTAGGGGAGCAACGGTAACGGGAGCAAGTGTTGCGCCCCGTCCGTTAGTCCCTCGCACTAGCACCGTTGGGACTAACTGTTACACTGTTTCAATTGTACCTCAAGGACCAACTATTAGGCCCTTGCACTTGGACCCCTGGGACTAACTGTCACACCGTTTCAATTAAACCCCGAGGACGAACTGTTAGGCCCTTGCACTTGGACCCCTAAGAAACTGTTACACCGTTTCAAATGAACCTCGAGGACCAACTGTTAGGCCCTTGCACTTGGACGCCTGAGTCTAAACGTTGCGTCCTTGAATTTAGACCCCTGGGTCTAAAGGTTTATCCTTTACATTTGGTCCCGAGCCACAAATCTCCGACACGAAATTGTGCGGTTCAGGTTGAACGTAGCTTTATTGCCTTGTAGATACAGATCGCATTCAAGGATGACTGAAGTCGAAGTTCCTGGGCGGTAGAATCCACGATACGGCCAAATTCCGAAGAGTGCACTTGCGTCGACGATGGCTTGGACACTGGCACGTCTGTCCAAACCGATCGTGGTCCAAGCACCGTTTATTGGGGCACCGGCAGCTTCTTGCCTGCTTGCGAGGAATTTGGATTATTAGTAAGAGGGCAGCGTGAAACACCCGATCACTCGACAAAAGTGTGAGATACAACACACGCATAATAAAATAACAAATATGCTGTATAAGTGCTACAATGGTTCACACCCGACATGCGATTGGTTGACAGCAGACCAGCGCAATATTAGATTTTAGTAGACCGTTCGCTATGAATTGCAGACCCACCGTGTGCGTGCTCAAACTATGCTTCAAAGTGACGGCACGAGCTCCCGCCATCAACGCGGAAGTCTATACTCCGTTTCAGCTTATGTTGTACCTCAGCGAAGGCTAGAAGCGCGAGCTTATAGCGTTGGCAGCTGCGCTTGGTGCACGAGAGCTTGTGCCGCCGAGGTGTGCCATAGAGCAAGGAGCTGGCGCTTGTAGCCTTTCCTGCGGTAATACACAAGGTGAAACAGAGTATAGTGTACAATCAAATCAATATTTCCATTAAGGCCGGTTCTCACACGCAGCGAAGCGCTGATGTTGCGCTGCTCACGTGTCGTGAGCTACTTTTCGTCTGCCATGAGCAACAGTTTTGACGGTGCGATACAAAGCTGGTCACCGCTCCCGTCTCCACGCGCTTAGCGCAAGGTTAGGGCTATGCTTGTAGCGCTCCGCTGCATGTGCGGACAGGCCTTTATGGTCAAGCGATCCCTGCCAGGGTCTGCAAAACACAAAAAATAAGCCATCGGTAGAACTGGCGTTTCGCTCGATACGATTGAATATGAGGTCTCTGAGCTGCATAACAAAATCAGCAACCATGGTGCCAAAAAGAATAGAGCATGGCGCGCGCTTTGCAAGCTATAGAGAACGCGCTCAAAATTAAACACTTTCTGAAGCCGCAGGTAATGAATACACCATAAACAGAAGTACTTCGACATACCTTAATCGAGTTCCCTTGACTTGTAACTTCAGAACAGATCAAGTGCAGTGCTGCAGCACCGCGAATCCAGACCGGATCCCGCAATGATCGGAGACGACACAAGGAGAAAAAACGGCGACCAGCTTCCGACGAAGGCTGTATTTCAACTTTCAACTTACTAAAAACAGTTTCTTTCCAAACAAAGACCCCTTTCCATTTTCCCGACGGACCCTATCTGCCCCATCTGTCCAATTCCCCGCGTGAGGAAAGAGTACAAGAGAGAATGCGGGGTAGGGGGTTGGTGGGAGGGGGAAGGGCGCGCACGAAAATCTCTTTTCCCCCTCCCACTACACAAAATACACGGACACAGCACAGCCCCAAGGACAGGAGAAGGTTGCCATTTTCAACACGCCGGTCAAGTGACGTACAAACAAACACGTTTTTTTTTTTCTCTTCTCTCTCTCTCCCTCTTTCTCAAGTATTTTCAATTGTCTCGGGTGCCTTTTTCTTTTTTTAGTTCGCATTTATTTTGTATTGGCAGGGTGTTGCCATGAATGACGTTCTGGGCGCGGTTCCTTCTTCGTTGTTCATCTGGAATGTTATCTGAAACAGCGACGACGATGGGATGAAGGCGTCTGGATACTGCCCCTGAATGTGCTTTTTGAGTGGAACGGGCCGTGCATCAAGTCTGTTGTTGCGGATTTCCAGTTCGACATTGGACTACCCAGAAAGGTTGGTCACGGGGAGACGCAGAGACGAGGCTTGACTTGCTTTCAGTAACTCAGTTTTAGTCTTAACGATTGAAGTGACCATTCATTCTGACTGCGAGACTCCGGTGTTGAAAGCGCGGCTTCTACAAATTGTTAAGTTTCATTTAGAGAGAAAAAAGTGTTAGTATTTGGAGGTGTTGCGTTTGGATAAATGCTAATTTTTTTAATTTTTTTTTGCGCGAAGGAAAATTACGTGACTGGGACTTGCGAAATGTCAACAGATCATTTTTGACGAGATAGTTGGGTGAAGTCTAGTCAACACATTCGCTAACTCGCATTTACACTACCCGCGAAGCTCTACCATGTACGTTCGGGACACATTAAACCAATTCGCCAGTTTCGTCCGAGTTTTGTCAACACTTTCAGCCGTGCTGGGCAGAGTCTCGCCGATCCCCAAGACAAGCAAAATATCATCCGTCCTCCTGGCGAACATTCCGTTTGCCTTCGGGGACTATACCATACAGATGCACCGTGTCCGGGGGGGGGGGGGGGGGGGGGGGGGGGGGAGGGGGGAACTAATGAATGCTTTTGCTCGCGCACGCCTATCGGTTAGTCCCAGTCGAGCGTAGTTAGTCCCCAGCTTTTGCGCACGGTACCTAGAGCTTGAACCAGATGGTCCTTTAGGGGAGCAACTGGGAGTTCAGAGGACCAAATGCTGCCGTTGGTCCCTTGAGCCCAACTTTTTTCTTAGAGTGTACCAGACTTGTGCCCGTTACTCCAAAAAAGTAATTAATTACAATTACAATTACTTGGCCTAAAAAGTAGTTGATTACCGTTACAAATTACTCCCCGTAATAAGTAACTGATTAATTACTTTGTTACTTTACTCAATTACTTTTGCGTTACTTTAAAGAAACACGCAAAATACCTGCAATATCTACTGCGTGTTTGTGGGGGGGAATTTCGAGTCCCATCAAAAATAAAAACAGATTCAGTACTATATCTACCGATTATTTTAGGATAATAATTTTACAACGATGGATCTATAAAGCTGTAAAGGACCGGAACAGGTGTTCGATATAAAACGAATCTAGCGCTGTCCACCTGGGACAGAACTGAATCCTATGCATGAACACGCGACGAATGCACATGGGTGGCGGAGGCACGCACACCATTCGAAATATGGCAACGGCAAACTTTAGAACACGACTCTCCTGAAGATGTGGTTTTTCTACAGTTGCTATATATTGCCTAAATAGGGGCCGGTTTAGCCACTAAAACCAACTGGCTGCAAGACCTACATGCGGTACTTGCGTTTGGGCAGATTTCAGAGTACCGCTTGTTGAAGGTTGTTATCCGGCCTTGACCCACTTCATCTTTTTTCTTAATCATCAAACTAATCAAAACTGAAACTTCACACGAAATATTCATCCAGAATCTTTCAGCTAAGCTGATTTTTCCGTTTAGAAAATATTAAAAAGGCACAATTTTCAGTGAACAGCAGGCTTCAATGTATTTCACGCGTTTACAGCCGCCTTGCGCCGCCTAAACTTCTGTGTAGGCACCCTACTGTGTCCAAGTCAGCCACTGTTTATTCTCAGAAAACTCGGGCTGTGTTCCCTTTCCCTAAAATGTCGGAGTACGTTGTCGTAGGCACAATCTGCTGACGAGAACCCCAACATTCTCGTTTCTAGGAATATGGGTTCAGCTTCGAACTCCCAATTAATTTTTGCTGTGCTCCCCGGCCACCTTATCGCCTGCTGTCTAAAGTTACTGTTTGAACTGACAGTAGTGTTGATGCTACTTTTTTTTTCTGTTCCAATGAGCTAGTGCCATCGCTTCCCTTATGTTTGTGCCTTACGCATCCGCTAGTGCGAAGTCAAGTGACAGAAACCACAAAGCTGGTTGGTCCAGCCAGTATTTATCTTTCACAGCGCTGTCAAAGATGAACAGGATCAAGATCTCGTTACAATTTTTTTTTGTCTGCGGGTTGGTGTGTTGGCAGAACATCGACAAGCAAAGGACGGTCTCGTATGGCAAAAAAAAAAATGCTGATTGGTTTTTAGGGGACAACACGCAGGGGATGGGCGGAAAGGAGGGGGGGGGGGGGGGGGAGAAGGGGGCGAGCGGACATCTGCACCGCGGTCACAGTGTCCACGTTCGTACTCTTCACGACTCCCACTCGATGGTTTTATGGGCCATTAGTTTTTGCTCTTTTGTGCGCTCGAAGCAGTCCGTTCGTTTTTCAAGTCGAAGCTTGTTGCCTTCATGTAGACCGTCGAATCCTCCCAGCCTGACTGACCGTACGAACAAGTCCAGAAACGGGCTCTGGCTGGGCTGTCGCGGTTTCCGTGAATTCCTTTCCTTCACCAGCACTAGATCTCTTCGCGAGCGAACCCCGTCTTCTGTTACCATGCTAAAAGCGCGAAGGCCGTCGCATCGCCCTTCTTCCTCTCTATTTTTCCCTTTGACGGGGCGGAAGAATTGTAACGAGTAATTTCAGTAACGCGTTACTGAAAAAGTAATGAAATTAGATTACAAATTACATTTTCAAAAAAGTAACGGATTAATTACAAAATTACTAGAAAAGTAATGAATTACAAGTAATTCCGTTACTTGTAACGGATTACTTCCAAGTCTGGAGTGTACCATATATATCATAACCGACAGAATGATTCTATTGGCCGGCAAGTACTTCCTTCTAAATATCCTAACGAAGAGCCATGTTCTATTGGCAAGAAGGTGCATCACCGAACCGAATGGATTTCTCGCGAACTGGTACTGCTACACTTTTAATCCGAATACAGTAGAACAACCAAACAAAAATAGAGCAGCCCCGTGTTGCCCCGTGTTTCTGTTAAGTAATGACTGACAGACTGGCGCTTATTAACTCGGGGCCACTCAAGGAGCCTGGGCACTAAGTGCTCAAGGCGCAGGGTGCGCGGGCAGACGAACGCCGGGCTTCGAATTGATTAGACCGATTTGACCAGTGGTCTCCTGCTCACCGACGCGATGTAACATTGGCGACGAGGCGTACGACAACTTTAACCGGTAACGTTCTCGGTCGTTCAAGAATGACCACGACACAGGGTAAGCTCGAGGAATTTAAAGGAACAGGATGGACAGCCTGGTCGGAGCGCTTGGATTTCTTCTTCGAAGCAAACGAGATTGCGGACTTCGGCAAAAAGAGAGGTCTGCTGCTGACCCTGTGCGGCGCAGAAACCTACGAGATCGTACAAGCCCCAACGGCCCCGAATAAGCCAGGAGAGGTGACCTTCGAAAACAAGATGTCCTTGCTCCAGCAACATTACGACCCACGGCGTTCGGAACTGTTCAGCCGAAGCAAATTCCAACGCTGCGATCAACAGCCCGTCGAGTCAATTGCTGCCTATATGGTTGTTTTGACGAAATTAGCCACCAACTGCAATTTCGGCATGCTGACACGGCCAGCGGTGGCGACAACAAGAGCTGGAGCATCAGCAGCAGTCGATTTGTTGGTATCAAACCAAACCATGTTACCACTTGACGTGATTGTCAGAGACCGTTTAGTTTGTAGCGTGCAAGATGAGCGTCTACAGCAAAGGCTTTTCGCAGAAAAAATGCTCACGTTCAAGCAAGCTTACGACATGGCAACATGACTTGAAAGTGCGATTCAACAGCTGCAGGAGCCTCCACGGCCGACCGACATATAAGATTACACCAGCGCAAGCTACAAAACGCACCTGAGGCGTAAAAATTGCAAGCGGAGCCGCAATGCTACCGTTGCCATGGACGGCACAGGAAAAACGCTTGCCCATTCCGTAAGGTGTCCTGCCGGTTCTGTAGGAAGATAGGAAATATTGAGAATGCATGTCGGAACAAAGTGAGGGCAGGCGCACACACTAAACATTGTAACACCCATAATCGTGTAAAAAGGGTGTAAGAAGGGTGTACGTTAGGAAAAACACCCTTTTTACACGCTTTTTACACCATTTCTGAATATCGTTGGGTGTAAAAAGGGTTTGTCGACGTTTTACACCCTTTACACGCCCTCTTTACGCCCCACTTGCAACGATGGTGGCTGAAATCGTGTAAAAAGGGTGTATGGGCGAGTTTTACGCCCTTCATCCACTCGGTGTGAAAGGGGCGTAATGGTGATGCTGTCAAATGCACCCATGATTTCATAGCCGTTCATATTAAATTGAAATGAATTGGTTCTTATTTAGACACAAGGTCAAGGGTAACAGGACAAAGGGCAGATTATCTCTGCCTGACGTGGTCCTATCACCCGTTTACAATGCAAGCAATAATTATTGCTTTATTAAAATACAAAGCAATATTTATGCTTTGGTGAAACTGTTGATGGTGTACGGCGGTACAAACATCGAGTATAATTAATCGCCACACGGAGTCGCGTATGATTAGGAAGTGCTAGAGAATAGTTTTTGCAACTCCTATTGAACTCTTCGTTCGACACGAGCCTAAAATTACGTTTCGCGCGTGCATCAGTTTTATCGGTTCAACCTTGATTATAAAAAAAATCATCTCCGCTCGCAAAAAAAAATTAATGAAGACGTTTAAATATACAACCTAGGCAGCACATGCTATTGCGCTGTTACGGAATTAAATGGGAAAGATTGTGTCGATATTATTTTGGTCTAGCCAATATCTGAAAAATGGGATGGGTCGCGCCGACGCTGTCCTGACATACTGTACTTGGCGCCGTTTTTGGGTGACTGTCAAGAGTGTCCTGCGTGAATCGGCTATGCCGGCGAGGTATTTCTATTCCTTGACTGCCTAAAATCCGACGTTAAAAAAACAATACAAAGCAAGATTAACCGAAATAGAATCTGCTTACTTTTAACTTGAGAAAGACCTTTTCAGCTGAAGACTTGAACAAACTGTGGCGCCCTCATTTCGGATATTACAAATTCACCTGACTGGGCTTCGCACTCCTTATAGCACCTTCACTGATACTTTATTTTGGAGTGTAGCTCCAAAATAAAATAATAAAGTAATACAAAAATAAAGCGGATTAATGACACCCCCAGGGACGCGACTCTTATCTCTGCGTAATGACACCAAAATATCTAGCTTTCCGACTCTTTTTTTCCGGTTTTTCTTTGGTACACGTGAAACCGCGTCTTCGGCGGCGTTAAAAATGGTTTTTCGTATTTATCTTGTGATCTCGCGGTCCGCACCAGGTCATGCGCGTCTACAGGAGTGGCAGTTTGAGACGCTCAAGGTTGTACTACGCAAGGCAAGCCCTGGCGAGTCCGAATTCGCGACCTTCCCTGGGCGGGGCAGGTGGCAATACAAAGCAGCAGAGGGAGATTAGCGGCTTTGTCCAACCCCCTTTGACCTCGTCTTCGGATAAGCCTCGAAACCTTCTTTTGTGTCTTCGTGTTGCTGTGAGCGAGTGCGAAGGCCACTTCTAGCAAATCAGAGGGGTGGCGCAAAACACGTGACCGCTCTCCGTAGGACAAGGACGCTTGGACGAAAATTTGTCACGTGATTTGCTCTGACGCGCTGATGGGCTACTGGGGCCGTAGTCTTTGCAGTATGCCAAGTTATGGCGAGTTGTAGGGACCACGTAGGTCCGGTTTACAAAAAGGGGGGCGCCCGTCAGTGTATTCCTGTTTTTCGTGCGTTTGAGTCGCGGCAGTGATTTTTCGTCGTGAACGGCCGGAATACATCCATGCTAACTTTTCGGAAATGGTCGTTTATTTCGTCGGAGTCCATGGAATTATTGTGCTGTATTTGTTGGACGCGTTTCGACAAAGAGCTGCTCATCGGTGGCCGCGAGACTTCCGTTGAATGTGACCGACCGCCTTCAACCTCGGCATTGTGTTTGCGTTGATTTGTGCTGCCCGAATCGGATTACGCATCTATCACGACAGAGAGGTGCTCATCGGCGACCGCGAAACTTCCGCTGAATGTGAGCGACCGCCTTCATCTTCGACACTGTGTTTGTGAATTGTGCTGTGCTGCCCGAATCGGATTATGCATCTATCACGGATTACATGAGATCGCTGTTTTATTTGTAAGTACTCTGCAAGCATGCTTCTGATAGTAGTCCAAGGGGGCTATGTTCGACAAATGTTTCATTTCTCCCAAAAAGAAACGGAAGTGACGGAAGCGACGATATCGCGTTTGATTTTTGGAAGGTCAAAGGGTGAAAAGAGGTAACTTTCATCATTTGAAAATCTAACCAATTAAACGCGATATCGTCACTTCCGCCACTTCCGTTTATTTTTAGGAGTAAGGAAGCATTTGTCAAACATAGGCTCCCTGCTTCAGTTTCAATAGACCATTTTACGGTTTACAAACATGAACTGCCGCTTACGTCTATAGCAACTCCTGATCGTACCGTCTTTGCAAGCCTGTCAGTTTTGTCCACGTCACCAGTGCAAGGAAGCATAAACGTCACAAGATAAGTACAGTTGGAGATTTAACTAGGGCCTTCGGTTGTAGAATTTGAAGGTGGTTATGAAACAATATCCGGTTGAAATATTTATGACCTTACACGCACGGACCGCCACTGGTTTAGAAGCGTCTCGGTCGTGGTGGAATTGCAAGGATAAAAGAGAACTATTTCTTTCAGTCTTGCCTTCGACAAGTTTGATGACGTGCGCGTGAACGTAGCTTTGACCTTTGGCACGCTTGTAATTGCACGCACTTGCCTGCATAAGCAGAGACATGGCTGCGGCCAGATGACCTGCTTGCAATCGTCTATAGAGAATTTTGTAGAACCTGTTAGAACCTTGATTAAAAAATAAAAAGTGAACCAGGCATTTGCAGTCATTTTCTCGTGCGCTCTTTTGGGTTATTACGCGCAACTTTATGGGTGTTGGTAATCGCGCCTTTTTTATTTCCCTTTCTGGCGGTGATACACACAATTTAGAGGGCGTACTGCGCAGACATAACGCCCTAATAAAAAGGTGTACAGTAGAATCACACCCCAATTGAAAGGTGTTCGGTATAACGCCGTCCTTTAAGGGTGTTAGGGAGACACACCCTATTTTAGGGGCGTTAGGAATAACGCCCTTTGTTTAGGGCGTTCTGCTACACCCAAATAGGTGTTAGTTATAGGACAAGCCAGTTACACCCACAAGGGTGTTACGATGTTTAGTGTGCACGACGCTCAGCCCGTCACATGAGCTACGATGAAGATGACTATGCCGACGATGCACAGGTCAGTGGTTGTGATCAAAACCGCCGGTTCGACTTGCAGGACTTGAATGCGGAACACCCAAGAGGTATTGTACCCAACTACCTTGTAACGCTCAAGGTCCAGGGAAGATCATTAGAATTCGAAGTTTACCCAGGAGCAGCATTCAGTGAAGATACATACCGCAATACCTGGCCATTTAAGCCTCTCCGCTTGCAGAAAGAGGATGTCACATTTCGAACGTAAACGGGCGAATGCTTGCGTGTTCTCGGGTCTACAGAAGTCGAAGTCAGACATAGGTCCAAGGACTACCTTCTTCCGTTGATGGTGACAAGTGGAACTGGGTGCAACTTGATGGGAAGAAATTGGTTCCCAGCGCTGAAGATACTGGCCAGCTGGTTGCACCATCTTTCGCCAAGCCAAGAGGTACGAAAGGGGCTTCAAGCATACTACGCGGTATTCGAGTCAGACATCATGGGGTCCACCAGTCCAGCTGGAGCTCAAAAAACCAACTACCCCTAGATTCCTCTTGGTACGCACTATACCTTTTGCTTTGCGCCCCGTCGTAGAGTGTGAGGTGAGCTAATGGCTCTGCAGAGGCATGGAATTCTTGAACCGGCCCATCATTCAACATGGGCTACACCAGTGGCTCTGGTCAGAAAGACTGATGGATCGGTGAGACTCTGCGGGGACTATAGGGGTACGGTGAAAATTGCAGCTAAACCGGCTGCTTAACCCCTGCCCACCCCCACGGAAGCGCTGTCTACCCTCCGGGGTGGCACAGTCTTTTCAACGGTGGACCTCGCTCAGGCGTACCAACAGCTACGAGTGACAGACAGCACGGCCGAAATGCTAACAATCAACACCATCAAGGGTTTGTTCCGAGTAAAGAGTTTCCTTAGGAGTGTCGGCGGCGACGGCCATCTTCCAAAAAGTCATGGACATGATATTAGCAGGCGTCCCTGGAGTCGCTGCATACCTCAACGACGTTATCATAAGCGGGTCAAACGCGGAGGAACATGCCTATATCAGCTCCAGGTGCAAACAAGACTAGAGAAGGCAGGACTGAGATTAAAAGAAATTAAATGCCACTTCGAGGTCAGTAAAGTGAAATGTCTGGGTCGCCTGATTAATGCGAGGGCAATCCAGCCAACACAAGAGAAGATTCGCGCGGTGGTGAACGCTTCAAAGCCGACGAACAAGGCAGAGCTGCAGTCTTTCTTGGGTCTGTTAGCGTTCTATGACAGATTTTTGCAAGATATAGCGACAATAGCGAAAGAGCTTTATAGCTATTGGAGCGGAAGGAAGAATGGCGATGGGAGGACAGACACCGTAAGGCTTTCCAGAAATTGAAGCAACTAGTAGTGCAGTACACAGGGCTGGCACACTACGATGAAAGGAAACCATTACTGTTGTCATACGATGCTCCACCATATTGTGTGGGTCCCGTGCTGGCACAGTTGGACTCTGACGGCCGAGAGGCTCCCATTGCCTTCGCGTCCAGGACGCTAGGAACCTCCGAGCGAAACTATTCTCAGCTTGACTGAAAATGCCTCGACATTGTGTTGGGAGTCAATCATTTCCATCAGTACGTCGCAGGACGGAGCGTGATCATCTACACAAATCACCAGCCTATGTTAAGCATCCTTGCAGCTAAGAAGCCTGTTCCACAAGTCCTTTCACCAAGGATGTTTCGGTTGTGTGTCAGACTGGCAGCTTATAACTGCGAGTTAAGATACCGACCAGGAAAACGCCAACAGAATGGGGACGCCTTTAGCCGGCTTCCGCGGTCAACCATTGATAATGGGCCGGAGGTTCCAGGAGATATCCTGATGTTTGAGGCTTTGTCCCTTCCACCATTGTCCGCCGAACAAGTGGGGAGAGAGACCGCAGATGACGGCGTCCTTGCGAATGTGTACCGAGCCATCCTAGAGGGCACCCTTGACCGGTTACAAACACCGGAGCGCTTGCCGTACAGAACCAAAGAGGCAGAGCTGTCGAACCACAGGGGATGTGTAAGTTGTGGAGCACGAATCAAGATTCCTACACCACTGAGAGAAGTCATGATAGCTCTGATGCACACTGAACATCGCGGGATTGTGGCAATGAAAGCCTGCGCTCGGAGCTACGTTTGATGGCCCGGAATAGTGACAGATATTGAGACAGCAGTTGCAGAATGCAGCCCCTGTCAGATGCACCGAAAGTCTTCGCCCAAAGAACCTATTCCCGTCTGGACTAGGCCATCAGAGCTATGGGACACCCTTCACCTGGACTGTGCAGGTCGGGTCAATGGTCAGGTCTTCCTGGTTGTAGTGGACGCTTTTACCAAATGGCTGGAAGTGTGGTAGTCCGCAACATGACCTTGACCGAAGCCATTAGGGAACTACGGGTCATTTTTGCTACATTCGGCCTGCCAAGGAAAGTTGTGTCGGACAATGGCGCGGCGCTGGTGTCCGAGGAAAATAGAGCATTTAAGTAGAACAATGGCGTCCTGGTGGTGACATGTGCACCGTACCACACTCTAAAAAAAAAGGTAGTCATATGTGACTACCTTTGGGGTGGTAAAAAGTTGTCCCAAATATAACGACCCCTAGGGTAAAAATGACGACTCCACACGTAGTCAAAAAGCAGGTAGTCAAATTTGACCACCCCCAAAAGCAACATGGCGGACGGTTAGCGAGGCTCGGATTCCCCGGTAAGGCCTAGCGAACAGCACGGCTTTTCGGCCGAGTTAGAGAATAGGGCGCATACGCCTATTCGACGTCTTCGAAGCGCCACCAGACACTCTAAACATCCGTCCTTATACACCGGTACCGTACCAATTAGCCGGGAGGACGGCAGCGTGTTTGCCGGAATCGCCGTGATTGCACCCGACGGCATCTCGCTAGATTGCCTGTATTTTTTACCGCCGGCGGAGAACGCTCAAAAAAGAAATCGTAACGCGAGGAATGGGTATGCTGACTTTATTGAAGACAACGTATGCTTGTCGTTTGCGGCGATGAATCGCTGGGCACCTTCGTCGACACGACGGGAGGCGTTCAACTCGCACCAACGCCCCGCTTTCTTTCTTTCCCCCCCCCCCCCCCCCCCCCTATCCCTTCTTGTTTGGGCCTACCTCAACCGACGTGGTTATCCATTGCTGCCTGCACTTCGCAGCTCTTCGACACAGAACAATAATTTAGGTGGCCGAGTGAAACAATTATTACGATTGTTTTCAATCTTTTCAATCTGAGAGGCACGTAAGGAGCCCAGTGGACCGCAGAGCCTGGACGGCTGGACCGTAGCCAGCTGTTTGTAATCAATAGCTACAGAACTTCACAACACATAGCTTATTGAATCCGGCGGCAGCTTGCGCCACCTAGGAGGTGTAGTAGTAACCGCTAGATGCACTAAAAAAAAAAAAAGCTCTTTCACTAACTCCTAAGGCTCTTGAGCTACGTACGTACCGCACCTATGACAACTCATGAGCCAACACACACCAACCACGATACCGAACACTGTTACGGGCACATACATATCAACAGTACAACAAGGCACAAGCAACTGCAACACAGCACCACCACGACTCTCTACTCTGACCACCCTACATACCCGATTCGTATATATGCCCTACCCGGTTCTGACAAGGATTAGGCAAGTGACTGCCGCTGTTTAGTTGATGAATACAAAAAGCATCTGCAAGTATTATTAGTATACAGTTGTTCCGAGTATTTAGATTGGCCGGCTAGACACCTCCCTTAATCTAACGCTTTGAAAGGCAACATGATATGAAAGTAATCGGCTAAAGTAACACCACATGGCATGCTCCCGATCAGTTTCGGTTTCAGATTCACGCAGTGATAAGCTTACTAATGCCATGTTGCCCCATGCTCGTTCCGCGCGTGTAATAGCAGCAAAGGTTACAATAATATCTGCCTTCCTTGTCAGTAATCGGCTAAAGGTAGCATAATTCTTAGTCTTGCGTTGTTAAATACCCCACAAAGCCCAGCGTATCATATCTGCTACGTGGAGTTTGATAACTCAAAAAGTGACAATAAATTTCGTGAAGCGAAAGCGACCATAGAGTTAATATTATAATAACTCTATGGCTAAGACTAAAGCCTGCAGTATCGGTTTTGATACGCTGACAGAGTTTTCCGGTTTGGGTAGTTCAGCAAGGCCCCGCCAGGCTGAACTAACAGCTAGAGCAAGATGGCCGCACGCAGCAGCTCGCTCGAAGGCATACCGTCGGCGACATTTTACTCGAAAAACAGTAAGCCGTCCTATATTCGGCCCTTTTTTTTCCTCAGAAAGTGTTGCGCAACCACATTATTCCGTTCGCTGTTGTTTTTGAGTCCCGTCCGCCTAGTAACATTGCTTCAAATTTCTGCGTATCATTTTCGATACAGTGGGTCGTAATTGATGGCACAATTTTTGTACCAATTCTGATACCTTTTCTTGGTAAAGCTTTGAATGGTACACGTTTTGGCTTTGGTAGTGATCCTCTGGTGGAGAGGCGACGATGATGGAGGTTCGACGATCCGGCTGCTACTTGGCAGCAGGAGACATCCAGGAAGGGCCGGTAGAGCGGCAGCGCTATGGGGTGTCCCGCTGAGTGACGAGGCAGAGGCGATTGACCTTTAGAATTAGGTTTAATAAATCATAGAGCAGAACATCAAACCAGAAGAACGCAAACGGTGAAAGAGGCGCAAGTTCGGGCTCGCGCTGGCGCTTGTAAAAGCACAAATAGCGCTCGTGACGACACAACAATCTAGTAAAAGCCAATTACTACGCTGCCACTGAATCTCAACCTGCTACTGAATTGGAAAGTTCGTGCACTACGTACGTACAGCCAGAAGATCACAACCACGACGGGTGCAGCTCAGGAATTCAACCAGCCCGAGATTGATGAAAACAGTACGGGCGACACAGTCACATACCTCTGAGCATGTTTACCCTGCCGATCCTCGGTCCCATTGTTCAATGGTTCAACACGATCAGATATACAACCAATCATTTTTTTTAAATATTCTTTGCAATTAAATAGGGCAGAAAGATATCCTCACCTCAGTTCGGCCAACACCACGCCGTTTGTTGTTGTTATGATGCCACAGCTACACCCCACCACGGTCCACGGCTGTCGAGACCAGTGTTGCTGCTCGCGCTGACACAATGTTTATTCCACCAATTTACGCGAATTGCACAACAGATGTGATCTTGGCGGATCTTAAAAGATCACGAAAGCTAAGGAAGCATATCATTTATAGTCTTCCAGTAGTTATCCAAGTTACTAATATCACTTACGACTGCCTGCACGTGAATATCGGATTCGAAAGTGACCACACCCCAGTCGTCACCTGCAGAAAGGCGGTCATTCCACAGCGGTTTGGGGTCGTCACTTTGCCCAAAGGCTAGTAACTCGCCTTTTTGTGTAGTCAAAGCCTCCAAAGCGCCATTTGACTACCCAGGGTAGTCATTTTTTCTTAGAGTGCACCCTGCCACCAATGGCCAGGCGGAACAGGCAGTTTGGACGAAGAAGTTCTTAAGCAGTCAAGGGTGAATTACTGGACTTGTCAAACGTCTGATGGGCCTATGCTCATGGATGGTCCATATCGATCAAGGGTGGGTGAGCCGACATCGCAACTATATACGAAAGCGATGGAAAAACACCAAGGTGCTAGAGAAAGCGGGCACGTAGCCTTCTGTCTGCGGCATCAAGATGGAGAGCTCGGCACAACGCGGCCACCATCGTACAGCTCTGATAGTCAGGCCCAACCAACCAGATCACATCCAGGAGCTGGCGACAAGCCAACGACTTCGCCTCAGGAACCAGTGTCAGCGTCTTCGACGGCTTGAACTAATCCGGCTTCGGGTACCCACCGGGCCACTAGAACCTGACGGCCTCCGCAACGCTACGGGTACCACAATTAGTTGGAAGGGGTGTAAAGTAGTGACTGACAAACTGGCACTTATCAGCTCGTGGCCACTTAAGGAGCGCGCACACTGAGCGCTCGGGGTGCGGGGTGCGCGGGGAGACGAACGCCGGGCTCCGAATCGATCAAACCGATTTGACCAGAGGTCTCGGGTTCACCGACGCGATAAGAGTTTCAATAGTGTGAATTTCACTTGGATGCCGGCCCGAAATTATTGTGACGGCATCGAAGGCAACCCTAAATGAGTCCTTGTGACCATTTTTTTCAAGACGCCATAAAATATACGAGGGGGACCAGGAGGTATTGCACCTCGGTTATAACCAAAAGCTAGAGAGTAGCCTCTACAACCTTCAGTAATCTCATCTCTCTAGCCAAACAGGATCGCATTATCAAGCCTTCCGGTTTTTCCTTGGTCTGCATCAGTCAGTTAAACATGACGTCCTTCCACGATTTCAAACTCGGATACCAGAGCGTGATAACGTTTTAATGGAAAGGAGAGAGTTTTGCCAAATAGGTGGACAGCAAAATTGTGAATGTTTATGGCAGTAGACGCCCTTCCTCATATGATACAGTAACTCGTTGTTTCAACGAGTATAAACGCGGCAATGTAGATTTGCAAGACGACTGAGGGCCAGGCCGGCCTAGCACTTCGGCCGATTTGGATCATAAAATATTTCTATTTGGCAATGCTTTCACAATTATACGTGACGTTTTGGGTGTGTCGAAGGTCTCTGCACGTGCCACGGAACCTCTCTACAGAAGATTACTGCTACCGGTTGCATTTATTAAGGAAGCGGTTGAGATTTTATGAAGGCGAACCAGAATACTTTTTCTCTCAACTTGTGACCGAGGACAAGACGTGGCTTTACCGGTGGGACCCATACACAAAACAGCAGTCTATGCAGTGGAGTCATTTGGGGTGTGTGGCGACCCTAAAGACTTGGTCTTGGTCCCATAATTGTTTCGGGCTCTGTCGCTGGAGTGATGCGCCCAAGACTGCCGATAACAAACAGTTGCAACTTTATAAACGTAGCGAAATGATTACGGAATACAACGGCTACACACTCTCGCAAAAATAAGGATGTTCCGGCAGAGTTCTACGCCATTACGCGTGATGGAGTTCCAAAGGCGAACACTCACGCACTTGGATAACTTTCCTTGGGTGAAATCTTGGTGGGAACTTGGACGTTGTGCCGAAGGTGCACCAAGTCCACGAACATCGAACCTCTCGATGTTGATGTCTCCACATGCATTGTCGCCCCGCAGCCTCTTATTCTCCCTTGGTTCCGCTTTCCCGCCGGCCTCGCCTCGCACCCTTCGTGTCCGCCGCCCAAGAGAGGGATGCCCGCTGGGCTTTCTTCCTTTTTGTTGCCTTCCTATAGCTTGTCCATTTCACCCATCGAAGGGTAGAAGCAGTTTCGTCCACTTCAACCATCGGAGGGTAGATGCTCAGCAATTTCGTCCACAGAGTTTAGGAGGGGCGAATCCGCATTCGTTCCTCAGCGCTTCCGAAGAGCCCACTTGCTTCCCTCGTCTTTTCTCTTGCCACCTCTCTCTCTCTCTCTCTCACACACACACACGCACCCATGCCCACGCGCACATAGATGACTAACTGATGAGGCTTCACCTCACAGTTTGGGAGGGGCGAATCCGCATTCCTCAACACACGCACACAGATATGGCTAACCACGAGGAGTCGCCAGACGAGAACGTCACACATGAATGCTGCAGGAAAGTGTACCGCCATTGCCTTCCCTACCTGCTAACCTGACGCAAACATGTACTAACACACGCAGACGACCAAACCTCGCAAGTTAATTGACTGATCAGTCTCAATTGCCGTGGCAATGGCCATTTCGGCTCATTTAACATCTTAGAAGCGTCGAAAGGTTTGTTCTGTCTGAACCAGTCGCTCCAAGATCGATATGAAACGTCACTGTACAGAAAGCGCTTTTCGCCAATTCAAGCGTCTCTGGCGCTGTGCACACAATCCACTTATCAGGCATGATTATCTCCATATATCTTTTCCAATTGTGTTGTTCTTGAGTATTTAACAACAACAAAAAAATGATTTCTATATGCTGCCAAACACCGGCGCCAACGTAGTGGGGGTGCGAAAATGCGCGCTTGTTTCGTTCGAGTATGGATAAAAAAATCTCGGTATTGAAGAAACATCTATAGTCGGATGCAACCTAAGAACAATCTTTTAGCTCCACCCACAAGCACATTGCGCCCATCTGAAGTGCGTCCGCCGTCGAGAAAGTAGTTCGCTAGCAACGTTGCTTTTTCTTCCTCCAGGAAACGTGTCTTAAACTACTACAATATTTATTTAATTCATTCAGGACATTTAAATAATTTAGAATACGTTTTTGTCAACGAAATAGCTGTTTAGTAAAGAAAGAAAGTCATGTCCAATGTACCGTCTTCCCAATTCATTTTCTGTCCAAGATACTGTCTAACATACCGTCTAACATACCTCTCAGCAGTGCTAAGCCTCGCGCCCGCTTCGAAATTTTCGTTGGCGATAGCGTCGCTGGATTCTCACGTTGTCGCGCAAGAACTGCTGCAAACGCAAGCCGATACCATTAAGATTTCGTGGCGTAACCTCGGGCACGTAAAACACGGTGCAAAAAAGCAGAATAATTGTCACGAGAAACTAGCGTCGCGTTGCTAAGGCCAGCAGCCATGTTTGGCTTTTCTTTTTTTTTTTCAAAAGGATCGCGATTTGTCCACGGAATCGTGACGTCATGCAAACGATTGGCTGGCGTTTCTCGGCGTAGGATTACATTTTCCTCTGAGAGGCATTTCCGGTTTTTTTCTTAGCTTGCAACTGACTATAGCTACCCGTCATCAGGGAATTTAGATCGACTTGTCCATAATAGTGAGGTCACTGAGAAACTGCTTTTTCCATGAATCCAAATGGCGACAAAACAGGGAGGTCGGAGCTACTTTCCGAGGATCCAGTGACATTAGGCTTACGCAGAGAAACAGCGCAGGAGAGAGCGACAGAAAAGCAGAGAAAAAAAATCAAACTCCTTTGCCCCAACGGGATGACGTGGTTCCGACTCCGGTTCCCTTTTACACGAGTTGGTGCCAGGATTCTGCTCGGCGTTGCCGCTTTACAATTGCTTTGTTTTCCTCACGCTCCGCCGACTGCCTGTCACTCTCCAACAGGCCCTGAGAAAGTCGCATTTACATTGCAACCGCAGAAGACGGCACCCACAGGTAAGACATCCACGGAGCGCTCACGCGCTTACCTTGCTCGACGCAAGGCCGCTTCGCGCCACCCAGTCACCATTTGTGTACACAGTTTCTCCACAATTAAACGTCGTATTCCACATAACCACCGCCATTTCCACCCTCGTATGGCAAAGAGACGACTTTATCTTTTACTCCTGAATTTATAGACATTTCATAAAACAAAATTCGATGACTTTAACGCACTCCAAACTGCTACAGAGCAGAGGCTTGAGGAGCAGGATGAACGCTTTTAACGTGAAAGGAGAGAGAGAAGTAGGCGTTTATTAAAACAGTGATGTCATCCAGCGCCTTGTGCTGGTTTGCTACACCGTGTAATGAACGGAATAACAAAGAAAAAATAGAAAAGAGTAGAGAAAGGTTAGAAAACAAAATTTATATAAGGGAAATATAAGAGAGTATAAAAATAATACAAGGAAAAAAAATCTAGATGTGAGTGTTTCATTGGCAAGCGTCATTTACCACTTCAGTTCACTTTAGAACACTACAGCCTATGCTGTAAACGAGTATTTTTCAAAAACTTCAGGAGAGCTTCTGTGGCCTTATCACCGTCAGAAGATGTCATCCAGGGACCAAACACGATGTCGATGCTTATTTGTTCTTCCTCTTTGATGTTGAGGTGTTCCTTCATTAACTGCGTTTCATGGCTGTACTCCTCGCATTCGCAGACTACGGGTTGGATGTTATGGACGCCGCCGCACGATGCACATTCAGGAGACTGGGCTTTTCCTACTCTGTTGGTGTACGCAACTTTGAGCCGCAAGCGGTGTATCACGGTCTCCGTTGGTCTTGGTAAACCTGGTGGAGCCGAAACTGTAGCTTAGGATCAATATTGTAAAGATATCTGTAGTGGTATTAAAGGTTTTTCCAAATAGACGATGTTATTTCTTGGCCGATGTTTCTGACCATGCTATTTGCATTTGGTCTCGAGAATGGAATAGAGACAATAATAATGCTTTCGTGGGCATCTCTAGCAGCTCTGTCGGCAAGAACATTTCCGGTTACACCGGAGTGGGCAGGAACTTTGTAAAGTAAAATGGTGTCCCTGGCACAAAGCTTTACGAGCTGCTTCCAAAATATCTTGTGCAAGTTGTAAATATGGGCTACTTTTTTCATCGAGGATAGGGTGCAGATCACGTGAAAGGTTCTTTGGCTAGGTGTTCGCCATTTCGTAAAGCCCAAATAAAAGCGTGGCCCCGGGGCTCAACACACTAATTTCTTTTGAGAAGGGGGGGGGGGGGGGGGGGGGATGAAGTCATCGCAGTAAAAAAAGGCGTTTACGCCAGGCTGGATCGAATTCAGACCATTTACAATATTAAGCGAGGGTCTCTCCAGCATGTCACAACACTTTCTTCTTTATTGCGTCTAGGGTGACCACCTTCCTGCTAGCGAAATGCGGGACACGCGCGGCAGGGGGAGGGGGGAGGGGGGAGGGGGGGAGGGACAAAGGAAATTTATTAAGACGCACACAGCGACCCGAGGCTCTGTTCACACATTTGTTAATTTGTACTGTTTATACACGTGCTAATTTTATTGAAGCAATTAAGCTAAAATAATTTCCATTCCCAATGATATATTTTTGAATGCCAAACATGTTATGAAATGTGTCAAAGTTGAAAACCTAAAAATCGACTGTAGCAGAACTCAATGCATAAAATGGAAATAAGAAATAGTAAATCTGTTTTCGGGTTATCGTTTTCTTTCAACACTTACTTTTATCAACATGGTTCTACGCAAAATTTTAACATTATGTTCTTTTTCCAACATTGCAAATAATGCTGTCTTCAATAAAAAAATCCGACGCCACCTTTTCGCATTTACACAGCAAATTGAAAATAATTACAATATTTTATATTTAAACTTTTGCCGAGCAATTTTTCTTACAATATTTTGCGCCCACACACGCGCACAACGGCGCATGCGCGTCTACTCTCCTGCAAGAACGACGTGTCGCTTCCCGCAATGCTTGGATAGAAAATGGCGTACCATTTCGATTCAAACGATTACCAGCGACCTCCGCGCTTCCCCGTGCCCCGTCGTTCGGCAGCACCATTAGTTGTGGAATGAATTTTACGACAGTGCGAAATGCGGGACATTTTGAAAATTTTAGAATTTCTCGCGGGACGCGGGACACGAGCCCTCAATGCGGGACAGTCCCGCGAGTCGCGGGACGGGTGGTCACCCTAATTGCGTCACGACATATCACCGTGGGATGAGAAGCTATATGGCGGGAAAGCCCTGCAGGGCATCCGCTATGCATCCGGCAGATTGGAGCTTGACACCCCTTCACACGTTTTAACGTGAAATGTTATTTGGCTAGATGTTCGCAATTTCGTGAAGCCTGGATAAAAGCGTGGTCGCGAGGCTCGGTGCTGATTGGTTAACTGGGAAGTCATGTGACCAGAGGGTAGACGAGGAGGAGCTCGCGGACCACCTGCCCGCGTTTTGAGGGAGAGGAGTTCGAGAGCATGGAAGGCTCTGGAAGATCGCCAGGTCTATCAGCCCGATTAGACGTAGTCTCGCTTCCATTTATGAACAACTATCGGGTGTACACATTGTGCGCGTTAAACTCTCCGATGAAGAGCGCCCAAAACGTAGGCGTCTGGCGTCTGGAAACTTCGTGGATCGCTAAACGTTTGTGATGCTAGAACGTTCCAGGCAAATGGGAGAAGGGCATTATTGCAAAAAGAAATGTTGAAAAATATTTTTAAGGTCCTACTTGTCCCATTGCGCGAAAAAGCGGTGTCGTTGTGCCCTAAAGATGGTTATAAAAATACGTCATCATGCACGCGCCGCTCGATCGTATGTTCAAGGACGACGCCGTGTTTGGCGTCGTCCTTGAGGTCGTCCTAGACGTCTCCCTCTAGATGTAGTCCTTGAGGTCGTCCTAAAGGTCCTCCCTAACGTCGTCCTCTAGGCGCCGTTCTCGACGTCGTCCGAGATGTCGTTCTCTTGGCGTCTTTCTTGACGTCGTCTTTGAGGTTGTCCTGGAGGTCGTCCTACAAGTCGTCCTAGACTGCCTTCTTGAGGTCGTCCTGGAGGACGTCCCAGACATCGTCCTCAAGGCGTCGTTCTCGACGTCGTCCTAGACTCGTCTTCTAGGCGTCGTTCTCGACGTTGTCCTAGACGTCGTCCTTAAGGTCGTCCTAGAAGTCGTCCTAGACATCGTCCTTGAGGTCGTCCAAGGGGTCGTCCTCGGGCGTTGTCCTAGACGCCGTCCTTGACGTCGTCCCCGACGTCGTCCCAAAGGTCGTTCTAGACGCTGTACTTGACGCCGGTCTCTAGGACGTAGTCCTATGCGTGGTCCTAAACATTAACAGGTGTAGAAACATTACTCGAAAGCATTCCTCCCGCGGGAGTACAACGCTTTCGCTTTCCTACACGCAAGCAGTCTTAAGTGTATATACGCCTTTAATTTGCAACTGCGTCTATAGTAAGCAATTAAAACTTTTTTTTCAAAGCCCTACTAGTTTTCTTTTATATGCGACTTGCAAACTTTCGAATCACCCTACCCTAATACCAGTATGAAATACTTGTTTTTCTTTCTAATTTGGTGTAAGCATATTGATCAACTATTTCTGCTGGCATCGAGCCTGCTAAAAGTCAAGAGGGGGCCCTGAAACGGAGGACCTCAATATTTGTGGATCTTGCAAGCTATAACTGCGTTTGAGTTGCAAAGTTCTCTACACTCTTGGTCTCTGACACAGAGCTCTCAGCACCGGTCACATCTGCTCATACAGCGTATACAAGAGACATGGTGTTCGCTGCAGGCATGATGACTGAATTTGCTGCGGACATTGCTCAGGCATGTTCGAAGGATGTTTGCTTCATACACATGACTCCTTTAAACATGTGTGCAGACAGTTTTTGTATGACCGATGTGACTGGACCATCTTACAGGGAATAAGCACACATCAGACAATGTCTCCAGACAGTCTTTTATGTGCGATGTTTTCGCAGTTTGGCCGCGGCTTTAAGAACTCGTTTGAAACAAAAACTGTTGGGTATTAAGTATGCTGTACCCAGCACAATTAGTCTTTATTGCATGATAACTGAGTTTCTTTCTTCAAAAACCGCGTTACGAATTGTATATCTAACGTTCACCAGAAAGGTGTTCCCCTTGCTTCCACAATGACGCTGTTTTTTTTTCTCGTTTTTTTTTTATAAATTTTAATCCTTTTTGTTGTTGTTTTTCGCGGCGTTTTTTTAAATTTATTTTTATAATGCATCGATTTTATATTCGTCTTTTATTGCCTGTCCGCTTCCCATAAAACTGAGCAGGTGACCAGTGGCTGTACCACAAGCGCTCTCTGGTTGTAACTGTGTTTGCGGGTGTCATCGCGTCAAGAAGGTCGAGCTCCCCAACACAATTTTTACGGCCGCTATTGGAGTGGCTGCGCAACTGATTTCGGGGCATATGTGTAACTCGTGGCGCGCTAAACTTAGCGGTAAATCTTTTCGGGAAGTGGCGTGTTGCCCGACGTCATGTCACAGTGTCACCTGACGTCGCAGTTTCCCCTCTAAATTTAAGTTGAAAATGTCTGCGGTACACCTGACGGGAATTTAGTGTCACGTGAGGTGACGATCCCTATTGAAAATTCCATCAAGCTACGTAATTTGGGACACTGACTGCCAGTCAGCAGCCTTGGTGGAACGTGATGGACCATCAGACGTCATCTGATGGTCCATCAGATGACGTCTGACTGCCATTGCCAAGGGAATTTCATCAACAAGGGCAGCATTTATATAAGAGTAAAGCTATACGCACTCATAGATATCGCCAAATGCCTCAATAAAACAAAAAGTTCGAGAAAAAAAAAAAAAAAGCAGCACCACCGCGCATCGAACCCGCGACCACATGCGTACAAATCGGACACCCTAACCGCTATGCTACGCCCCACCTTTTTTTAATCTTTATTAGAGCATACACAGCACAAACACCTTCAGGCTAAGCGTACAGTCTTTTGATTAGTACATATCAATTAATACGTTGGGGGCTCTTTAGGAGTCTCTCACACATCCCAACCCACTCAGGAACAGTATCCTGATGTGCATAGGTACTACGTATTTCAGTCACAAATTCTATAAAGTATGCCTCAACCGGTCGCGGGTTAAGGTCGCATGCCTCACCGCCATTCGCGAACACCAGATGCTGTACAGGCCAATTAACATTATAAGGTCGACCGTTAGAGAAACTCGCTTTGAGTATTCGTTTTATACAAAATGCTTTGGCTGCAAATGCAGTTAAGCCGTCAGCATGTTATGCAAAGCACTCGTACATCACTCGCCGTACTTCAGTTCTACTCACCTGCCATGTAGAGTACTTTCGCGTCGTAGAACGATCCTTTTGTTCGCGCATCACCGGCCCAGTAGACCTGGTACACCCTGTCGTCTTCAACTACACCGCTTAAGTCCCTTACATCGTCGGAACACACAACAGGCTGGGTCTTGTCGAGTAGAAATTCTACTAAAACATAAGACATTGTAGAGCCCGGGCAGGATCGACACGTTGAAGCAAGAGGGCAAACAAACCCAGTCGAGAGCGATCGTTCATGAAAGCTCGGCGAAGCCTCTATGGGCGAAGCGAAGTCGGCGAAGTGCGAAGTGTCGTGTTCGGCGCTTCCGCGGCCCTCTGATCAAGGTTGTCAGTCGGTTGCGTGTCATATCTCTAACGTCAGCGGTTTTATGGGCTCACGTCCCAAAATCGTTTTCTCGTGCATAGATTACTTTTCGTATTCATAGATTTGACGAAATAGTGGTATCCGAACGAACTTTACGTCCTTTGACCGTACGTCTGTCTGCACGTCAAAGCTTTCTGACGTACAGTCAGAGACAATCGATGTACAGTCAGAATCACCACCAAGACATCCTGATGGCATTTCGCGGCGGCCGACTGCCACCAGGAAACCATCAGAAAGCCGACAAGCGGGGTCTGACTGGAGTTTGACTGTCGGTCAGAGTAACTTGTTGGCCAATCAGACATGCTTGACGTACAGTCAGGCACAGTCAGCGGTCCACTAGAAAACATTGACTGCCAAGCAGGGTTACATTGATGGATTTTTCCTTCGGGATGCCACGTGAAGCCACGGTGCGTGACGTCATGTGACGTCACGGTGTCGCTTGACGTTATAGTGTCACATGATCACCGTTTATCAAGCTTAACGTGATATAGATCGGATAAATTTCAGCACAGCAGTGGGTAACTATGTGCAGCAGAGCTGCCAGCGTCCGAGCTGTTAGTCCCGGCAGACCGAGCGAGGCCTCTAGAACACACTACTTACTATTCGATTGCCACGTGTAGCTTTGCTCGACGCCCTTGAAAAGACCGGAGAAGAGGAAGAGAGACCCGAGGAGAGCCCCTAGGAATCCCTCCCTCCGAGGCGGGGCGCTTGGCCGTCCGCCTCCGCCAAGGCACACGCACGAAATCTGGCGTCGCGTCTTGATTCGACGCAGATAGGCGACGCTCTAAGTGCCGCGACTAGGCGCGCATCGCCCACGCCACGGGGGACGCTTTTAGAACCCGCGACCCCTTCGCCACTGCACTCACCGCCGCGCTTTCTGCCAGACGCCGAACAATGAGCTCTCGTTGAAGGAGACCCCGGTTTAAACCCCCGGTCGAGAACTGACTGGGACCTGGCGCCCCGAGGCAACCCCCCCGAGATTAAGAGAAAAGCGGCGGCTCATTCGAGTTCATGGCTCCCTCCCGCTCATCGCGGAGTTTCAGATTCGGGGGTGCGATAGCGAGTCGCGGTTGGAGGAGCGCCGATTAGAGGGGAGCCCCGCTCGACGCTGGCATGTCGCGACTCGCAGACCTCAGCAAGGCAGCGCGGCTGGCTGCTGCGCTGGCTCGGCTGGCGTGCCTTCTTTTCGCTGTATACCTGCACGGTTTCGTGAACGCATCTGCGCGCGGGGAGGCAATATGCCTGTGTGCGACGTGGCGTGCACCTTTCGGGCCAGTTTGTCGCTGGTTCCTGGCTCGTGCTGGGAGCAGCAGTGCCGGGCTGCGATGTCGTGTATATAGGTAGCATTCCGAGACTCAGTCGCGGCATATTCACGTTTTAATTAGTCCCGAACTCATTTGTGCTGTTGAGAAGTAACCCATTTTGATTGCCACCCTCTCAGATGCGCACAAAGTGTCATCTTTACAATCTCGGGTGTTGCCGCGCGGTATCAATAGAATCAATTTTCTGAAGCTGCTGCCACGCAGCTCGTACATGCATCAGGTATAAAAAACGCGGTGTTCAACGCAGACATGGCGACAGGAGCACCTACGAACATTTCTCCATCATGTTCGAAGCATGCTTCCTTCGCTTCCAACTCGAGACTGAATGTCCCAGGACTGTCACAGGAACGAGCATACGCCTCAGATAGTGTGTGTAGATTGTCTCTTGTACGATGCACTTGCTATGTAACCGAAAGCCGGGGTCACACTGCTTATACATTACACAAAAGACAGTCTGTATACCGATTCGAACGCGAGTCACCGGGAGATCCGTGCTTTGAATGCCGCGTGGGAATCAGTTCAAGGAGGAAACTTGGGCAGGCGGCATTCAAACCATGGATATTGCGGTGACTGTGAGCTTGAGAGATAGGGTGTGTGTACTACACGGTGTAAGATACAGTCTTACACCGTGGTCTACTATCCCACAGGGCACTTGATAGATCCATCGAGCTTGAGTAGAGCGGTGAGCCAGCGGCCGAAAACACCCCCTCGCCCCCCCCCCCCCCCCCCCCCCCCCGTGTTGCCGCCATCTTGATCGTTTGCCATATTAGTGATCACGTGACGTTAAGATGGCTGCGCCCAGAGGTGGGCCAGATCAGATTGGCCAGATCACGGTCAGCAGAGCCGTGTTCCAAAATTCACTCCATCTCACCCAAGGGGATCGAGTCAGACTTGTGCCTATCTCAAATACTCTGCTCAAGATACTGTATTTTAAATACTTTTTGAAGTATCTTGGTATCTTGCAAATAGTTTTGATGGGGAGTATTTGATACTCTATTTTAATTACAATTCTGAGTATCGTGTACTCATTATCTTAAATACATTTTTGACATTCTGCCATTTTCCGAGTTTTTCGGTATGAAGTGGCGTGGGCGCGGCACGAGCAAACGTGAACATTCTTTCGAGCAACCGAATCCAGTTGATAGCTCCGAACGCTGACGCCGAGTGCTGAGTCATTGTATTGGTTGTCCCCATCCATGTAGTTCTGAAGTTAACCGCTTGAAGCGCCACGGTCTGATCTGCCCCCCCCCCCCCCCCCCCCAATAGCTAAAGCGACCTCTTTCTGGTTGTCCCAGAAATGTTTTGTAACATGTATCAGTGATATTGCCACGCGCGTTGCCCAGCGAGCGCGTGGCCGAATGGTTACCGCGCTTGGCTCTCGCGCGGAGCCTCCGGGTTCGATACCAGGGAGCGGACTCCTCTTTTATTTATTCTTTCAACTTGACATTCTCGTAACTTCGAAATCCTTGTCGTCTGATCAAGTTACAAGTGCTCTACGCGCCGAACTTTCTACGCCGAATGTTCCAGAAACCCACGCGGGTACAAAAGGTGCTCCGAAAGAGGTCCGAAGTCAGTCTCGCCCCAGCGCTCGATCCTTCTGTTTCGCCTACATTGGCGCCAGCGATGGTATCCTTTGTCTATTTTGTTTTGGACACAAGTTCGCCCCATTAAACGTTTAATTTCCTCATTTATTCGCCGCCTCATCATATGTCATTCGTGACAGTATCCTGCTCCTTATAGTTGGACAGCATAGAATACTTTTTTTTTTTTTTTGCTTTTTGCCCTACGATACTTTCTTTCTTCTTTTTCCGTTTTGTGTTGTTGCGTGCTAATAAACCATTCTGGTAACCTAGATATGCGCAGCTGTATAACTGTGTTTGTCACTGACGTCGATACAAATTACTCAATGCGGAAAGATCCTCAAAAGTAATTGAATTACATTTCTAAGTATTTGTACTCTACTCAAGATACTTTACAGTGAAAGTAACTTGAGTAGTATTTTAAATACTTTATGAAGCAGGTATTTAGTAACTTAACTTAAATACTTTTATCGAGTATTTTGTCCAACACTGGATCGAGTCCGCCGGAGTGACCCGGATCCTTTCGAATAAGATTGGGACATAGCCCCAGAGGGCCCATCTGCTGATTGGGATCTGGCCAATCTCAATCTGATCTTCCCCACCCACCTATGGGCGCAGCCTTCTTGACGTTGTGGTCACTAATGTGGCAAACAGGCAAAATAACGGCAACCGGGGGAATTCCATTCCCGCTGCAGGCGTGAGTTCCGGTTTACGGATGTAAGGTCATACTCAAGGTCGTTGGGTGTATTCAATCGCTACAATCTTCGAAGGGGACTTGGCTAATGACGAGAGTGAAAACGTGCTTTGACATAAGGAAGCAGTCTGCGCTCTGACATTAGGCATGACGTTTCAGGTATTAAGTCATAATCAGTGTCACGGTGCAGACCACGTTCTTTTCTTTTTTTTCTTCTTCTTTTTTTGTTTTTTGCAATGAAGACGCATTGAAATTTTCGGAGTGCATAAAGCTGCTGTGTATACGTATGCGGGAAACTTAAATCAACTATTAAACAAGTTTATCTTGTCCTCGAGTATATTCTTTGAAATTAGACCTCGATATACGAGTATAGCCCTATTGTTTGAAAGCGCGACCTCCTTTAAGAAACGCGCAAGGCACCGCCCCCAAATGCGGCTAAGAAATTCGCTGCATCGTTTTTATCTACGCTATAGTTTTCTTCTTTTTTTTTAGCTTAGATGTTTCACAATGTGGACTGTCCTATACCACTGAGCAGAAGGCGAGCTATCCGGTTCAGAATCCAGATTTTGTTTTATATGCGCCGTGTAGTTGAGATTTCTATTGAACGACGAGAGAATAGTGGACTAAGCTGATCCTCTGTCTCTTTCTGGAGAGCACCTGTTGTTCTTCGTTGGGTTGGCTTGTTAACTGTTAAATATTATCAGGCCCTTCAACGAGTGACTTTTTTAACGTTGTGAGATGCATAATGAATGGACAACCTAACCCTTGCAAACTCTTTTTTTTTTTTTTTTTTTTTTATCGCGACAGTTGGCGTGAGCAAAACGTTTTTCAGGGTATACAGCTCTCCCGTCCGCGCCTTTTTCAGCGCAACTTAAAATAAATTATGTAATTTTTTTTTTCAAATTAACTTTTTTTTATTTTACACGAAGGAAGTTGAGGCAAATCTAAGCGCATGCATTCACGTATTCACACTCCATTTCACTCTAAGTTCAACCGCATGCCGGTGCTACAGTCGGATGCAGCCAATCGAGAAACGCCAAAAGTGCGTCGTCATGGCGCTGAGCGCCTTTGAGAGTTTGCTACAGTCAACCAAATCAATCAGGCATCGTGCCATGGTCCCATGCTCTTTTCCTTAGCATGGAAGACCTAGAGTCTGTAATCCATTGGTGTGAAAAATGGCAGATGACATTAAACTTCAATAAATGTAGATCCCTATCAATTTCCCGCAGTTCGCGTGCCACACCATTTTCGTATTACTTCTCTAACACTCAAGTAATAGCATGCTCATCTTATAAGTACCTGGGTGTTCATCTCACCTTTAATCTATCATGGACTACTCACATAACTTCTGTTATTTCTGATACTAACCGTTCTCTCGGATACTTGCGCCGTAACCTTAAACTTGCTACACCCTCCGTAAAACGACTAGCGTATACTACTCTTATAAGATCGAAATTAGAATACGCCTCATCTATATGGTCCCCATGGCAGTCCTACCTTGCAAATAATCTAGAATCCGTCCAAAACAGAGCCCTTCGTTTTATTTATAACAACTACTCGCCATATACCAGCATATCAGGATTACGCCAATCAGCTAACTTTCATTCACTTTCCCTTCGCCGCCGAGTATCACGCCTTTCTCTCCTCCATCGAATTTTTTATCACAATAGCCACCTCAAATAATCACTGCTATCACCTTCCCATCGTATTTTCCCGCGTCTAGATCACCTATGTAAATTACGTCCAATTCGATCATCAACTGTTTCTCACCAGACTTCCACACTACCATTGGCCATCGAGGATTGGAATTCACTACCTCATAACATCGTTTCTGTTAATGATGCTACTAAATTTGTTGAAGCCATTACCCTCTCTTTATCTAACCTACCTAGCTAGCTTACAGTGTTATAATTGTGTTTACTGTTCTATTTGTTTTTATTCTATTGCCACCCCCTTGTATAATGCCCCACGGGCCCTCAAGGAAAAATGATGATGATTAGCTGATTGAAAAAAGAAATAGTTTGTAGACTTTGAGGCATCTGGTATTAAGGCCTGCCCACTATCCTTCCACTCAAAGCCAATCAGAACTAGGCGTCGTTCTGACGTCACCGCCACCCAATGTGCAAGAAGCAGACAACGTTCTCTCCGCATGGCCACTCGAAACCTAGAGTCGTTTCTATCACTGCCCTTTACCTCCATGGGCCTTGGTTGGCGAGGCACAGAGACTGAGAGACAACAATCGGACCAAGAAATGTTGTTAATATAAGAGTACATGTTGAAAAAACAGCGCGACTAAGACGAGGACACAGAGACGAAGAGAACACAAGACAAAGCGCTGACTATCAACTGGTTTGTATTACACACTAAGGAAGAATGACAATGAAATGAAAAACATGGAGTCAAATGTTCGCGCGCTTGCTTGGCGCCTCGTGAAATATGTCCCTTTCTTCTTTTTTCCCCGATCGTAGATTGGTTTTCTTCTTTCTTTCCTCGGGAGCTTTTGTCACCCTGAATCCAAAAACTTCATCTTGCTGGGAGTCAGAGTCACCGATGGTTGGCTCACACACGAACTGTTGTTCTTCGTGATGTTGTAGGCTTCTATCATTTCTCAACATGTTTGGTCGCGGTGTTGTCACGGATTCAGGGTGACAAAAGCTCCCGAGGAAGGAAAGAAGAAAACCAATCTACGATCGGAGAAAAAAGAAGAAAGGGACATATTTCACGAGGCGCCAAGCAAGCGCGCGAACATTTGACTCCATGTTTTTCATTTCATTGTCATTCTTCCTTAGTGTGTAATACAAACCAGTTGATAGTCAGCGCTTTGTCTTGTATTCTCTTCGTCTCTGTGTCCTCGTCTTAGTCGCGCTGTTTTTTCAACATGAACTCTCACCAACTCGCCCAGTTATCTATCCTTATCAATAAGAGTACACATTATCTGCACGAGGTTCCGATTCAGCGAAAGGAATTCGAATACGGATGTAGAAAACGAGACAGAGAAGGATATGAAAGTACGCGGGGGGTAGGGTGCCGAACTCTGGCTGGAATGACGTAAAGCTATAGCTGCCTTCGTCTCTCAACGCACAGTTCAAACGCCTTCGAACGCGTTCACCATTCGCATTTGAACGCTGAGCAGAGGTCGGCATTTTAGGTCGCCCTCACTCACCCTCACCCTCACAGCCACACTCACCTAAGCCCCTCACTCACCCTCACAGCTACACTCATCTTCAGCCCCTCACTCACCCTCACCCTCACAGTCACACTCACCTTCAGCCCTTCACTCACCCTCACTGAACCTCACGGCCCTCACGCACTCACCGCCCTCACGGCCCTCACGCCCCTCACTCACTCATGGCCCTCACGTCACTCACCGCCCTCACGCCACTCACCGCCCTCATGGCCCTCACCGCCCTCACCGCCCTCACGGCCCTCCCCGCCCTCACGGCCCTCATCGCCCTCACGGCCCTCACGCACTCATAGCCCTCACGCCACTCACCGCCCTCACCGCCCTCACGGCCCTCACCGCCCTCACGGCCCTCACGTCACTCACCGCCCTCACGCCGCTCACCGCCCTCACGCCACTCACACCCCTCACGCCCCTCACGCACTCATGGCCCTCACGCCACTCAGGCCAGCTTCAGATGGGGCAATTTTGCCCAGAAACTTTACGTCGCAACACCAGCAACACGGGCCGCCCGCGATCACACGCAGCCAGACTTTTACACGTTACTGAAAAATAGTAAGTAATTACATTTACAATTACTCGCGGCTAAATTGTAATTTATTACAATTACAATTACCCTCCCATGAAAGTAACTGACCGTTACCCCAAAAAGTAATCCGTTACTTTCGTGGCGTTTCTTTTAACATTATTGTCCTCAAGTAAGAAACAAAGGGAAGAGGGTTATTCAAGCTCTTATTGTTGCCACCTGTTCCATTTAATGACCTTGAGTATTTTGAGCAAAAGCTGGCTCTCGAAAGTCCCGTCAGACATCTTGCGTTATTTCTTACTCGATATGTCGACTGCTACGCTGAATACCATTTGAGCTGAGGCACTGGACGGGAGTGCCATACTGTTCCTCACGAATGCTTCATGCTGTGCATCGAGCTTTTTCAGCGAAGCAAGTGGAGACGGAGCGTTGTCTCGTGTTGTGACATTATGAAAATGGTCGTAGTCACTATAACCGAGAAGGACATTGTTAATTCTTTTCAGTGCACTTACTGCCTCAAGCTTCCTGAAGAGGCGCACAATCACATGGTGTCCTCCTCTCCCCGTCTTTGATCGCAAAGAAAAAACTAAGGGACTAAAAAAAAGCGGAAATACCTTCGACAAAAAATCGAATTAAACAATTCTACAAAAAAAGGGGGGGGGGGGGGGGGGGGGCCCCTTTTTTTGTAGAATTGTTTAATTCGATTTTTTGACATTGATGTTAGGGTCTAAAAAAAAAAAAAAGCTAGATTCAGGGGCTTGGTGTTGCAAAAAAAGGCTTTGCGGAACTGAAGAGTGCCAAGCCTCCCTTTACGCTGGTCAATTCGCGTCACAGTGTCACTGCGCTCGACTTTACAAAAAAAAAAAAATCTTCAATTAGAATTGGGAGGGGGGGAGGGGGGGGGGGTTGGTTCTGACAAAAAAAAAATGTAACAGATTACAAGGAATCCGTTACGTCAAAAATGTAAGGGAATTACTTTAAAATTACTCTAGAAAATATGTAATTATTCCGTTACTAAATTACTGACAAATGTAAGGGATTACAAGTAATTTCGTTACTTGTAACGGATTACGTACAAGTCTGCACGCAGCAACCAATTGCTGCAATTTGACATCGTCATCATGAAATTTTATTTTTCTTGTACTATTTAGACACAACTACGCGTTATAAACGTGTTTTTATGCATTTAAGTCTCGTTAAGAATACTAATGCACCTTTCTGAAACAGTTTATTTCCCCCCCAAAAAACCGATCGATTTCAAACCAGAACCAAGTCTTTCGGTGTCATCATCACGGGCACGAGGTATCACGTGAAAATTTTGCGTCCCTGATTGGATGCAGCCGCTTCAAACGTATTCGAATTGCTCCGAGCTGCTTGCTTATTTCGAGCCCGACCCGATCTCAGCAATTCGTGTCGATCTAGGGAAAGTTAGAGAACAACCCGCCATTAACACCAAAATTGCTGAGAAAGATGCTCGATCTGAAGGGCGCCTCACGCACTCACCGCCCTCACGCACTCATGGCCCTCACACACCTCATGCACTCACCGCCCTCACGGCCCTCTCGCCTCTCATGTCACTACCCTCATGCACTCGTGGCGCTCACGCCACTCACCTCCCTCACGCCCCTCACGCACTCATGGCCCTCATACCGCTTACCGCCCTCACGGGCCTCACGGGCCTCACTCACCCTCACGGGCCTCACTCACCCTCACGGGCCTCACTCACCCTCACGGGCCTCACTCACCCTCACGGGCCTCACTCACCCTCACGGGCCTCACTCACCCTCACGGGCCTCACTCACCCTCACGGCCCTCACGGCCCTCACTCACCCTCACTCACCCTCACACTCATGAATTTTCCTGGTTCAGAAACTCACTCACCCTCACCTCACCTGTGAAGATGAGGGTGAGGGAGGGTGAGTGAGGGCCCTCATGAGTGAGGTTTGCCGAGGTATGACGCTGAGTAGAGATAAAGGCAGCTATAGCTTTGTTTCACCTTCAGCCCAGACTCAGCCATCGGTATACGAGCTGATGGTACCAATAATCCATCAGACTGCGTCAAAAGCGCACCATCATGACGTTCGTCATGTTTCTGTACTCGTTCTAATCATCACTGAACCAACCATAAAGAAAAAAAAAAGGCACAGTGACTTGCGCTTCTGCAGCTGCTTGATTGGCCCCACTGCGTGTTGACTTTAGCTGAAACGAGATCAGAGGGCCTTTGACCCTCTGATCTCGTCCTCTTCCAAGGAATAGATAAAAAAGCCCATGTTTCAAAAATAATTTCTGCTATCACGTTAAAAAAAAAAAAGAAAAGGTTTAATAAATGGCTTTCGGGTTATAAAAGCGTCCCATCTTTCATTTTCCCACTCTAAAACCGTCATTAATTTATTTCGACGCTCTACCAACAGTAAAAACCGATGCAGTGATGCAACTGGCAAGCTGGAAGTTTCACACCTTGGCTCACGCGATCCGAAATGCAGGAACGCCCGGCTTCCCGTATCGCTATACCACACACACGCGCGCGCGGAGATAAAGCGGCGTGAGGTGTTTCTCTCCTTTTTTTTATTTCGTCAGCTGCGTTGGAAGGTGGCTCTCATTAGCTAAAAAAGTCACGCGCACCGCGAACCGTCAAGCGTTTACAGCCTCGCGTCGTTTCAACACCGTTCTCGGCCGGCGCTCTCTATCTGTTATATACAGTTCCGCTGAAAAAGAAAACCTGCGGGCAGGCTGCACAGTTGCGTCACTCCATGTACGTGCTGGTTGTACACAGAATAGAGGTGCATGGCTACATCGAGCGCGCCGCCTTTTTCGCAGCTTGGCGCAGTCTCGCCATATGTTCGCTCGTGTAACTCTCGACTGCGTATCATGTTCAAGCAGGCGCCTCGACTATACCGCCTGTGCATGTAGTGTCCTATCTCTCCACCGATGAATTTGAGGTATACAATAGCCGCACTGGGGAGTTTCTAAAAAAGGAACGAAAAACATGCCTCGGTTATAACGGAAAATGATGAAGTGTACAGTCGCCGGTCATAGGAGCTGGCCCAGTTACAGGGCCGTGAAACGATATTGGCTAGGAATATTTATGACTATGCACATCTTACTGCCACTAGTGGGACACAAGAATACACTCACATGCAACGTCGCTGACCAAGAAGCGTTTTTTTTTTTTTTTCTTGTCGCTGCATAATTTTATACAGAAAAGAGAACGTTCTTTATTAGTCTCTCCTTACACAAACCCTTGATGTCGAAGTTGTGAGGATCCCATTGTTGGCCTTGTCAGCAATGCGATCCCCAGGATTACGTCACGAAGCTTTACGATCCCCGGGGTAACCGTATTTAAATGCGGCTCGTACAGTGGACACGATCACTGCGTGATCATTTGATTTGGGCTCGTGACAATGTAGTTGGTCAGCCATTTCAATGTTGCGACGAGTCACTCGCTGTAAATTTCTCGTCTACAGCGAGTGACTCGTCGCAACTTTGAAATGGCTGACCGACTACACGCTGTATAAGTATCCGCACAACCCCAATTATTACAATCAACGCCAAGATTTGCATTCGGGGTTTAAGGCTGCGCGCACTCGATGCGATGACGCGAAGAGCCGAACCTTAACAATGTGTGAACTTAGTGCGTGCCCTCCACTTTGCCAACCCCAGCGTGTGGGTATGATAAACGTCGACGTCATATATTCGGTTCTGGATCACATGGCCGCTTGTTCTGTCTGCGAGGAAAGGGCGAACGCTGCTCGTTTTTCTCCAATTTTTTTTTTTTTTTTGCGACTGCCATTGCAGGGAGAAAACAAAAGACAAAAAAACAAATTATAAAGTTCGTTTCGTAGGTTATGAATGCAACAGAATCATTTTAAGCGGAATTTACTGAAATTACAAAAATTGCTGCATCGCCCCTTTAGGAGGACATGCGCCAGGGGAAAATATTTTTGTTTACTATTTACGATAATTTAATGGAGTTTTTACAGCTTATAGTGCTTGATCGACTTTTTATAAATATGGTGTTAGTTTTGATATAACTTGTTTTTCTATGTTCTGAATGCAATGCACATGCGGGGAAAAAATATATTTTCGCGCAAATTCAGGGGCATAACAGCACACTTAAAAGAGCACAGTAAAAATAAACTAAATATCTTCTTTTGATTCCCTGAGTGAATTTAACAACATAAATAATATGTGCGATACCTATTTTATTTTGAAATAATTGAAAATCGCAAAAAAAAAAAAAAAATTCCAAAGGGCTAAAAGAAGTTTTTTAAAGTTTTGATAAATATAAGAAAAAAGCATACAGTCCGACCAAACCTTTACATTCCACATATGCTAAAGTACGCATATACATGCCGAATTAGGGTTGTGATAGCGCAAAGTTAAAAACAAAACATATGTGCGCAAATTGTAAAGAAGCTCCTAAACTATGTAGAGAAGTGCGGATTCGATTCTTACCGTAGATCTGCATCAACACTAATTTGCGGCGGGAATAAAAATATTTTATTAATAATTTTCCGTTGGAAATCGAACCTACAGAAGATTACGATGGAGAGGTGGCAGATAGGCCTACTTCTCGAAATAAAAGTGACGGCGGGCGACGTCACAATTTTAAGAACCTTGCACAAAAGAATGGCTAAACTTCATGCCATTCTTACTCCGCGTTTGCCGGGAGGTCTACGTTACAGCACTGCACGGGCCTACTTGCTGAGGCCCGTCCCGAGCCCAGCCCGGTCCGTACTCCGCCCGATGGGATGGCCTGCCTGATCAGGCCCGGCCCGGACTCATCCCGGTGAGAGGCCCAAGGCGTGCCTCCTCTCTTAAAATCAAAGCTGGCATTGGGAGGTGATGGTGCATTTGATTCTTTTAGCCTAGCATGAATGACAGACGGTGTCAAGACGTTATGTGTCAGCCTACAAAGGCGAATGTCAACATGGAGATCTTAATGGCGCTCGTTCAAGAGACGAGGAAAGGTTTTGAGACATTATAGAACATATACAAGTCACAGATCCTGCGGTGTTTAGTATGAACTAAAGTGACGATGTATTAAAAAATTTCCGTATTTACGTGTTTCCGGGTCTGAGCGAGGTCCGGGCCCGGAAACAATTCCTTCTACTTCTCCCGGGCCCGGCAAAAGCCCAGAACCAGCCTGTGCTACCTGATCCGGGCCCGGCCCGCGAGCCTGGCCGTGGCCGGGTTTTCGGTCGACCCGGCCCCGTGCAGAGCTCTATTCTGAGTAGTTGACTAACTTCGCGATTATAACTGGCACTTATTATTTTTATGCAAAAAATAGGAAGATTCAAAGATAAAAAGCACCAGTAAACCCGAAATTACATTTATGCAAAATATTGCCGTTTTTCGACCCGCATCTTTCTTTAAGTGCATGCCGAAAGGGGTAACATACCGCACGGGGTGCCGTTCGAGTCTAAAAAAAGCCCGTGTGTATTCTTTCCCGCACAAGGATCGGAGAGCCAATCATCGCAACTTATGAAGGTAGCTCAGCGAATAACGATGCCGAAACATGTTTAGACCTCAACATTTTCAGCCTTTACACTGTGCTGAAAAAGGAAGACCAGCGAAGCTGTTCTATAGCGGGAATGAAGTAATGGCCGGCCGGAAGTCGGCAAGCCAGAGTGGAAATTTCACTCGAAAGGTTGCCGCCATCTCTGAGCGACGCGACAACCAGACGACCGGCAAGCTGGTTGTATGGTTGTCGCCGTCGCTTATAGATAGCGGTAGGTGTCCACAGTTTTTTGTCGTCATTTGTTTGCTGACGAACACGATCCTGGAGAAACTAGCCCTTAACAGCTCCGCTGTAAAACGCAGTCTGAATTGTGACATTAAGCGATGCAAGCGTGACGTTTTGCATTGCTTAATGTTACAACTCAGACTGCGTTTTTTGGTCTAAACAGATGTTTCGGCGTCGCAATTCGCTGAGCTGCCTTTGTAAGTTGCGGCGATTGGCTCTCCGAGTGCTATGCGGGAAAGTAGACGCACGGGCTTTTTTTAGAGTGGGCATGCTAAGCTAGAATTCCGACTGCCACATTGCGAAATATAGGAAATGTGGCAGTCTGTATAAGCTTCCTTTTTTTGCAGCATGACGTGCTTTGGGCTCTTCGCATGGCTTTTGTCCAGACCAAGCCTTCACTCAGCTCGCATTGTCATACTCCTGGGCATGCATGTCTACCTGTAGGTATATTCAGTGTTAATTAAAAAAAAATATCAGGAAAAAAAAAAGATGCTGGTGAATTTATTTAACAGCCAGGTACATCTTCCGCTTTCAAAAGCGAACCAATTTGTTAATCCCTCTAGACTCACTTTGTTTACAAATTCTACAATCCTGTCGCCCGAGAGAATGCTATCACCACGTCTCTTCTCTTCGGGCGTAAAGCGGCGCCAGTTGCTTTCCAACAAATTCTATTAGACGGGGAGAACCTCCATTAGCTGCCGGGCCCCCGGGGCGATTGCGCATAGCCCAAGATGGCGACACCGTGCGGGGGCCCCGCGCTGCGGGAAACCAGCTCCGCGTGCAGCATAAACTGCGGGAGCCGCTCGTTAATTCGGAGGCGACCGAAAAGCGCCAGATGTCCATCGCGAGATCCTCTCGCTGGAGCGCCGTCCGTTCGCTATACCGGTCTCCGAGTCGCATCTCTGAACAAATCTCTAGCATCCGAACGACGCACACTCGGCGAGAAAGAGGCGGAAAAAACCAGAGTGCACGTGGATGCTTCAGACAAGCATCTTCATTCGCTATTCTATCTCATATCGTAGTAGGCTCCGAACGACAGGACATCGCTTTTCGGGTGCACAACCCGCCTTGCAGTCCGACACAACACGCTCGCCGCGATCGTACTTTGATTGGTGCAAGGATCCGAGATTCTTGTATTTAGTATATACTCCCGGCTCGGGTACATTACGCGGGGTGGCGTTCAGTCCGTTGGAGGTCGAGGCTTTGTCCGTGCCGGTCGGGGCAAGTGCTTCCTAAAGGGGCACTGATACCCCAAAGGTCGTATTGGTTTTCGTTATCAAAAACGATGCAAGTTGTAGTCATAGACAGGAAAAATAAAATAACACAACGCAAAAAAAAATTACCCACGCGCGCGAGCGCCTTTTTTATTTTTGGCGCCCTTCTCTCCCGCTTTCCACCTCCTCGCTTCTTTTTATTTGTGACCTAATCAATTAGGAAATTTAGAATCTTTGTAAGGGACATTTAAATAATATTTATTATTGGCATTCGTAAAACTTTTTTTACCGCAATTGCGAACGCCACTACGGCCCTTCTTTTTGAAATACCAAAAATCGGAGGCCGCGGTGTGACGTCGCCACATAGCTTTTTATCCTCCCTCGGAAAACACGGCGCTGGTCGACGCACGTAGCACCGAGGGTGATCGGTGAGTCGGGGAATCCGAGGCAGTTCTCCTCTTGAGGTGCCCGACGACCTCTGAGACTTCGAAAAAAAAATTCGTAAAACGGTCAAAACAACTGGGATTTGTGTCTATGTAGAGTAGTTTCCGCTGTGACTACGCCGGGGCAGCCTTTCACGCAGAACCGTGGCCCCTCCCGTCGCTTCGAGAAGTCCACTGCGCGTTCTCTTCGACCTCATACAGTTTCAAAGAATTTGAGATCACCGTTAGAGCCCCAATAGAACTTCAAACTCGAAAGTGAAGCGTCGTCTGCTCACAGCGATAGGCAGCACGCACGGAGCGGTTGATCGCGACGGGACGCGGGCGAACACGACAAGGATGCGTGACAGACACTCGAGTTGCAGGACGACTCAATCTTTGACGTCACTGCAGTACCGCAGATCGCGCGGGACGTTCAAATTTGGCTTTTGGAAATAGTCTTTGTACTTCACAATTACTGAGTTCCGAAGTTTCGAATTTTGAGGGCAATGTCCAGGCATCGTATTCAATCGCTTCGGATAATAAAAAAAAATATTATTTTGATCTGTCAGTGACCCTTTAGGCCGCAGTGACACTGGTCATACGTCGCACAAAAGACACGGTGTTCGCTGCATACACGATGAGGGAATGATCCGCGGACACGACTTAAGCCCGTTCAGAACCTGTCGGCTTCATACATATGTACGCTTTGAACAAGTCTGCAGACAGTTCTTGTATGACCAATGTGACTGAGGCTCTCGTTTCCAGTGTCTCGAATGAATCACGCGGGTATAACACTTCGGGTATACCTGCAGCTGCGTTTAGAAAGGCTGAGCAGTTTTGTACAGTTTGCGGGTCTCCGGCAGCCCGTTTCCTCCGGTTTCATGGGATCTGCAGCTTATGGCGATGCCCGGGAGTCGTCGAAACGTCCCCTCTTGTCACGGTCACTGAGTGTGAGAAAAACGAGCAATTCAGGCCGGCGTTCTTGCGACATGTTCGTCGGACCATTCGGACAACGCGTAATATAATGTATTGCCGGAGACAGTTCTGTGAGGCCAGAATAGGAAGAGGATTCTACAAGAATGCAACCAACCTCTCCGTAACTATGGCCTCGATTTTTGTTATTCGTTTCCTGTGTGGGCAAACGCGTTTCGTTGCAAGTACGCCAGGGCGACGTGGCCTTGCACACCACATGTACCCTCACCCGCATTGTATGAACTATATAACGCTTTGCGTTTTGTCGCGAGGGAACACCTGAAACAGCGGAGCATGCGTCCACGTCGTCATGTAGCGTTGCCCCGTGTGCACTACACGATGGAGTTGCGATGATCGTGTAGATTACCTATACCATGTAATGTAGTGAAAGGGAAGAAAAGGCACTGGGAGGCCGGGTAACCAGGAGGGGTCAGTGCGAGTGTAAGGAATGCTTTCCCGATCTTTACGAGAGTGCAAAAAAACGGTTAGAAATTATCTAGAGGACCGGTTGTGAACACATCTCGGCTGCATGAACTGTGCTCATGGAGGGGAGCGAGAAACCTCGTTCCGAGTGAAATATTTGCGGTAGATTTTTGCTTCCGCAAGCACATTTTTTTGTGCTCTTCCCGTGTTTAATATACGCTCAACGTATATGTCAGTCTGGAATATAAAATGATTGCTAAATACAGATCATCTGAAATAATTTTAGAAAAGCTACAAAATAAATAGTTTACGTGTTTTGGATCCGAACATCAAAGTGCATGATCCCAGCTTGCGGTGAGAACAAGATAAGGTTTCGTGGCTCTTCAAATGAGGCTAACGTGTGAGCAGCTAGAGGCTACCTTTATCCTTCCATAAAACAAAACTAAAAAAAAAAAAGTTGCATTGAGTTTAAAATTTATATCTTCAGTAAGAACACTGTCTCTTCAATTTTATTGACCTGTGTTTTTTTTTTTTTTTCCCCTAAGACGTCGGATACTGCTTCAGCCCGTCTGCAACGCACCGTTGCACGTGTGACGGTCGGATGCTCGTAGCCAACGCGGATATATTCAACTATCCTTCGTAAACAAATAATATCGGAGTACGTAATCTGCAATTTACTTAGACGTAACTTACACGCAATTCCATGCTTTTTTTCTTTATTGCATTTTACTTGAGACCAAGGGAAATATGCACTGTTGCGCAGAAATCACTTCTTACACTATTGGCTGCGAGATGTATTGGTCGCGCCCTCCTAGGGTTGTCTCTCCCGACGTCTTTACCTTGCGAACAGCAAGTTCGATGGTCTTTGCAATTGGCATGGTGGAAGATTGAAATCATTGCGCTCTGAAAACAACACTTCCAACACTTTCAAAATTCAAGTTCTTACATTTCCTCGTATTTCCGTCGATTAAAAAAAAACCTTTGCTGACGTCATACTCAGCATTTGGCCAATCGTGGCAGGCCGACCACACTAATGCTTTTTATCGCTCATGACGATAGCAAACAAAGCATCTGGTCGCCGCCGTGCTCCTGCTGGCGTGAGCAAGCACGAGGAATATCACGCCTGCCAAATCCACCTCATACATGCATGCTGCTCGTGCTTGCTCGCGTGGGACACCAGTCGGGACGCCATTATGGTGGTCGTAGGGAGAGGTGTACCGAGCGCTACGCGTTGTTAGGAAAATCCACGTGCTGCCGCTTTATGACGACAAAAATGGCGTTGTGGTCAGGATACCGCTAATGATACCGGATCGTGTCTGCTCGAAGTGGCTTGGAGTGAAGCGTCTCCTCGGTATTTTGTTGCCGCTGTAGTGTTGTGCGCAAGCGCGCGGGGCACGTGATCGTCTCGTATACGCCGCGAGCTCATGCAGAACGCACTTCTACGCCGAGCTTCCTCGAGTAAAACCTCGCTTGTTACCATGCATTGTTTTACAGCGATAGCTTGGGCTCTTCCCACTGCAGGAAATGACGTCCGTTTTTGATGTTGTAGTTTTAGTTGTTAATACTGATGTTCTAGTTGGCGTTGTAGACGTGGATGTTGCAGTTGGCGTAGTAGGGCGTAGGGTGTCCGTCGTCGATCTCGCCAAATCCTAGAGAAAGATCGCCCGCCGCCCGCGGGAATCGTACCTGGGTTCGCTGCGTGCGAAGCGGAGAAGTTACTAAAGAGCTAGGCCACAGAATCAACAACCCGTCTTGAGTAACTCCGGTACATTGTCTAGGTTTTGGGCTTCCGGCTGTTTTTTAGTGAAGAAAGGGTCCCTGAACTACGAAGGGCCAGTTATTATTTTCTTCTGGCTCGTGTAGTTTTGTATATATCCCATCTCAAAGTCCTGTTAGGGGGGGGGGAGGTCTATGGCGAAACCGAACCTACCGGCTTGAGTACGGTGGCACCCTTCTGATCAGCTGCATGACTATCGTGTGGCGTACCTCGTAAGCAAAACGTACGACTGGCCTAGTCCCAAGAGCCGTTTCGATCAGTCAGGTAAGATGCTACGTTTTACTTTGGTCGCCTTACTTTGGGGACAACTAACAACTTTAGAAAATATTAATACACCTTCATAAACTTGCCTGCCGAAAAGCGAGTTTGCCACGATGTACGCAAGCTCGGAACAAGCCCCCTTCCCCCCCGCCCACACACACACGCACACACGCTTTTCTTCTGAGAAGTACAATCTTGATAGTGTTCAATGCACGTTGAAGAAGCGTTGTGGAATCTAGTAGCTGGGATGGGCAAAATACATCCAAATATGTATCGAAATACAAATACAAAATACTTTGTCAAAAATGTATCTAATTACAAATCTAATTACATTTCCAAAAAAAAAACATTTAATTACAAGATACAAATACAACCAAATGTATTTGGTCTCCTCCAACATATTAACGGCATTAGCGCACACGTATGAGGAAGAGAGAAGGGACAGAAAAGAGCGCTTCTGTCCCTTCTCTCTTCCTCATACGTGTGCGCTAATGCCGTTAATATGTCTAACTACCAACTAGCCCAGTTATCAACCCTTTTACGGTCTCCTCCAAATACTTTTCCAAATACATTCCTCAAAATTTGCGTCAGCGACTTCAAGGCACCTGCAACGGGTTTCTGGGTATCTCATTTTAATTTTGCATCGCACACTCGGGAGTTGGTGTGCGAGGCTCTAGTAACGCTAAAGTTGATGCTTGGGCGAGTTGGTACATACTTCGGAAATTAACGTAATAGAGATATAATCACAAAAAAAATGTAATCAGCTTAGACGTAATAGGTGAAAAAAGTACAGAGCTCCAAGCAGCTTTTTTTTTTTTGTCGATTACATTTTGGTATAGACCAACAAAGAACTGAGACGACCAAGACGCGCAGCACTAGCTAGAGAATTTTTTATTGTTGCAACTCGCAGCAGTTACGAAGATGTGGACGACTCGCGCATTTAAAATGTTCTAGGCAAAAATATAAATAGAAATCAGGCTGGAAAGCATCACAAGTTGTCACAGGCACTTGTTTAGCCAGTCTGCCTGTGAACGTCGATTTCGTCACTATTCTTGACCTGGACTAGCACCGTAATCTCAAAATCACTAAACGCTTCTGCTTGATTGAAAGACACTGCATTTGGTACAGAAGGTAGTTTTTTTCCTGCTCTGGACAGTGCCTTTAAAATAAGGCCGGAGGAGAAAAAGAAAAAAGCCCCATGGCCGAATAAAGGATGGAGACTATATTTTGCAACCCCATGCATAAAAACAAGATGTATTTTCGCCCACAAAATTGTATTTAATTACAATTGTATTTGAAATACCCACGTTTTAGTATTTAAATACACACACCAAATACATTACCCAATTTGTAATTAAATACAATTGCAAAATACACGAAGTATTTGAAATACGTATTTCAAGTACTTGTATTTGAAATACTGCCCATCCCTGGCTAATAGTAAGCTCGCTCTGAGCATAAACCAATTAAACTATGGCCACCAGTGAAAGCTACCTTCAGAACCACGACGCACTTGAGCGAGCAGTCAATAATATTTGTATGCGACCGCTGAAAACCAGTTACAAACAACGGTCGCTAAAACAAAACATAACAAGCAGAAATCGTCCGCTGGGCGGCTGAGGGCGCACCAGAAAAACACGGCGAAAGAAGCGACAGCACGAACGAGAAACCTCCTTGAAAAGGAATATGACATCAGGGCACAAAACTGCTTGACAAACAGTCAACCCGCTGAATGCCCGCTGAGGAGCTGGTGGTAGCATTTCTACTATCGGTTTTAGAGCGAATCGTGATTTCCCATTAGTGCAATATTTTGGCAGTGACCGTATTTAGACTCCGTAAATGATATCAGTCATTTACTTTGTTCAACTTTACACCGAAGTTATCCTTTATTATAGGGTTTTTTTTTTTGTAGTACGTGACACCCACTGCACGCGCTCTCTGGAAAAATACAAACGAACAGCCAATCACAATATAGCGCTGTAGCACTGTCAGTGCCAACAGCTCGTGCAGGGGAGACGCGCTTTCACGCGCTGCCTAACAAGAAAAAAAACAAAAAAACTTTGGGAACAAATTGGTCAGATGTGTATTTTGTTCAGAACGCTTTTTCTCACGCACCTCACGGCGCGTGAACGCGATGCAGATGTCAAAACAACGACTTCGCCGTGGCCACCGTGGCCGTGGCTTGTGACAGCTATCGCTGTCGGTACTGTAAATTAACACAGGGTTGCTAAAAATATTTTTTATAAAGTGAATTCTGCATTACGCCTGTGTTGTTTCTCGCTCAGTATTTAACAGTATTTGCCGGCTACAACTGGCGGTGCTCTCTCGTTTTTAAGGGGGCAATGCAATCATTTTTGTACTTTGCGTATATACCGTATTGTACGAAGCCCTGATGTTAATGACCCACGAAACACGCGCTCGTTTTTCCCCACACGTAATAGAAGTAGCATGAAAGAATTAAAGAAAAAGGAGCAGCTCCGTCCCCTCAACCCGCAACCAGAACAAGCGGCCACGTGATATGTAGCCGAATATATGCAGCCAAATGTTCATCACAGCCACGCGCTGGGATAGGTGTAGCACATGACACGCGCTGAGTTCCAGACATTGCTAGGGTCCGGCTGTTGTCGTCGCTGTATTGGACACGCGGCCCGCTATGCCCAAACCCTTGTCGAGCTATTGATTATCACTATCCCACATCGAGTGCTCACGCAATGTTCGGGTTCAATCTATGAGCCGCATTCAAATATCGCCACTGTGCTATACTGCGATCCCCCAGCTGCTTCTTCAAATTTCGCAAAGGAGAGAATAAAAAAAAATGCTCGATTTAGTTTTTGAATGATGCCGGCAACAACAAAGTTTCTTGGTCGGTGGCGCTTGTGCCAGTGGACTTCGGTTCCACTAGTGCCAGTAAGCTCGTGTAAAGTGAAAAACATTTCAACCGAATATCGTTGCACGGCCCCTTTAAATGAAGATCAAGAAGGGCACAGCTGTTTCGCGCCTTACTGCAAGAGAAGCTATGAATTAGCGAGGCAAGGATTTAGAGTGTCATGATCTGCTGTCTACGAAATTCCTAATCTTCTGTTTCTTCGTAAATAATAGAGCTTTGATCGGGGGACAAAGAAATGCAGCCAAAATCGGCGGTTTGTGAACTCTGCGTAAAAATGAATGTATCGTAAGACATCTCTCCCAACGAGGTTATCGAAATCGCAAGAGATCGTCGTTGCTTTAACAAAGATGCTGTCCCCTCCATGCTGCGAAAGGCCACGGCATACCTGCAAACTGGGCTTCCCATTAAAAGAAAGAGTTTAAATTTTACAGGTCATCGCCCGCCAAAACACGACAGGGCTGTCGCCACATCACAAAATGCGGGTTCGTCATCGCCATGCTCTTAGTTTAAAAGCAACTCTAGTTTGGAGGAAACAGCGGCGTCTTCTAGCAAAGAGAGCGAGGAGACAGATTGGTCGCAATATTAAAACAGTGCGGCTATCCAAATGAGTTCTGGGCACTGCACGCTACGCCAAAATAGTTAGCATGAAAAGCACGCCACCATACCTGCGTAAGGATGCAAAGTTAGTTTTATTTTTTTATTTCATATTCGCTTCGATAATCTGATCTCTATGTCAATTTGCTGGATCGCGTTTGACCAGCTCCGCCTATGGACGGGAATCCGGCCACGGTCGGCCATCTTCTTGGTAGGGTTATATTATCTCTAGCCATCATAGTAATATGGCGGAAAGCGCTGTGGCGGTAGTCTGCCACAACCGGAGGCATGCGGATTAGAGAAGCTCGTTTTAGCGAACGCCGTTTTACCGACCCCAGTTTATCGAATTCATTTATAGAAAAACCCGGTTTAGAGAAAATGGCGATGAGCCTCCTTTTAGCGAATTCGGCCGCCGCGAAGGGGCAGTACGAGTAAGTCAGGTGAGGTAACAATTTTGGAATGAGCCGCCGCAGACTGCCACCACGAAGCGGCGGGAGCGCAGCGGGGGGCTTGGTGCACGCGCACCGAGCTCCCTGCTGCGCTCCCTGTGTATCACTGGTGCACGCGCACCAGTGATGCACGCGCACCAGTGATGCACGCGCGAAGTAGAAAAGCCTTTTTGAAATAGCGTCCCCTCTTGGATAAATGGCATTTCCCTAAACCGAGGCTCTGTTTTCTTTAAACCGTGATTCGATCAAAAGTGCCCGTTCCCTAAAACGTATTTCGACGAAATGGCATTCGATCAACCGTAGTAAACCCGCCATAACAATAGCCGTGAGTCTAGTACACTGTATCGTGGGTGATATATCGTGCTTGATTGAAGTTGTTCGACGAAGCAGATTCTGGTAAACCGGCGTGAACTGTAGCCCCATCTTTGAGAACCCGGCGAAAGTTTTACGAAAGCGCAGCACCGGGGGAAAGCAGCGCAGCTCGCATCGAAAGCAGACGCCGTAGCGGCGTCTGCTTTCGATGTTTCTTTTGATACGACTTTCGATGCGAGCTGTGCTGCTTTTCCCCGGTGCTGCGATTTCGTGAAACGCTCGTCGGGTCCTCAAAGATCGGGCTACCATTCACGCCGGGTTTCAACAACATGTTTCGTCGAACAATTTCAATTATGCAAGAAATATCTTCCACGGCTATTTTTATGGCAGCCTGCCACCACAACTGCCGACGCTGTCTGCCATGGATGGATGATGGTGACTGCACCAGCTGTACATTAGGCTAGAGGTAATATAACTCTACCAAAAAGATGGCCGGCAGTGGCCGCATTCGCGGAGTGGGCTAACGCGATCCCGCAAATAGACATAGAGATCAGTGCGTCAATATGGCTTTGGAAACTTTAGTATATTGACTAGGTCTAGAACTGTGAATTACGTCCTTGAGTAAAATATCAAATGTCTGCATCATGAGGGCGATTTCTGAGACCCGCGGAGCCGCAGTGCTTCTCCACCTCACCTGCAAAAAGCGACCGGGACCCTGTGCTTGGTGCCATCGCGTGGTACCATGAACAAGTGGTATCCATTCAAGTTTCTGCTCGGCACACCTCTTAGCCACCACAACACCATGGCTGCAAACGTCTAACAACCCCGCCCCCCCCCCCCCCCCGCCCCCCCCCCCCCCCCCCAAAAAAAAAAGAAATGAAGGGTGCGAAATAAACCTGCGTGTTTTCGCAGTCTCTCCTGTGCCGACGACGCACCTATGCCGACAGCTTTCTTAATTTAGGGGCTACTGGAAAATGGGGGGAATGTCGAGAAGCGGTTTACGGCAGAGGCCAGCGTCCCAACGGTTCGAAACAAAGAGATCCATGGTCTTAGGGACCTGGCGGCGGGTGACGCAGGGCTGGTTTCTGGCTCGCGTCGAGGATTATGCTCCGTTCACGCCAAAGCTCACAGCGCGGTGGGAGAACCGAGCGCTCGGAGCACCAGTCGACCGCTTCCCTTCCATCACCTGACACCGCTCTCTGCGCGGGAAAAAAACGGGAGCGTGATCACGTTGCTAAGGGTAAGAGTGGTCCAACGATCGTTCTACGTCCACCGTGCTGTCAACTTAGGGGCGAGTGAAGTCTAGGTGTCCGTCCGAAGACCCGGCGCTTGGCACCTGCGTACGACGCGTGGCCGTCTCTCATGCTTCCCGCCGAGGGAAGGAGCGGGACGCATTTAGAACGGCCGCCGGCGCCGCGTCCTCCGTGCGAACTCGCCCCGATCGCCAGGTGGGATAAGACACCGCTGTTTCCAGACGCAGCCGGGGCCATGCCGAAGAGCGACGCGCGTTTAGCTATCTCGAAACACTGTTCCGAAAATTGCGCACGCCAAAAGTGCGACGGCACTGAGAGTTCCGAGCACCCGTTATATCCGCTGCGTTAAAAATGTAGCATCTGTCGAGCTTCTTCTTTTTTGTTTTTTTTTTTTTGTTTTTTTGGTATGTCGCGTATCAATTTGTCTCGAGATAAGTTAGACACAAATTGGAGAGGATTAAAGCAGACGCACTCCACTTGCATGTGCAGGGAGCACCAGCCTGTTTTCGAGCGTTAGTAACGTAACACGAAAACGATCCAGCAACAGAGGAGGAAATTTTTATATTATCAAAATTATTATTTAAAGTTACGTCTCGCTAATACGGACCATGTTAATACGGATCATGTTAATACGAATATCCCGCTATCTAGACAACATTTTCTAATGCGAACTGTATAAATACTTGCATTTTTGTCTCGCTAATGTGGACGACTCGCATTTTGGACGATTTTTGGAAGGAACGGAAATGTTCATATTTACGAGATATGCCTACATACTTTATCTTATTGATATATCAAAGGACGTTGACTGATATTTGTGAAATTTTAATTTATACGTCATAATCTTTTATTTATGTGTGAAAAGTCTATTTATACGAATCAAAATGTACAAACTCCTGATATGTTGCGACAGCCGGGTATACTGAAGTGCTAGAGAAGAACTTGGGGGTTGTAAAATTATGGATTATTACCGAGACCTTAGATTGTCGATTTCGCTCGTGATGGTGTTAATTTGAATAGTGTATAGGAATAAAAACACTAAAATTGTTTTGTCGACGTGTACGATAAAACGCCTGGCGTCAGCCCCGGTCCTTTGGCAATTAAAGAAGCCTTTAATAACACGGAAAGAGAGAGCAGGCAGCATATAAACCTGTGGAATCAGAGTGTTTCATAAAACAGGTGGAAACAAATAGTGCGTAAACTATACGGATATACCCCAGAACAACAGGATAGTAGAAGACACAGGTGCAGTACCAAACCAAAATCAATACACAATGAACGGCAATGAAGTAGTGAACAGCAGTGAACAAACAATGTATATATTATTCGCGAAAACAACAAGGTCGACGCAGCTGTTGCGTACATATTTCCCATTATTATGGGGCGCTCGTAGAGTGAGGGCACAAACAAAATAAGAAAACAAAATCCGAGAGACAATCCTAGTTTATGCGAGCACTAGTTCTAGGATTCATTAAAAGCATTTAGGGGATCGGTGGCCGAGTGGGCTAGCACATACCAGCTCAGAGCACGTGGAGCGTATGCTCGCGCTGCAGAGCCAAGGGATACTGGGTTCAATCCCCACCCGTGCCCGTTTCGATCCGGATGAGCATCGTACCAGAGTGCGGTCCTGTATCTCTACTGCGTGATGCAGGTTAAAGATCCCAGGCAAGCGGTTGTAGTGCAGTGGCTAAATTGCTCATCTTACAGCTGAGAGACAAGTCACCTGTTGAGGCAAACTAAGTGCAGACTGTACAAACATACTCATAACCCAATTTCATAAATCACAGAGGTTTTAGCGGAACAAGTGATGAGGAGTACGACTTTCATAGCCTAGGCTCCACGACGCGAATATGCTGCGAACAAGCGAATAATTCCGTCCAGTGGCGTTCGCACTATATTCTCGCGCCGTGTCCGAAAAAAAGCACCTGTTACGCCGCGCACAAAGCAAATCTGACGCCGGGGAAAGTTTGTGGGTGTCTCGCCATAAATTCGCTTCCTCATTTGGGCATCACGCCGTGTCGGGACGTGTTCTGCGCAACATTTCGCTATCCAGTATAACTAAGTCTTCAGGTGAGACAATAAACCATCCTGGAACCAGTATCATCGCCTGAGCCCTTATACAGTTAGTTGCCCGACTGCTCGGTAAAGGCAGTTTCCCAGAGTGTGTCGAGCAAGGTGTGACAATAATTAAAAGCAGAAAGGTGAAATATTCACACAAGTTCTGTTCTTGAGACAAGCTGTTTCCAGGTGTAATTTGGACGTGAAGTTATCGCCGAATAACGCACCATAAAGACCGTGCCACTCTGCAGAGGGAAACTATGTGCATCCTTTTTTTACCGAAACTCGAAGCATCAGGTCTGCTCGTATACACCCGGTCTCATGGATGAGCATGATTTCACCAGCCTCGCCCCCAGCTATAACGTCAGTTCGAAAATGCTCGAAATTAAACGAGCCCACGTGGCACAGACTTCGACAGCTGTTCAATGTGTTCTGTGGAGCGGGCAGGCATAGCGCTAAAGAAGATGGAACCTCGCTGACGTCACAATCCGGTTGTTCTACTGGTAGGTATACGTGCACGCGGCGTGAAATGTTCTACTCGGGGACAACTTTCCGTGGCATTTCCGGAGTGAGGAGGTGCGTACTTGCGTTGCTTTAATCGACGCCTAAGGTGCGCAATGCCGCGCACTCCCGCGCCTTTCACTGCGTTGCCGGGAAACCTTGTACCTGAGTAAGAGTACCATCTCCTGCATATTTATGACGCCACGTCACGGACATGTCTCACAAGCCGCCTCGATACTCTCGAGTTCGGAATCGTGCCTCGTTTTCAACAAATGGCCCACCTACTTTGTCGTTCAAAGGAGGCAGTAATTTACACTGACCAATGCTTACCTGCTAATGTTCCTATAACAACCTGCTACGTCTAGCCTACTGGAGATACTCTGCGAATCGGGTAGACGCCAGCATACGTGACGACTCGGACGTTTCGAAAATTCACAGCTCAGAGCACGCGAGCACGAACGAGCAATACGCCTCCGTGCCAGCCAGTCAAGTAACCACGATAAAAAAAAGTCAGTGGCTACGTTTACACGAATGCTGTCGTAGCGCATCGGATCGAGTAGGGACCAATCACGCACAGCCTGTCTTCCTACCTCTTCCTCTTCTACCAATCTGCTGTCAATCAAAATCGTCACACTTAGATTTGATGCGCTACGATCGCGTCCATGTAAACGCAGCCTGTGATTGTTCAGTGGAAAGTCAGGCGTCGTAACCGAGCCAGTTCCTTACTTGGTGTACTTTCCAATGGGACATCCATACTCAGCCTCTTTGCATTCAGTTTATTTTTCGAGCCTACTTATTGGGTATTACGGAAGTATTTAATTGGTCTTCTTTTTTTTTTTTTACTTTTGTCACCCATGGCGGTATATGTTCGTTGTGGGGCATCTTTAAGCTTTGATCGTAAATGAAAAAAGAGGCGAAAGAGCCCTCAATGTAAAGCGCGCGTAAGGGCGTTGCATGACATTGCCGCAAAACTCTCCTTCGATATGCATGATACCAAGGAGAAAATGTTGGCCTTTCACGGGATATCACTCGAGTTGTGTGAGACGTGCTGCCGACCGTTTCTTTGTGTACATGCTGTGACCGCGTTAAACTTTGTCGTAACTACTTCGTAAATTAGTTCCAACAACAAAATTAGCTTATATATATATTTTTTTATTTTTTTTAAAGGGGGATACGGGAGAGAGGCGCTGGGAGGGGGAGGCCGTGAGACCTTTATTTTAAGCGAAGTGAACAAACGCCGGTGGGGCTTTCATTTGCGCACGTGCGTAGTGTGGAGAAGACAGAAGGTTGCTTTTCTCGTCAATTTTTCTCTTTCTGCCTCTCCTTCTCTCGCCCCTCCCCCCCACCCCCTCAAAAAAAAAAAAAAGATTAAATGAAACATTGGTCCGAAGATGGGAAAAGTCCCGCTGTCTCTTCGTATAAAATTCTTGCCTGTTTTTAATTTCAAACGTTCAATACATAAAAATGCAAAACCAAAAAATGAACCTTATTTGCACATAGGCTAAAAGTGCAAATCAGCAACATTCCCACGTAAGGAGGAAAAGGAACGCCAATTACAGTGATCTGGGCTTCAGGGTAAGCCGCCTGCTCGGCAAGGTATTTTGATTTTATCAGAGATACATCGCTAATATATCTAATTAAGGGTACGAACGGGTTGTAATTTCCTCCTAATATGTCCAATGGACAGGACACGTGCTACATTAAAATCATTCTTAAACATGTAACTGCGTACTTATGTGCGCGCGTCCATGCGTGTTCTTTTCGATTTTCTGCTTTTTGTTTCGTGATGCGTTTAGCTTATAAATTCGCACATCGAGGCTAGTGAACCAATGGGAGGGCTGGAAGCAAAAGCAGTCGTGTCTGTTTGTTATTTTTTAAGCTCAAATGTTAATTACATTCTTATTTGTTTTAACCTTGGAGTAAATATTTCTTGCTTGGTGCTTGCAAACGTTCAGGCTATGGAGACTCGAAATCTAAATAAAAGAAACGTATCTGGTATGTTTCCTTTTTGTTATTATTACCAGCTTTATTTATTTTGTTTTTCTGTTCACCATGAACGTTTACCCCGTGGTAATTTTGCATGAATCAATCCCATGAAAAATACCGTGGTAGTATTTTGAATAAAACGCTAAAACATTCATGGTCGGATTACCGTTGGAACAATGTTCCAGGACATATTGTCCCTTTAATGTTGTGTTGCAATCTTTTCTACAGAAATCTGGGAACGTTGAAAAGACGAAGAGTGTGACTACGAAAATCAAGAATGTACAAAAAGTTGTCATCCAGAAATAAAGCACTTGCTGCTAAAGTTCCGTTCAAAAAAAAAAAGTATCTAAATGCAATAAGTAAATAAATTGATCAATAGAATACAAAAATAATGATACTGTACCACCTATGGGATTGTTACTTTTACGACACGCGTTCTGGCTAATTCACGTAGCAAGTGTTGATGGCACGCGATAGTTTCTAGGCGTACTGATATAAACTTATCACCAGTGTCCATGAGGGCTTTCGTGGAAGTATGCACGACTGCTTAGGAGACTGTTGTGCTATAATAATTGTTGCACGATAAAAAAAAAAGTCTATCTATTTATTTTATTCAAGAAACAAAAACGGCAGAATAGTGCAATCGTTTTATGAATACACCTAAATCAGATTACTTCAATAACCTCAGCCATAATAGACGCAAATAGATCCGTGTTATCTCCGAGAAGTAAAACAAAATAGTCACGTTGCTACCTACGTGCAGAAACTACTCGCGTGTGACTAATAAACGGCAGGAGTGACAAGAAAGCAATCGAAAGATTACTCAGGAACAATCAATAAAGTGGCCGCTCGACCTTCCGTGTCATCTGCACGAATCTGTGTATAGGTTCTCGTTTCGAGTATCTCCCGAATTCATCGGCACTTTTATGACGCATCATATTACTCAGAGAATTTTACTTAAAAAAATTGCTATACTGTTTTTTTTATTCGCTTAATTAATTGATTGCTCAATTTATGGTAACTGATGTCTTAAGAAACGCAGGGGGCGTGGATTGTTATGCTAATATACGCTCCTTGTTTCGCGATTGGGTTTTTCGGCGTTCTTGTTCGCTAAGGCCCCAATTTCATTGGCTGAAGAGTGCTAATGAGATGCATGGGTGTCGGGACTCGACACTCCCGGCGTTTCTTAAAAAAAGCACCCCGGTGTTTTTTTGTTTTTTTTTTCATGGTCTTTGATTCGCCTTAAAATTATCTCAACACACCAAGAAACGCCGTTCAAATATTAGACACAGAAATGTTTCTTTCTTTTTATACATTTTTAATTTTGGTGCTCATATTTTTTTAACTAAATGTTTTTACTGGCAGAAATAAAAAAAGTGTCGCAGGAAGAGCTTCCCTCTTTGGATAGTACAAGTTGTTTCCAACACTGATTACAAGAAGTCTGATGGTGTCAAATGGTATGCTTCGGAATCTCGCTCGCGCGGCAGCACAAAACAAATGCGCGGCGTGGTTTGTTTTCTAGACTGCCTGCTTCACCAGCTGCAATCCCCGCCTGCCACTGATCTCACGGCCCTTGTAAACGTCTAGATGCTGGTATTGGCATCGTCTTCATTTGCCGATTTTCCAATAATTATTCAGAATTTCGATATACTATACATAGCATGCTGGAAGAACGTAATGGTCGGGTATTGCAGAAAGCTAAGACAAACCATAGTAGCTCAAATAATAACGCGCGAGTCGTTCGAGTCTTCATCCAACGAAGGACCCATCATCGACGGTTCCTTCGTCTCGCGGCAGCAGCAGCAGCAGCGGCTGCCTACCAACATGCTTTCCAGTCCAGCTCACAGACTGTGTAACGAGAGAAGGGCATCAGGACGGGGATCCGACCAGAAGAAACGTAAACTTGCTTTGGGGCGTTATAAGAAAGGCGCGCTAATTGAGCCTCACGAGCGCTCCTTGCCCGTCAAAGGCGGCTCCTTGTTCCGCGAGCTCAGACCACGTCCCGATACTCGAGGCGGCGTCCCTTTGCTCCACGCAGGCGGATATCTCGGTCGTTGCTGCGCTCTGTTGATGCCCGCTGCGTGCTCTATGGGATTGAGGAGTTTCGTCGGCGGGTTTGAAAGGACGAGCCGCTGTTTTTGGGCAGCAAAACCTTCTTAGCGCGGAGTTTTCCCCACGTGTATAGTCTCTCTGCTGGTCGGGTTTGGAAGTGGAAGCTCGTCAGATCAGGGGCAGGAGGCATTTCGAAATTGCTTTCCTGAAAGATAGAGTGTCGATTACGGAAAGCGTAAAAATGACGTTTCCGAGTCAGAATGTCCAACGCGTCAAAGCATCCATCGAGTCAAAACATACATTCGTTGATGTTTTGTCTCGATGCATGTTCTGACTCGATGGATGTTTTGACTCGGATGGATGTTCTGACTCGATGGATGTTTTGACTCCATGGATGTTCTGACTCGGATGGATGTTTTGACTCGATGGATGTGTTGACTCCATGGATGTTTAGACTCGAATGGATGTTCTGACTCGATGGATGTTTTGACTAAATGGATGCTTTGACTCGGATGGCTGTCATAGATATTTTGACGAGTTGAATGTTCTATCGTTTTTGCCTGAAAGGAGACAGCTGTTGTGTAAACGACTTTTGACGATATGATAAGCAAAGACCGTTCCATACGCTCCTGGATAAAATTTAATCAATTACGAAGGACGAAATTGAGTTCGTTATTGACGGAAGTGGATAGGCTATGTTCTTATTTCTTTACTATTATTCGAGCTGTGGACTGCCTTTACGATATTTTTTTATCTCATTGATACCTTCTCAGTTATTTAGGCTATTCAGTAAACGTGTGTTTTTATGTGTATTCTGTGATTCCGAGTTCTTCGATTTTCCTGTACCAGTGTTAGTTACTTTTTGTTTATTTCTTGTTTTGTAAAATATTTTCTGTTGTTCTCCTTGATCCCTGCTTGAACCACTCAAGGTTTGTAGTTTTTTTTTCTATTAATGAATAAATAAACAAAATATTAAAGTTAATATCGTCAGGTGCATGTAAACGGAGCGAAATAAAATATATATATATATATCACAGTATTAGGGGGTGTACGCTCGTCAGTGACCCCGTGTCTTTCTTGTAGCTTAACGGAACTTAAAATAAAACTTTTTTTTTTTTTTTGGAGGTCCGCTCCGCATTAAAGTCAGGTAGGACACGACGGCGCAGTGGCAATGGCTCTGGAAAGCGGCGAGCGGCAATGTTACGTGATCACGCGACGTGGTTTAAGATTGGAATTCACTTGCATCGCCGCTAAATTCCGCTGCTTTGCCGTCTCGGGTGGCGTTTATTTGCTGTCGTTTGACCCGAGCAGCTCGAGAGCACGCTACTCTGCGATTCATGGCAGCTACGTGACCCGCAGACAATGGGCAAGGCCGTTTGAATCCATGTAAAAAATGTTAGGTATTTAGATCGCCTTTAGAAAAAAAAAAAAACAGTGTTACAGCCATTATTTTTTTTTTTATTTTAGCTTGGTGTACGTCAGTGCGTTCCGAAAAGGTTCGGAAAAAAAAAAAAACATTTTTTCCAGGCAATGTGGGGTAACAAATTTTAGCAATTCATTCAAAAGCAACGTGATAAAGGTCATTCAAATGAAAAGGGCGATGTTGTTATTCACACGAAAAGTTAGAGCTCTTTAAGGCTTGTGATGATGAAACATTTTTCAAGACAGAATGGCCCTGTTTTAAAAGTATCTTGCTTCGCCGCACTAATTCCAATAAAAACTTTTTTTTTTTTTTTTACGTTGTGGTGGGAGCAGCTGAGCGCGCGATGGGCTGGCTCCGAGTCTGCGCGATCGCTCGAGGGACCAAAATACTGTTGTCGGTGAATTAGGCAACGTAAGCCCTTTAGAGAAATTAATTTCACCTCGCCAGTCAATTGCTTCCTTTTTTGTGTTAAGCAGTTATTACTTTTCCAAAGACGGTGGAAAAGTTGAGAGATTTGAGCAGAAATTTTACATACGTTTGCTGCGTGCCTGGTTTAAGCTAGTTATGTATATTATTTTAAAGACTTTCTTCAAATAATGTTTTGCTTGAATCATCCTTCTTTTCGGATCTGTATTATTTCTTTGTTTTGTGCCGTTGTCTCAAATTTCTTGTTAGGTTGGTTATATAGCTAATATATAAATGAATTGATAAATAGAAAAATGTATCTTAATTGTCCGCCTTGTGTCTACCAAACGCTGCGCCTGTGTGGGTAGTGTGAAAATAGTAATTTTTTTATGTTTAGAAGAAGTCGCATGGCAAAGCTGGTTACCGGGATTGGCTGATAAGCTTTTTCTACGCGACGACTTACGTGTATAGGTAGTCGAGGAAAATCGCTATTTTTTTTTTTTAAATTTGTATATATATTTTTTTAACTATGCAGATATATGCACCATCCGTTTTCCGATAACAAACTTAGGAAACATTTTTTTTTTCTAAAATTATGTATTTTAATTACATTCTTCATTCCTTAAAATCTATTTTTTTCGTGTAAATCTCCTTCAATGTTAATGCTTTGTTTTTCACACCGTGACACAAGTTCTTGACTATGTTCCTGGTAGATGTCTGCCGCCTACTCTTGAGCCAGAAACTTTGTCATCCATCGTAAAAACAGATAGGTGTACTGAAGTGTTTCCGCGTTTCTTTATTTATGTATTTATGTATTAATTGATATATATATATTTATTTATTTTGAACATTCTTCCAGCCGTGAGGTCAAAGCAGGTCAGTCGGTATGCTGAAAGTAAAAGCACTCTCAAGTATAAAAAATATTATAACAAAAGCAGACAGATCTGTACTATTTGCACCATTTGTCTATGAGAATTCTCTTTGTCGATACATTTAACGAAGAAAGAGTTGCTAAAGGAGTCCGTGTTAAATCAATCAGATGTAATGAATTTTTTCTGCTTTGCTATATATATCCACAGACAGAATGAGAATGAGGGGGCATGTTTTGCGAAAGTGCGCTCTATGCGGACAGAAGCTAAAGGAGAGGGGGAAGAGACGAGATGGCGCGGGAACTCTGCGTCTACCCACTAATCACTCCAACCAGAGCTCGGTGCTGCGACGTCCCCGCGCGTTCCCACATCCTCCTCTCCCCCATTGTCTGCACGCATAGCACGCGCTCCATGCTTCCCGTCTTGCTCTGGCTGCTCGCGCTTGCGCTGGAGGTGCACGAGGCACCCAAACGCTGTCTCGAAGGTAAAGGACTCGCGCTGGAGGCGGTATAGCCTAAGCCCCTTTCTGCCGTTCTCACCTCGTCAGGGACTATTCGCGTCTCCAGCTCGACGCTCGCCCTCCCGCGGCGGAAACGGGAAGCGCTCTAGTGAGGGTCCCCCGATTCTGCTGCTCAGCGGGCACGGCGGAACTGCTCGCGATCATGGCTCGTGAAATGTCATTTCCGAACGCAAACAACACTCTTCACTGTCCCAACGTAGTGCTGCAGCCGGTATGGGATTGTATCTTATTAGAGAGTTTTAGTATTGCGCATAGAAGCAAACGAAAGCGGAGTGCGTTTGCGTTAGAGTTGCGTGCCCGACGTTGTGCGTGCTTCTCATCGCCGTGCGCCATCCAAGACCGCAATTTTGGGCTCCGCGGACGCGCAGTGTGAAACACGCAAAGCTAACGTAAACCCACAGAGCTTGCGTTCGCTCCATATACGCAATATTAAAACTCATTACTGCTTCACCGGCTTCCAACGCCAACGAAACGTGCTGCAGTGCGCAGACGTGCAAGCAGGTAGGCGTTCCTTCGAACTGGAAAGGCTGAGATTGGCAAAATGACGGAGCGTAAAAATGGAAGTAACTAAATGTTATAAAAAAATAATAATTTAGTTTTTTTTTTTTTTTTAATTTTGGGCATTTGGTTTGGAAGGTAATTGGCGGCGACTTTGGACGTTTTGCCGATTGTCAAAAGTCGCAACTTTCATAGCAAAATATACTTTACCCACAATTAATGTAATTTTACATGAATGTCTCACATTAGCTAGCTAGAATGTTTTCATTGATTTTAAACTATTTTTATTTTATTACTTGGTAATTGAAAATGCTGCAATTGGCACCAGTGATTATAATTAACACACTTTTGATTATCATATTTGTTCGCGCGTTTGAAATTAGATTATAAGCAACAAATTATATTAGAGCTTGAAAAATTACGTATTAAAATATCTGAATTTTAATATTAATATTATAAATACAAGTGACGGCAATGTATGCCCTCAATTAACGCCAAGATCACAAAAATACGCCATTTAACCATAATAGTCTTCCGGGTATAATTTTGTTTTCTTTTTAGCATATAGGAAACTCTGACATCGTTATCAAGATAGCCAAACAGTCAAACACTGGATGTGATATAAAGTCCTATGTGTCACGCGTTGCTATAAAACACACACACACACACGCACACGCACACGCACGCCCACACACACGCACACACACGCACGCACGCACGCACACACACACGCACATTTCAGCTGCCTCACTCGGATTCCGTCTTTGAGTTGTTGCAGTGAGAACAGCGTTTAATAATTAATACGTTTTGTGGACATATTTTAAAAATAGGAATTATTCTCTTATTCTTGTGCTGGGAATAATGTTAAAGCAATTAATTATCTCAATACCTAAAAATCCATTAAAAGGCCGGCAGTTAATTATTTCCCATGACAATTATCTGAGCGAGAAAAGGCAGCGAGAACGCACAAATATCGGCACTGATTCTTTTAACAACTACAGATATCAGCCTGGATCGAACATGTACGTCACAAAATAAAGTTAGCGCGAGCAACTTCTTTAACTAAATACTTACGATGTGAGACACATCTTGAGTTGTGAAAGAATCCGAAATTAAGACTATATTGAGAAATGAAATCCAAAATAGAGGTTAGTTTCGGTTTCGCTCCAGAATTAAGTCGTGCTCCTGGAGTAAGTATTAGGCTAAGCACCGTTTTTGTTTTCAGGATAAAAAGGTGACCTGCGCTCATAACACCCTAGCTTCCTCGTATTATCAGAAATAATTTGTGTCGCCCAGTGAAACCAGCACAGTAGACAGGCTTAACAGCGGCACGCATCTCCGACCCTCACTAAAAGCGCCATTTTGGAAAACGAGTGGCGCCACCTATAGTTACTTGGAGTCGCCAATAGTTGCATTATCACTGTTTGAATGCGTATGTCAATAATGATCACATAGCGAGTAAAGAAATACCTTGTACCCGCTCCTTGTGGACCTTGTAGTACCCGCTCTTATTGTAAGTCCATAGAAGTCATCGTTGATAAGTACCAATACTTCGCGCAGAGTGGTTTCAGTGCGTATAATAAGTGCAAATCTTGCACGAAGTGCAAGGACACCGAGGACATCAGGGTTAGTGCTGAAATACGCTTCCCAGAAAGTGGCCACGTGACATCGGCTGCTGCTGCTGTTCGTTTTTGCGGCGCGTACGGCTCTGTCAACGAACTGCCGGTGACGTTGTTGGATAAGATGGATTCACTCGTCAAGGGAGTGGCCTCGATCAAGGCGGACAGCGCGTCCCATGCTACTGCGTCTTTCCAGAAACACGGAACTGCTACGTCGCTTTACCACCAAGAACGACCTGACATCGCCAACTGCGACACCGCTATTGCAATCATGCCGCAGCTCCTCGTTTTGCGACATTCGCTACGGTCCTTGGAAAGGAATCATCTTCCCTGACTCTTGTGTCGGCCAGTAAGGGAATCTCCGGAAGTAATCGCAAGCCCGTAACACCGGCTGTGTCTGATGACCGGAGGTGGAGCACCGAAAGATGCCGACGGTTACACGCTCGTCCAACAAAAGAAAAGAGTCAAGCAAAAATCGGGATCCTGTGCAAGTAGTATGTTGCCGATTGCGGTCCCCAGAGCCCCAAAGCTCATAACGCTTTTTTGTGTGTGTGTGTGTGTGTCTCACGCTTTCATTTAGTTACCTCGTGTGACGATCTTGGAGAGGTTCCTAGTACCGCTTTCATTCATTCATTTATTCATTTGCTTTATTTTCAGTGCCACACAAACAGCTATGCGCCTTCTTAGTGGTGCACTATACGTCTAAATAAGAATTCGCATTTCAAGAACAAATGTTGACAAAAGGGTTGAAATGTTGACATGGAAAAGGGAAAACGTAAAGAGAAAACACTAAAGCTACTCTTCGTTCCACATTGCTTTGAATTAAGAAGACTTCGACAATTCGACGTTTGGCCAATAAATTCCCTTTTCAGGCCTTTTTTTTTTTTTTTTTTTTTGCATATGGAGTAACAAAGATCACAAAACAGGTGCTCCGAATTGGTTTACCTACTATTGAACAGCGCTCTACCAAAACATCTGTGGTTTGCGTACCAAGGCTAATCTGTTATTCATGTAACTCCTTTTATGTGGCTATGATATTATTTTGTTAAGTGAAACATGGTTAAATAGCTGTTTTGCGTAAGCTGATTCTTTTTTCTCGGATTCTTCAGTGCCTCATCAAGGTCGAGATTATGAAAATATGGATGTCAATTCTTGAGGTGAAATGCACTTATTGCAGTTAAGGAACAGTTGCGGGCTGTCTGCCCGTGAGTCCTTGAACTCAGCTGGGAATGTGTAGTTTGCAATAATCCTATACAAGATAGCACTAACTTGCTAATTCGCGCCTCTACTTTCCTCCAAGTCTCACTGGCTCCGGTTTTTTTCATCAATTGGGTAAGCCAGGTGATAAACTGGGCCTAGACCAGAGGCGGATTGATGAGTCAGGCCTGGGAGGGGTGACAGTCATTTGGCTGGCGGAGGGGGGGGGGGGGGGGGGTGAGTCTGTTGAGATATGACGTTAGGGTCGACACGTTTCCCAGATCTATTTTGTTGACCCAGTATTTGCTATATCCCCAAGACCTAATCTTTTGGCTGGTGTATATTAATGATCTTATTAAAACAAAGTTGACCTTTGTTTTAATAAGATAAGAGCGAGGACAGTGACTGTCTACCTGGAACTGTATTTAAGATTTGTTGAATCCGCATTCTTTTTTCTTGGTATAAATCTTCCATATAACCTTCATTTCTAATTTTTGCAAATATATACTGTTTTTGTCGATTTCACCCTTTTGTCTCACCTCTCCTGATTTCGTGCGCGATTTGAGTTTAAAGGTACAAATTAATTATATAATGGCTACCTATTTTCGTATACGGTGTGCTATTTATAGATTTATGCGTCAGTTTTCCACGTCAGCCTGCGCGTTACGATTATATTTTTTGTTAACTCGGTCCAAGTTGGAGTTCTCTTGTCTTGTTTGGGGCTGTATCGGAAGTACGAGCAAAGTGAAGGTAGAAAGTGTTCAAAATCGTTTCTTATAAATGTTTTTCTTACCGTTATATTGTGAATATAGGAGACTTCTGGAATGATGCAATTGAACCACTTTAAGTATAGGGCAAGCAAGTGTGTTAACATGCGTCTTTTGGCGCATGGGAACGAAGAAAGGGGCACGCCAATTAGAGGACAACATGGCGAACACGCAGTGATTGCGCGATGACGAGGCAGCCGAGCTCGTGTCGTCATTGCTTGAGGTCGGCTAAACAAGAGCACGTGGGAGCGCTTGGGGTGGTAAACAAACGCACGAGGTGTGCATGGAACAGACGAACTTGCACGGTGTACGAAAAACGTGAGCTAGATTTAATGTTTTTGCATAAATTTCTTTTTAAATAGATGACGTGAGATCAAGGCAATGGATTGATCCATATTTACATTCCAAGGCGAGTTTATTGAGTTACTCCTACTTTTTGTTGTGTCAATCGAATCATCACAATTAGACCTATGACCCGCATACAACAATTGTGTAACACCCTCGAAGAAGCGAATGTTGACGTTTTTAACTAATGTTTTTTTGTTAGCATTGCAGCGACTAATTTGTAATATCACTGTTTGTGCATTAATACCAATGAATCTCCTATTCATTAGTACAGAAAACATACAAATGAATGAAAATGAATGAACGAATCCTGGTACTTAAAGGCAATTTTTGTGAAGTAATGGTTTTGAAACTTCGAGGAGACATTTTGCAAGACCAGAAGTTGTAATGGGTAGTTTCTCTAGAATTGTTTTTGATCACTTCCTCCACGAAAACGTCCGCGATCCTAGACGTCCTCTGTCTCCGCAATGCATACTTGGTCGCTCTTCATTAAGCAGTCACAACCATTTCCTCGCCATCCCTTCGCAAGTTGCCTGCAGTCTATAAATGTGAAAAATGTGTCAGTGCGTATTTTATTGTGTGATTGGTCTAGCATTTGTCGCATTCGAAAATCTGATTAGTTATTACAGTCCGTACTTCAGTGGGTAGGTCGTTTTATTGCCTTAAAAGGAATTACTGCACCGCACGAACCGCAGAAACATTCAATCTCACAAAATGGCGTCAGAATGTGACTGATGAATGAGAAAACCAAACTGCGCATGTGCGGCTTAGAAGTGAATTTTCTCACGGAACATTCGGGCGTGAACGTTACTTACTTTCTGGATGCGCAGCGTACAAATCTGCGGGCTGGTGGCAACATTATGAATAGAAAGCCAGGGAAAAAGGCAGCTCGTGAGGATTAGACATTTCACAACTCCGACACTGCTTACCTGCAGTCTAGGGGTTGTGTTACATCCTAATGGCAACAGAAACAAAATTTTCTTTTTTTATATTTAGTGGAATGAAAAAGGAGAGTGGGTATAGGGAGACTCTATGTTCCAACATCATAACTGCCGGAGAAACTCCGTTCTCCCAACAAAATTGTTTCATCGAATGGCGAATGCACTGAGGTTCCTCGAACAGTAGGCAAAACTTTTTTTTTTTTTTTTGTACATGAATGTTTAAAAACATTTTGCTTCTTGCTGTGTTTTGCAAATTTGAACTACGGCGAAAGCGGAGGCGCAGCGCGCTGTGCTGCACACTTCGCGTCACACAGACTACAAGCAAGCACACTGCGAACTAACCATGACGACAGTGTCACGTGACGGCACACACTGTGACGTCACGTGACACTGCTGAACTTGACGCGACTTCACGTGACCACCATCTCGTGACCCCTGTGCCAAAGGAGATGTGACGTGCATGGTAACATGATACATGTTTTTAAGTCCAGACGATGCCGACGAGCTGATGGGAGCAATCATCAGACAGTCTCAAAAGAGCACCCTCATGGTGTTCTTTTCTTTAGGTGTTATATCATATCTCAACCAGTCATAAACAGAAAAGGCTCAGTGACTTGCGCTTTTGCTCGGATGTTACCATTAGCGCGTTCGCTGCGTCTGGACGTAAGGTAGAACGAAGTACCGATGCTCTTTGGCACGAGATAAAAAGAAGACTTACTTATTTTATTTTATTTTTACCTAGTCCGCGATAGCTCAGTTTCTGAAGCAGTATTAGCCCCGAGAGCGAACACAAGCGTCGCTGCGGTCGCCACGCCCGGATTGGGTGAGGTGTACAGTGACGTCAGGGGGAGGACTCCGCTCCGCGATCTCACATCGGCTCGCTTCCCCTGGTTTGGCGTTGTGTGCCGCAAGCTCTTCGAGGAGCTGGACTTCGTTTACCCGGTGTAAAAGACGTTGAGTTGGGCCGATATTGACGGGCTTCCGTACATTTTATAAGTCTGCTTGTCCCTTTTACTTTTAAAATTGGGTTACAAATCCCAAAAGCTATCGGCGAAGGCAATTCCGCCGATGAACCTCCCCGTCCGTCCACACGACACAAGGCAATCTTGCGAGGGGTCGGTGAAGCGGTGGCGCAAGTGTTTCGGACGCTGGAATTATGTTCCTTGCATGTTCATGATTTAAGGCGATATTACATCCCGCTTTCAAGGCATTTGAAGTGGCATTTATATCATGGGCCTTTGGGTGGTCGGTAAATTAGCTCGCGACCCCGACTATGCGCTGCCACTCTGCATGCGCTGGTTCGCAGATGTTTTAAAGGCCCTGCGTCTGATGATCTTTGAAGTGCTCGTGGAACAGGGCTGTTTTACATAAATGTAGCTTCCTTGTGAATTAATTATATAGTTTATACACGTATGCTGGCATATTTCTTAGAAGCTGCACAATTACTAGAAATTAGTTTGTATGGTAGCAGCAAAAACGGCCGAATGGCCGCCGTTACCTTTATGATATGTTTTGAACTGCCAAAATATGCACGGCAATAGTGCCGTATATAATATGGAATGTTTATACTTTTTCCCGTCATTCTTTATTCCAGCCTTGAGTATTCCGGAAATACACCATTTAGTCTGAATTGTCATTTCCAATGAAAAGAGACACTGCTGCAGGTCCCCAAAAGCTTCCTCAGCCTCCAAACTCCCTACAGCTTGACTCTCTGACATCAGAGGAAAACGGGAGTAAAAGCAAGCATTCGAACGTCTGTCCAGTGGTAGATGCAGCACTAGCAGCAGAAAATGTGGAACCTGTGTAGGGCGACAGTCCGCGTGAAAAAAGCTTCTGGTATTTTAGCTTCAGGACAATTCGATTTAAGTAAAATCTCAATTTTAGGGCTTAAGGGACAAATAACGAGCTAGACACCTTCGCTTACGGCGTTTGTTATTATAACAAACGTAAGCAAGTAATGTATAACTTATACATTACTTGAGGGTTGATATAAACAAGTCTACAGATACCACCCGTGTAGTCCCTTGAAATACCATCCGAATCCAGCAAAGGTCAAATGCGAGCAATGTATGTAAAAAATGTTTATTGTTTTCTTTTTACTTTGCCCCTGCACTTGGGCTGTCTTACTTGTGATTTTTTCTCCATGGCCCAGACTGTATTTAGCATGTTGCTCGAGCAGCATGCAGCTTTTCTGCGTCGGCGATCTTGCTTAAAAACAGAGATACAAAAAAAATAGTATACATTACCTGCCAATTCCTTCAGACCATCAGCAGCATTTATTGTGCGAGATGTAAATGTATAGTGATGCTCCTGCAATTGTGGCCATATTTCTTTATTTTCATATACCAGCAGTGATTCATGAGTTGCCTGCCCTGTCAACCATGCTTAAAATGTTGGTTGAAGTTTCGCCTGTCGCTACAAGCCATACCTCAATAAAGGCACATAAAAAAAATTTACACTTCCTACGAAAAACACGCCAAAAAATATTCAATAGAAACGAGCGCGCTGACAGCTAGCGTCGTCACAGCCTCCACAGGGAGAGCGGGCCGAGTCGGGGAAAAATTCTCTCCTCGCCGTGACGTCACCCCGGTTCGCCGCAAGGGGGCGCCAGGCGAACTTCTCGGGGCTAATAGACGCTTGCACCACTTCAAGCCAGGAAGTTACAGTTTGGCGTTCGAGGAAGGAAGAACGCGAGCGGTCTGCACGACGTGGCCAGCCATTCTTCTTTCCCTGCTTCGAAGGTCATCCCGGGAGCGTAAGAGAGTGGAGAGGGTCTCTATCTGCGCTTCATCTGTCGTCTGATTCGGGATTCACCGCTGGATGAATTCTCGGTGCAGTAAATCCTCGTAACTTATCGCCACACATCGCAGTCGCAATTAGAACCCGACCGGAATATCTTTTCCGAGTTCCCCGCCTTCATGGTCAGTATCGGACGAATAAATGAAGGAACTCGGCGCAGCGAAAGCCAAACGCCGCATTTACTTCGTGTACGTGTTTAATCGGAAATCCTCCGAAAGTTTTGAGAAAAAGAAAGAAACAGGCGTTTGACACGTTTATTACTGATATTTGAGTTGATATCAAAGTTGTTTGTTACCTTTCCTAATTCTTTTTTTGTGTTGGATACTTGTTTTAGGTAATTGATTACTTGTTTTATGAAATAAAAAAAAAAATGTCAAAGAATCGTTTTCCAAACTGCTCAGCGAAGCGAATTGCTTTTTTTTGTTTTGTTTAGATTTGGTTATTCATTTCTTGAGGTAAACCTGCAGTGTCGCGTGGGCACTACTGCAGGAAAGTAATAAAGGTTCAAGCAGAAACACGTAAGCATATGGTATATACATATATACACAAAAATATACGTAGATATTTGCACGCATATTAGGCTAAACTACCAAGGAAAAAATAGCGTTAGATATAAAAAAGCGGGAAACACGTTGTTTAACAAATAATGAAAAAAGGAAAGCTTAGAAACAAAATTACTTGGTGTTTATATAGCCGATTTTGTTTTTCAAGTGAGCGCAGAAAAAACGAGCATTTAAAAGCATTAATTCTACACCTGAGCTACTGGATCTATTGAGCGGACGTACGTGCCATTATTTCTAAGACGAAAACTGGATAAATAGTTTAGTTTAGATTAAGGACATAAAGATCACTGAGGTTCAATGAACAATGATATTTCTGATCGTCTCTGAGGTCACAGAGACAAGCCTTGCTGCTAATTTTAACATTGTACGCGTCTCTTTCGCCCATGAATTGGCCTGTTCAACTGGAATGCTGGTCTGGTTAGAACTCGTAACTGGGTTTCTACAAACTCAACAATAAAACAAAAATATGAGGTCATTGTTAACAAACCAATAAACAAATGCGTGCATGCATAGAAAAGTTCGATCGTTCGGGTCTTTGCCTTTTAGCGCGGGCTAAGTACGAAAAGCAGAGCGTTCTCTGCAGCTAATTCGAAGAAACGGACACAAACTTGCACAACGGCTGGCGGTCCCCGAGAGACGGCTGAAAATAAATCTGGCACGCGTGTCAGACGGGACGGTCTTTCACCGGTGACTGAAGTGCACAGTCGCTGGAATGCGTTGAGCATCACACCGCAGCATGAAGTTAGAGCGTGGCACATTCATCGATTGTGAAACGATAGCAAATGTCCCCTTGTCTTTCATGTTGACTTAGCGCAGTTGTTATGTTTCAGCGTAGATAGCATACTTGTCTGATTTTAAAATAGGCGTATACGTCGGTTCTGCGGACTAGAAAAAATGCGATATTAAAACAACATAATAAAACTTTTTTTATATATATAATTCTCATTTCTTTTTATAGGGCTCTTTCGCAGTCTCTTGTTCCCAAACGAAAGAATTCAAATTTATTGTGTGGAGGTCGAGACTGCGAGGAGCTTTTTTTTGTTTTATCACCATAACCTTATGAAGAACACTCTAGTTTTCTTGTTTTCACGAACAACCAATATTTTCTTTCTTTCTTTCTTTCTTTCTTTTTTTTTTTGGGGGGGGGGGGGGTGAACTTGAGCACTAAAATTAATAGCAAGAGTGTAAAACTAGAACGACAGATTCAAGAGAAACGACACTGATGGCAATACAAGACACACCATGACATACTTAAGTATGTCGTGGTCTTCTCATGGTCTTCTCATGGTCTTCTCTCTCATGGTCTTCTCATGGTCTTCTCTCTTCCTCGGGAAGAGAGAAGACGAGTGGCTGCAACAAAAAGCACGCCCGACCGTTTGTGGATTGAGCCACAGCTGTGGTATACGAGATTCCGCTTTCGTGTCGAAAATTATATATTGGTCAAACTGGACGCTGTGTTAATGACCGCGCACGGAAGCTTGAATTGTCAATCAGGAATGAAGGCAATGCACACTTGCCACCTCACTGCGCCGACTGTGGGTGTGAGGCGCGATTTCAAGAGATCAGGATCTTGCGTAGAAGCAAGGATAGCACAGTCAGAGAATTGATGGAAGCTTTTTATATGAAGAAGGGACGTGACTGTGTTAGCGATACCTCGGTTTCTTTGTTTGAAAGTGAAGTGCAGTTTTTATCCGGGTTGCTGGTTTGATAATGACTGTCGTGGAATGTGTCTTGGTGGCTGACTTTTCTATCTGTTTTCCGTTTTCTGTGTAGCGTGCTGCGCATGCTCTTTCTGGACGTTCGTGGTCGATCGAGCACGAATAAACTAGTTGAAAGTTTGCGCTTCTTCGTGTCTACTCGCTTGTGTTGTCCCTTGTGTCGCGCAAAAAAAAAAAAAAAAAGAAAACCTCTAGACTGCATCGTGAACCAACTAGGCCAACAACAAGTTTTAATACTTAAGTAACATCCATTGCCGCATGTACAAACTAAAGTTATCGAAACAAATTAAGATGTCAAGGCTACCTTAATTTACATTACTATCAGTTTTTTTTAATTCTTGTTATACTTTGTCTCATCCTACGATGGACTAAAGGCCAAAGTCACGGGCCGCCATGTCCAATCACGTTCCACGCTATACTATGACACGCTTAACATTGATTAGGGGTGGACGAATAATGCTTGAATCCAAAAGCGCCACATCATTTGTATAGCTTCGACGCTACAAAAAGCCTATATGTCGTGGCTTTCTTTGCGATGTAAAATTGTTGAGTCACTCAGTGCTCTTCGATTCGAACCACTGTCCACCCGTCCCCTTATCAGTGATCCGAGACGCGGGCACCGATACATGCATCGAAGCGAAATACCGCACAATTTCTGAGTGGCTCGTGATTGGATCTGGCGGTCTGTAGCTTTTGCCTTTAGTCCATCGTAGGGTGAGACGAAGTGTAGAGCGGATCATGACATAGATGCATAAAAAGTTGAGACGCTCCAGCTAACCCCAAACGGAAGATGAAAGTCTGTGCACTTTCATTAATGAATGAATGAATTAATTAATTATTTCACCTTTGCCATGAACCTGTTTGTGAGAAAGTATGAGGTTTTTAAACTGTCTTCTTAGATCCAGTTTAGATAATAAATTTTGGTGTAGTAATGTTTCATACTTGTAGAATGTACTTCTAATAAAATTGTCATAGACTATTTTGGTCATTAGCTTGTGCACGTTTTTAATTTTAAGATTTTGTGTTACGACAAAGAAATTTTGCACTGGCCAAGTCAAGTTCCAACCATAATTGTACCAAAGCGTTTTACAGGGGCGTGCAGTTAATAAAAGGACCTTGAAAATCAGTGAGCACTTCCGTCCGAATTTCTTAATGTTCCACTTACAATTACGGAGACGTGGTTACTAAATTGAATTGAGCTATCGAGAAAGGCGCCAGTACTCTGGGAATCGACACGCGACCCAGATTATAAGAAAACGAACCGGCATCGCACTTTCTAGAAAATATATTAAATATAGATTGTTGGTGGTTAAGTGACAAGTTAATGTCTTTGGGGAGAGATATGTGAAATTGAATACATTTTGACACGTTTTATGTCGGATTAAGTACATACAGATACTGATTTCGCAATTTAAAAAGCTTAACGTCATGAGAACACAGAGGAGCCTTTTCATCGGTTACGCATTGAACAAAATCCTGCCCATAGCTCTGGTTTGTTCAAGATGTCGAAAAACTGACTGATAACCTGCAAGGTGAAAATATGAATACCAATATAATTTTGGCAGCCGCTTGGTAACCAGATGTTTGTTATCGAGTAAATAAGGGCTATTAAACTCGTAATGGCAGACACAAAACGTCTTGGATCCTACCAACACACAAAGAGGGCCTTCGCGGGCGGTCGGCGAGGCACAACTGGTGCCTTCTCGGCCTTCGCCGTCCCGGGAAATCTCAAAGCTCGTCATTTCCGCTCAACAAGTGTAAAGTCGTCGTCTTCCGATGCTAGAGTTAGACCCAATCGGCAGGCTTCAGCTCCGGTACCAGAAACTCGTGTAAACATGGCCCAAACATTGTGGTGAGCCAAAATGACTTTTCAGCGGTTGCACCGGCACGCCGGAAGGACTGGGGAGCCCTTCCGTAATTGGAGTTGCCCTTCCGGGTTGAGGACGCGGATGGGCGCCGGTTCTCCCGTAGCCAGAGGCAGTCGTTCGAGCACCATCTTGCTTACCAAGCTGTGTTCTGCGCTTCGTCGCAGAGAGCTTGCTTAAAGGGGCATTGCAACAATTTTAAATGGAACATTTTTCGCTTTAAACGCGATTACTGGCACTAGTAGGACTCAAGGAAACTCGCACGCAACGCCACTGGCCGAGAAACTGTTTTGTTGCGGTGTAATTTCAAAGAAAAGAGCGAGCGTTTTCATTCAATCTATCCTTCGCGAAATCTTGATGACGTAACTGGGGGATCGCAGTATTCTCGAGTGACGATATTTGAATGCAGCTTATAGATTGGACCCGAGCATTGCGTGCATTCTTAGAGAAAAGGTTCACTGTAGTCCTCCCTAAAAGGAGTAATGCTCTTGTAACCTATGCTCCTTTAAACAGGGAGAAACGTTCTTCCTCAAAGCAAGGGTGCAGTTCCTCCGTCGCCTGCATCTCATTATGGTGGCCCCGAATCAAGCAAATCGAGTTCAATAAGGCTAGGACGCTAAGTCTATTGTACGGGGTGAGAGAGGCAGCAAATAACAGCACAGCATAAGCTTTTTCCGAACTGTATTTATTTAAGAAGCCGCCTTCTTCCGCAGGTAAAGAAACTTGCGTTTCGAAAGCAGTCACTCGGTCTTCTCGTCGTCAGCACGGCGATGTTAAACGGAGAAAACTAGTACCTATTTACTTCGATCACTTAACGTCTTACCTTTGCTATTCCTCGAGCCACAATTTTTTCAATAACCGCACATCACGGATCAGTGGTAAATCAATCGCGAAACCAAAAACCGTTCTCAAAAAGAGCAAATTCGAAGCAGCCTACTTGGCTCATTGTTGCACGCTAACAAAAAATTATGGCGAAGCGTGAAAGAAGGTGAAGTCGCTTGCCACCAGATGGCAGGATCAAGCAGAGTAGTAGTAGTAACAAATTTATTCCGAAAAAGGGTGACACTTGGCCTGTTTGGGAAGGGGCTAAAGGGCTGTTACGAGTTAGGTGCGGCGCACTATGGAGGCTTCACAAACGAAGCTCCACAGTGCGAGCAAGGTCGTTTTTTGGTTCTGTACCGGAGTAACCCACCCCTCGTAGGAGGTCACACCTGGTGGTCGGTGCTTCTCTCTTGACGTCTTTTAGTCCCTCACACTCCCAGATGAGATGTCTGATGGTCGGTGCTTGATCTGCGGAGCAGCTGCTGCAACGTGTGATTGGAGGTGGTGGGGGATCGCCTTCTTGATTGCACAGTTGGTTGTACCGCCACCTTGCCACCATGTCTTGGGTCAAGCAGAGTAATTGTAAGTAGCTAGGCTAGGCTAGGTGGCGCTATGTACCGCCCAATTAATGTGCTACAAAAATATTTTTATTTGCTCACGCCACCATTGCGCTTGGGGCCCTTCGGGCACCTTTATTATACACACATGTAGATACATTGCGCAGATCACTAGCATTAGCTGAACATATGCATTGAGCGCATACACGTACACGGCACATTCAAACACCAATACAACAGCACACTAATCTGATCACTAGTTCCGAGTTCTGTGTTCCGGCCTTTTATACTGGTCGTTTTGAAGGTACGGATTTTCTAGGTAACCACCTGAGCAATAAATATTATTCCCAGCATGTTGATTTTTTTTTTCAGTAATGACATTCCTCCGAGAGTATTTTAATGACTCAGGGGATGAATATATTGGTAAAAAGTAAACGCTCATGCCGTAATTATTTGAGAGCCAATAAATCGAGCCGCTCCAATGCGGTTCCAAGCCATGTGTTCGCTTCCTCGCACGGCATGTCGAAGCCCGTTTTTCTATTCCAGTATATATTTTTTTTATTTGTGCTGTTCCCGTGCGGCTGTAATTGTCGTCTTGAATTAATCTCTGTAGAGTTATTCAGTTATTCACCCAGGCAGAAGCGATGCTTCACGGGCAGAGAAATCGCATTTCGATTAACTTGAGTGCAGTCAAACCTGCGACTTGCGCCAGGTGTTAAGTGTACGGCGCTACGCCGTGGTCAGCTCGAAAACGTCTAGCGCTCATCCCAGGGCGCCACTTGGTGGGCAGTATCTCCAGGAACCATAGTATTGTAGCGGAGACGCTGAGTGCGGGGTGAACAAAAAAACATAAAAGAGAAGCAACCGGCACGCGACGAAGGGAACGCTCGTCGTGCTCGTGCGTGTGCGCGAGGCAGTTGGAAGCCAGCCACCGAAGATGTCGGACCTCTTTGTGCGGTGATTAAACCAGTTAAAAAGGAAAGCAGAAATTGTAACACTGGTGTCAGAAGTGAAGCTCCGTTCGGGCCGACGCCTTCCCCGGGCAATGGAACCTCCTGCCAGTCCCGAAGGGGACCACACCGCAACTACCGGCGCCGAAAATCTCGCTTCTTCAGACCCGACAGCGTCCGAACCCATGGCCCTCTTCAAAAGCTGGCTCCAACAAGCCGAAGCATCCTACGCTCGACGAGAGAGCCTGCTTCTCCAAACTATGACATCATCCATTCAGGACTTCACTGCCTCCATGACAGAACGTTTTCAACGCTTGGAGTCTCGATTCCCTGAACTCGAGGAGCAGCGCACCGCAAGCCCCCCAGTTCAGAACGCTACCCGACTTTCAACCCTGCGTCTCAAGCCATCGACATTTGACGGTACCGTTCCTTGGGCACCTTACGTATCCCAGTTCAACCTCATTGCTGACGCTAACCAATGGTCTCCGGCTCAAAAGGCACAAGCCTTGGCCGCCCATCTAACCGGACCAGCTTTGACGGTACTACACTACCTACCACCCGACACCCGCGATTCCTACGAAGCCTTGGTCGCGGCACTGAACGAGCGCTACGGGGAAGGACCCCTCCGCTTTCTTCATCACGCCCAACTTCGCAACCGTCGTCAGTCTGCAACCGAGACAGTTTCTCAAGTCGCCGACGACATCGAGCGCCTCGCCCATCTTGCATTTCCTGGTTGCCCACAAGACACAATTGACGCTGTGGCAACCATGGCGTTCATTGACGCCATCTCCTCCGTTGAGGTGCAGGATGCGGTTCGCCTAGCACGCCCCAAGACTCTCCGAGCAGCACACACGGGCGCGCTGGAGATAGAAGCTGCTCGACAAGCATCACGATCTACGGTTCTGAGGCCTCCTACGCAGCCGCAAGCCCCGACAACAGCAACACATGCGCCTCCAGCCCCAGTTTGCTGGAACTGCCATCAGCAGGGCCACACGCGGGCACAATGTCCCACGTATCACCCCAGCAGCCGGAACCCAACAGCAACATCGCCGCGGATAATCACATCAACGCGTGTCCTGACAGCACCACTTACATCTATCTACCTTCAGGGCGTCGTCGACGGAGTTTCGGTACGCGCACTTGTTGACACCGGAGCTACAACCTCGGTAATTAGACCGGAAGTTTTGATGAAAGCGAATCGTGCTGTTCCACAAAGCTCTGACAGCTATGCTCTGCAAACCGCAACGGGAGACATGGTAGCCGTACTAGGCTCCACAACTGTACCCTTCACCGTGGGTAGCCTTCACGCTTCGCTGCCTGTTGTCGTTGCCGCTATCGAGGAGCAGTGCATCCTGGGCGTCGATTTCCTCAAAGCACACAAGTGCGTGCTCGATTTCAACGCTGGATTGCTGCATCTCGGAACTGACTCGTTTCCCCTAGGCGCCGCCAAGGTGACGGTCCTCTACGACACTGGGTTGCCAATAAACGACACCCTCCCGTATATGTGTCCTCGCACATCCTCTATTAAGCTAGCTGCGCACGTATTACCATTATACGAAGGCGCGTCTGCTTGTCTCGATAAACTCGATGCTGAGAGGTTTTGCCAGCTGCTTGAAAAATTCACAAGCCTTTTCAGCACGGGAGACGCAGATATAGGGCTGACATCGGTGGCGACACACCGGATTGTGACAGGACAGGCTTCTCCCATTCGACAACCCCCTCGGCGCATTCCTCTCACACAGAGGTCTCACGTCGACGACTTGGTGAAGACAATGCTTCAACAGGGCGTGATTGAACCAGCATGTTCCCCCTGGTCATCACCAGTTACGCTAGTGACAAAGAAGGACGGTACAACTCGATTTTGCATAGACTATCGAAAACTCAACGACGTCACTAAGAAAGACTCTTTTCCACTTCCTCGGACTAATGACATCTTGGATGCCCTCGCTGGGTGCACATGGTTTTCGACACTCGACCTCAAAAGCGGATATTGGCAGGTCCCGGTGCAACCAGAAGACCGCGAGAAGACCACCTTCACCACAGGTATCGGCTCGTATCAGTTCAGAGTAATGCCATTTGGACTCTGCAATGCTCCAGCTACATTTCAGAGGCTAATGGAATCTGTCTTGAACGAGCTCATAGGCACTATTTGCCTTGTATACCTTGACGACATCATCGTCTTCGGCAAGACAGTCACAGACCATCTGGCGAATCTAAACTTGGTTTTTTCACACCTGCAAAATGCGAACCTGAAGCTCACACCGAAGAAATGTTCGCTGTTTACAAGGCAAGTGGAATACCTCGGCCACATCATTTCAGTGGATGGCGTTTCCACAGACCCTCGCAAACTCTCTGCTCTCGTTGATTGGCCAACTCCGAGATCCACCACGGACGTGCAGAGCTTCATTGGACTGGCATCGTACTATCGAAGATTCGTCTCCGATTTCGCTCACATCGCCAAGCCTTTGTATGCTCTGACTGAGAAAAAAGCGAAGTTCGTCTGGTCCTCGGAATGCCAGCGCGCGTTTGAGACGCTCAAAACAGCCCTCACGTCCCCGCCAACACTTGCGTATCCGAAGGAGACTGGACGCTTCATCCTTGACACCGACGCCAGCGCCTCGGCAATTGGCGCAGTTTTATCACAAGAGCAGGACGGACAAGAACGCGTCATTGCTTACTATAGCAAGGTCTTCACGAAGCCCGAACGCAATTATTGCACCACCCGACGGGAGTTGCTGGCCATCATCAAAGCCATCACCCATTTTCACCACTATCTACTGGGCCGGAAGTTTGTTATTCGAACCGACCACGCATCGCTGACATGGATGCTGAGCTTCAAGACACCTGATGGTCAGGTCGCCCGCTGGCTGGAACGCCTGCATGAATACGACTTCGACATACAACATCGTTCCGGCTCAAAGCACACCAATGCCGATGGTCTCTCTCGTAGGCCATGTAGTGAAAAGTGCAAGCAGTGCTTGAGCATTGAAAAGCGCAGCTTCGACACGCTTAACGCACTAACCAACCTACCCTGCGACTACGAAGCGTGGACGCCAGAAGAGCTCCGAAATGCTCAACTTGACGACCCGGATATCGGCCCATTAGTAAGATGGAAGAGACAGAATAACAGGCCCCCTCCTAAGGAAGTATCTCGGCTGTCTCCGGCCCTCAAGAGTTACTTGGCGCAATGGGACTCTTTGCTGCTGCGCGGCGGTGTTCTTTACCGACGCTGGGAGTCCGCTGCGGGCAACTCTGTTGTATGGCAACTGGTTCTGCCACGAAGACTCTGCTCTCAAGCGTTTCATCAGCTGCACACAAGCCCTGAAGGAGGACATTTCGGCGTGAACCGCACCCTGAAAAAGATTCGGCAGCGCTTCTACTGGCTGCAGTGCCATAATGACGTAAAGCAATGGTGCCGTCTATGTGACATGTGCGTCTCACGGAAAGGTCCTCGCGTAAAACAGCGAGCACCGCTTCAAGAACATGTCACGGGAGCACCTTTTGAACGCATCGGCATTGATGTGTTTGGACCGTTTCCTCGATCTAAGCTTGGCAACAGGTTCCTGCTGGTCATTGTTGACTATTTCACGAAGTGGCCGGAAGTCATTCCTATACCGAGCCAGACCGCCTCCGAGATCGCCGACGCTCTGGTGACAAACTGGATTACACGGTATGGAGTTCCCCTGAGCATCCACTCGGACCAAGGCAGGAGCTTCGAATCTCGGGTGTTCCAAGAAGTCTGCGAATTGTTCAACATCAAAAAGACAAGAACGACGCCTCTCCACCCGCAGTCAAACGGTTTAGTCGAGAGGATGAATCGAACGATCCTACAACATCTGTCCATGTTCGTCAGTGATCAGCAAGATGACTGGGATAGCATCGTGCCTTTGTTTTTGTATGCATATCGCACGTCTGCTCATGAGGTCACTGGCTATACGCCTGCCACAATGCTCTTCGGTCATGACCTTCGCATGCCCTGTGATTTAGCCCTTCCACGAGCATCAGAGCCGACCACAAACCCTGCGTCCTACGTAGGTGAACTGAGAACAAACCTCGAGCGGGTGCACGGATTTGCTCGACAGCGTTTGGCGAGCGGCTTGGATCGCATGAAAGCCCGGTACGACGCGCATGTCACAACACGCCCGCTCTCTCCAGGGGAAAGAGTATGGCTTTACAACCCGATTCGCAAGAAAGGACTGTCTCCGAAACTGCAGCGTAACTGGCAAGGACCTTTCATCGTCATCAAACGTCTCAGTGATGTGGTCTATCGCATACGTCGCAAGGATAGATCACGGGCCCTCGTGGTCCACCGCGACCGGCTGTGTTTGTATCAGGGACTTCTGTAGGACTTGCTCGGTCTTCAAAGGACGGGAGGGGGATAGTGTAGCGGAGACGCTGAGTGCGGGGTGAACAAAAAAACATAAAAGAGAAGCAACCGGCACGCGACGAAGGGAACGCTCGTCGTGCTCGTGCGTGTGCGCGAGGCAGTTGGAAGCCAGTCACCGAAGATGTCGGACCTCTCTGTGCGGTGATTAAACCAGTTAAAAAGGAAAGCAGAAATTGTAACAGTATATTTAAACAGCAAAATAAACAATAGTTTTTTTGTTTTTTTTTGTCGATTTTATTTAGCATTCTTCCTTGAAGGGATTGTCCGGTCAAATTTTGTATTCGAGAAAACAGTCGGATCTCATCGTTATTGCCTCGAGACTCATCGTATGTGTAATATCTGAATTTTATATTCCCCTCTGCGTGAGTAATTGAATTTATACTGCAGCAATCGCATTCTAACGTAAACGCTGCTTTCGTTGGCAATATTGAAGCTCTGACGTCACAAAACACAAAGCGAGCATTTTTGTCTCGTCGTTTGCCTGCGAGTGAACGCCTCAGAGTGCTTCGTTTTTCTTGTTGTGCTCGACTTGTTTCGTGCTTGGGGTGAATTTTTCTTGCGCGGTGGGGTGCTACAACCACCAGGCAGCACATGCGAGCCAAGACATGACGTTCCACGCTTTTCCGCGAGACGTGCAGTGACGAGCGAAGTGGATCGTCACCGTGCGTAGGGACTGGGTTGCCGTCAAGATCGAGATCCCGCTTATGCAGCAATCATCTTACAGAAGAGAGCTATGAGCTGAGTTCTAAGCGGGCAGAAGGCTCGTAAACTGAGGTGTGATGCTGTGCCAACGATATTAAACTACGTCCATCCACTCCTCGCCCATATCGGATCAATCAATTTGATTATGCAGCGAAACCTAAACCAAAAGCTAGGCCATCTGGAAACGATACCAGAAGTTGTATTTAGCCCGCGTGTGAAAATGGAGCGTGACTACTGTTCACCAAGCTCGTCCAAGTCAAGTGACGACATGCATTTGAACGATTCGCCGTTTGCCTTCGACCCGCGCGGACATCGCCTCCGAGGGTACGACCCGCAACCTCATCACCGATCCAGTGGATCCGCCGACATGTGTACCCAGATGCCGCTTTCTGTACCTAGGTGCCGCTTTAGAGGCGAAATTGGCATCCTTTGCTTTGCAAGCGCCCCTAGTTTGATCGGTGGCCGTCGCTGTTGTGTTTGCGCGAAACGGCATACGTTTGCTCGAAGCTTGTGGCTGTCTGCGAGTAATTTCCTGCTAAAAGGCGTGACTTTGTTTGCATATTCTTGGGAACTGCATTAAAAGAACCGTATTTCAGTAGGGTACAGCCTAGGAGGCTATATAATTCGAAACAAAATACAAGACATCAATTGACCAACGCTTGTTATCACGACCATCCGACAAACCTTTGCGTTTTGTGACGTCACGCAGCACATACGGATGTCAGCCATTGACACTGGCGAAATTCGGGGTGCAGTTTCGTACATAGGCTCACGAAAGGATTAATCAATAACGGGAGATCATATATCAAAATAAAAATGACGTTTGTCTACATGAAGGCTCCCTCGACGTAACGAGCGCAAGAACTTAAGTACTTCCGGTTTCGACCGGACAATCCCTTTAGTGCTAAAATTCCAAATTGTAAATATATGTACCTTCCGTCATATTTCCATACTGTTCATTCCTTTCCCCAGAGCGCAATCGCTCTTCTCCGAGAGGAGTCAACAGGACATCGCAGAGCACAATCATATTGGCCACTGTACGGTAGGAAATACGGTTCAGACCAACTTTCCGACATGACTAGCCGCAGGTCCATTGATTGCACCGTAATCCCTCAAGCGAAAGAAGATGAGATGGGAGGGCGGAACCTTTCTCCCGTCTGCCTGGAGAAGGAGAATAACGACTCGTTCCTACCTTCCTCCCGTGTCCGCTTGGGGGCGCGTCAGTAGAAGGGAGTAAGACCCGCGTTGCTACCTTTTTTCTCCACTTTTTTTCTTAGATTGTGGGCACTCGATTTGGGCTCGTGATAATCGATAGTTCGAGAAGCATCCGGGTAGTGGCCTGTGTCCAATCGCTGCAATGACGAACAAAGCCGAACCATATCAATGACTGAAACTCGGCGCGTGTCATGTGCCTTGCCAACACCATGGCCCGTGGCTATGATCAACGTTGGTGGCATATAATCGGCTCCAGATCACGTGGACGCTTGTTTAGGCTGCGATTTGAGGGGGTGAACGTGCTCGTTTTTCTTTATTTTTTTTCTGCGAATTCGATTGCGAATGGTGAAAAACGAACGGATGTTTCACAGGTCATTAACGTCAGGGATCCGTTCTAAACGGTATTGGCGCAAAGTACAAAAATCCTTGCATCGCCCCTTTAAAAGATGGGCGATTTCGTTCTCGGCGACCGACATCGGCCCTTCGACAGTCTGTTGCGGACAACCGAGTTAGCGAGGGTTGTGATTGTTGCATAATTTTCCGAGGACCAGCGTGCAGACGACCACGTCGGCTACTTTCAGCTTTCGGAGTCGATTGAGTGTGTCGTCTGCACGTTGTGCCTAACAAGAGATGGCGCCACGAGCACAAACCTCGCTTACTGCCGTCGTCCGCCGTTGACCATGGTAGGTTTGTTGGCCTATTTATTTATTCTTTCTCAGGAAGGAAGTTACATTTTGAGATTTCGTAAGGTAAAATACAGCGCTAAAATACATCCCGGATGAAGAAAAGTTTGAGAACGCTACGTGCAGGCGCCGATTTTTTTCCGGCTGATGTTAGGGCGAGCCCGGGGATCAACGTTACTAGAATTCTCAGTTGGAAAACTGCCATAGAGCCTGCCTTGAAGAAGTGGATCTGATCAGTACACGAGAATCAAACTAAACGCGATTGCAACGCCGCCATTTCCCCGGAGCGCCCACTCCAGGAACTGCATGGCCGCACGTTTTGGTTGAGGTCCAGTTGCGCAAGAGCCGGTGGCGCTATTTCCCAGAGTCACCTCGCAGTATAGCTAGGATATCGTATCCAATAGCGTCCGCCGTTACTCTCCAGGTTCAGCTTTGCTTGACCATTTTGTTGCCGGAGTGTGTTGCCATACCCCGGCTCGCTAGCGGACGCGCCGCGATTGACCACCAAAGTTAGGACGCGCCCTGGTCGGGACGCGCTACCTGAAATCACCGGTGAGACATGGTTGTATAAAAACAATATTAATTGTGCAGTAAAACCTTGTAAACTAGAATTTTGTGAAAACATCACGCTCCAGTCACTCTGTACTAACCTCCAATAAACTTTTCTACAAAAAAGAGTTTTTTTTTCGTTTGTTTTTATACCAAAACAAGCTTTCTAAGAACTCAAATAAAAAGAAATTGAGCTGCCGTTTCGGCGTTTTGAGCCTGGGAGTTTCGGTACTCTGCGTTGCCATATAAAGCAACTTTCATGTTTGAAGTCTTCTATAAAGGGTGGCGCTAATCGTTTTTTATTTTTTCTCGGTAGACGCCACCGGTTCGGATTTAGAGGGTGAGTTTCCGAACTGAGTATTTTAGTAACGTTGACGGGGAGTTATTGCTATACTTTCTCTCTCTCTCTTTTTATATATATATATATATATATATATATATATATATTGGCGTCAAAGCGATAAGAAGATGTCCGCGATGCGCCACGTCCCGTCTTTGTTGAAGGTGTTGCAATACAAGCCAATTTCGGAACACCGTTTCGCAGCAAGCAGCACCTCGTTCCTTCGTTTTTGACGTGCGCATAAAGAAACAACCCTAAAAAAAAAAAGGCAGCGTAATTTTGTTTAGGTAACACATGGAACCTTAACCCGTTTCTAGAATTCCATAGATAGACAACAACCTTTACGCTGGTTTTGGGCGAAACGGGTGCAGGTGACGCTGTCTTGGCCGCTCTCAGCACGTGTTTCGAGGGAAACACAACAACGCGTCATTTCGAAGCGAACGGGGGCGCGACGATCGTGCGTTGGGCCCGCGGCGGGTCTCTTGAGTAATCTCGCCCCCCTCCCTCACGAAACCGGAGTCTGGTTCCTGGCGCCGCGGCGCTAATTCGCTCCGTTCCGGTTGCTCCATCACGCTCCCAAACTGCGGGCTCTACATAAGACGACGAACCGGGAACCACACCAGCCGGTCTCAATTAGTGACTCTTCGAGGCGCCGTCCGCTTCTCTCGCCCAACTCGGCAGCAAATTCATTTGTCTCCGTCAGAACCGAACAAAGAACAAAAACAAAAAGAAACTCCTCGCAAACGTTCCCGAGAACGCGGCGTAAAAAGAGACGTGTTTTACGTAGCGCGCAAATACGCGCCTACGCTCATTTCACTCATAAGCCGACAGGGCGCTGGAAGCTTTAAGTGCTCGTTAGACCAGTCATACGTCTGTCTTTCTTTACGTGATCACGCTTCCGCTTAGATACCCAGGTGCAGACAGCGTGGTCAGATGACGAAAGGAAGGCGGCTGATTGGTGCGGCGAGTGTGTAGCTTCCACCGTACTGTCGGATTATAGGGGTGGGCGGAGTGCACCGACTTCCGCTCTCTGCTTGCAGATGTACGCGAGCTCGGGCTCGGGGTCTCAGCATCTGCGGCCGACGCTCGAGGGAACAGAAACTGGCTGCAAAAATGGCGTTTGAGATTGGCTACGCGTGTTAAGATCTTGGCGCATTTGCGCGAAGCGTGAACAGCTACGGGATCTTTTTTGTAGGGTGGATCTTTTTGCGGCGGAAGTCCGCACGTTCCTTGGCCGAAACGCCCACACACTGTTTTTTTTTGTTTTTTTTTTCTGCTTGCGGCGGTGGTGTTGGAGCCATGGCGTCAGTTTTCGCGGCAGAAAATGTGGGTGGTGTCAATGCTAAACTGCTCATTAGGGATATTTAGACAACGTGAAACACGTTGTCTAAATATCCCTATATTAGACTGTCATGAGAGGAGGCTATGCTTGGTGCATTGTGCACCCGCTGTATTGAAAAGGGGGGGGGGGGGGGGGAGGGGGGTCAATGCGGTGCGAATACTGACCAGGAGCTCTAAGTTAGACACTCGGCGACAAATTCAGCGAGATCTCTGAGCGCTCCATTTGAAGAGCGCCAAGGTCGAGGGCGGCGCTGGCATCTAGCGGCGGTCAGATATCTCGCAGACTTTCTCGCCGAATGTCCGAACTTGGGCCCCAAACGCTTCGAACGGTCACTACGCCCTGGTGATCGCGCCAGTGTACGATACAGAAGACATCCCTCCATTTTGAAACTGCCTGGAGTCTCTTTGAGTTCAAGTAATCATTTGCAGATAACGAAAATGATATTGTTTATATCATCACTGATGAGAAAATGCATATACGAGTATAGTCGTTGACGGCTTAAGAAATCCAGGGCTAGACTTTTTACGTTCACACTTCCTGGTTCGTGTTTTAGCGTTCTTACCTTCGGCTAATCCAGTAACCTGATTGGCTGCGGAATGTTAATAGGTGGCCAGGAAGTTGCAATGCCTTGCCTTTCATAAGCCATCACTCACTATAGCAGCAGATAGCGTGTAATTTTACTTAAGCACTTCGAAAGGCTACCTCGTCCGTAAGTAATACGGTATCAGTGCAAAGTTTACCGTTTCAGGAGTACCGTTGCAGCGTTATTTTTGCGAATAATTAATACAAAGCCCGACATGATTTAGTACGATCCCCCCCCCTCCTCCTCTTCTACTTCCATACTCACGCTGAGAACGAAAAATTACCACTTTTCACGGCAGCGGTTGACATCGTATTGCGTTTGCAATGGCTTCTTTTTCTTTTGCTCATTTAGTTGCTCAGGCTTTTTCTATTTCCGACTTAATGCGTAGATGACTGAAATCGTTATTTTTTTTTTTTTAATAAACACGAGAGAGGTCAGTGTATTTATTGTTTTCAAAGTTCGTTCGCGATCTCTGCAGGTGTGCCTTCTATTTATAGGTCGACCCCGGGTCTATTTTTCAACCTCGCTTTTCCGCTCTCCCCTTTGGAACATTTAGCGAAATACGAGCGAATATATTCTCGTTTCACCCTTTTCTTCTTTCTCTCTTTTATCTTCAGTCATAGCGTAGTACGTACGGGACTTTGTAAACACGGCAGCTGTTCTCTTCGACCCGACTGCGGCAATGCAGGTTGCCGAATAGCCGTCGTAGCACAACTGGCAAGCCGACAAATTGTTCGATGAATGTCCCTAGTTTGCTACAAAAGCCATCAAGGCTTTTGGATGGAATGAAAGTGGTACAAAGGACATAGTTTTCAGGATTTCATGGGAACCCTTTAGCACTGAAATCCGCAAAAACTAATTGAAGCAGAAAGAGAGCTATAACAAAGGACTTTCTTAGCTTTATTTTCGGTGTTTATCTTTGATGGAGATACTAAGAAATCGGTGTTTCTGCCTCTCATTTATCTGCGGGCCTGCGACTACACAATATGTGTGATTAAATTAAATTATATATATATATATAGAGAGAGAGAGAGAGAGAGAGAGAGAGAAAGAAAGAGAGAGAAAAAGAGAGAGAGAGAGAGTTTTTTTAACATAACAGATTTGTTGACAAAAATCCTTGAAAGTTACACTAACGCGGTTTGCGCGGGTGAGTTATACGGCCAGGGGGACATAATATAGCAGGCTAGTCGCAAGGATCATTCGGCTAATTAATTAAAATTCGTTAACTTTTTAATAAATAAAAAATGCATATGGTTCCAAATAGAAACTTGCTCAGCGTCATCGAAAACCACTAAATCAACTATTTTTAGAAAGATATATCACGGGGGCAGCATTTTACGGCCTTCTAAAAAACCGTTAAATTTGGACTCGTTTCTAGGTTTTCTTTCCTTATTAAAGCGCATCTTTGCGCCCACGTTCCTGGTGGTCGCGGCGCGAAGCCACCTCCTCGCCTCCCTCGTAGCATGGAGGGACGTTGAGCTCACGTGTGTTGCGCGTCTCAGCCACTGGAGAGCAGGACCGCGGTCGCAGAGATGCGCTCCGATAAGAAATATAAGGGAGTTTTCGTAGATCGTTTTCGCCGTCCCGCAAGGGCCTCCGCAACCCGCTAGGATAGCGGGAACTCCACAGTCAAGGCTATCGGCGCGCAGGCGCAGTAGCAACTTCTTCGTTGCGGAACGCTTAGCGGAGGGGGCAACGCGGTCTTCGAAAACTCCCTAACAACCTAGAAACACGTCGAAATTGAGCGTTTTTACGGAACGTCGTAATATACTGCCCCCGCGTTATATCCTTTTAAAATGAGTTGATTTAGTAGTTTTCGCGTTTCTAATTTGAACCATATGTCTATTTTCATTATTTAAAAAGTTAATTAACGAATTTTAATTAATTAGCTGACTGATCGCTACGATTCGTCCCCTATATTCTGTCCCCCTCGCCGTATAACTCACCTGCAAAATCCTGATAAATGTAACTTTCAGGGCTTTTTTTTACAGAAATCTGTTTAGTTAGAAAAAAAACTGTATATATTAGATGTATACATAGAAGAGACGAAGACAATAGCCCTCGTTCTTAATAGGCCATTAATCTGAAGGTAAATTAAGCAAAAATAGCAATGAAAAGTGAAATCAGTGCGGCTGGTTGCCTCCAGCGGAATAGTTGCTTCATAAGGGGCCTAATTATGAAGGCTTTTATAGTCTCGCGATCGGCTTCTGTGGTTATTATCGGATGGCGGTCTCATCTCATACGCTACCCAGACATAACGAAATAATTGGAGGTGGTAAGGCCCTTATCTTCTTAGCAATGGTCTACTGACCATTGCTGATCGCGCAAAATTAGGAAGACTCAAATTTTTGTATCTCCTTTTAAACGACGCCTTTAACATAGACAAGAGCAAGTATGTGAATTTTTCCCAGGCGAGAACAATAAGACATAAACACTGCAATACATTAACCGAATACTTTTTCAATAATAATAGTTTTAGGTACTCTTTCTTTCTTTCAGCTGTAAGAGATTGGAACAGCCTTGATCTGCTATTTTTTAACTACACAAATGTGGATACGTTCATTCAAGCTCTTGAACAAGACCTTCTCAGCAAGTTCATGAGTTAGTTCTTTCTGTTGCGTTGTTTTGTTGTTTCGATATGAAAAGAAGTGACGATTTCTAAAAATTACTGTTTTTCGCGCGCCTCAAAAATTTTGTGCGTTGTTTTTATTTGTACCATACCTGCTATAATCCTTCAATGGGGATCGGCAGTATTTTGAAAATAAATAAATAAAAGCCGCAGGCGGGATTTAGAGGAAAGCCGCTTTTGCAGGGATTTTGAGTTACGGGCTTTCAAAAGCGACGCCTGCGATACACGAAAGACGGTCCAGCTAAGACGGGAGTTCAAATACGAGCTCCTTCTTCCCTTCCCCTCTAACTGTTTGGGTTAGGATCTCGCCCCTGTCTGTACATTTGCCATTTGGTAACGCACCGCGAAGCGAGTGCACATAAACCATAATCCGTTATTTAAAGTTGAACTATTTTTCACTTTTCATAAGGCTTATAGGCATTTGTTTATATTTCTTCGCACGAAACAATGACGAGTATAGTTTACCAAAATGACTCAATTCTGAGTGAAATTGTCAAAATTGCAATATCAGCGAGACGTTAATAGCATCACATTGCGGTTTCGACAGCATATTTGTTCACGGCAAAAACATAACCACCACCAAACGTTTTTTTTTCTTCTTTATTTTGTCGGTTGTATCCCTTTTAAGCAGGAAAATTCTTTTCACCAAACTATATACAGGTAAAACATTCATTCATGCAGACACAAAAAAGAAAAGCAACGAAAAAGTGCGGGTGTAGTGGATTGTTTCTTCTTTGGTAACACAGATTTTACACTCCGAGCCACGAAAAATATAAGACTAAGACACCTTTTTTTTATTTCCTATTTGCTTCCTTCAATTTACGAGACTTTGTTACTAAACCCCGCCAAAACAGTATACGCTCTTGGTTAGATCACTCGCGAGACATATTGCCACAAAACGAAGGTCTCCTATTCATCGTGTCGTCTTTGAGATCATTTTTATCGATTTGGTCGGGACTACAATATATTGCTGAAAAAAAAAATCATATAAGACTCATAAACATCCGACCATTTGGCCTATTGTTACGTTGACTGACAAACAAACTGCGTTCATTAATTTTTATCTCGGCGTCATTTTGATATACTACGAAAGCTTGCTTAGAGTCCCGGTAAGGTTAATGATCGAAGGGCATGGCATCTTACGTTCACGCTTCTCACTTGCTGATCGGTTTTTCGTCGTCCTTAAAAATTAATGCCGCAAACCCATTGGCTGACGAGCAATCAGAAGGCGCCCGGAAACCTGTCAGCGAATATGGCTCTTACTGAGTGTACAAGAAACTTCACCGCGAAACTAATAATAAATCAGGAACATAGTTTCTCACAGGGTTACCGATTGACACTAGGGGCGACAGGCCGAGGTTCCCGGATACCCGCGTTGAGGTATGCGGCTAACATCGCTTACCAAACCGACAAAATGTAAGCTCAAGCGGAAGTTTCGGACAAGAAACGATCCAGCGGCACTCAGTTATCCCGAACGTGCCAACGTATACGAAGGAAACCCGAAGCTACACAACAAAATAATAATAAATATGTCGGTTTTATGTATACGAATGCACTTGGTTGGTGGAAAGTATCTCGAAGGCAATTGAAGAACGTACCATTTTCGGATTTTACAAATGTACAATGTCTCGCCGACCGAACACCCGTTTCCGGGACAGCCGTTTCTCGATCAATATGCTATATTACACGTATTGCATGCGAAGCTCAATGCGTACGTCTCGTAGGTTCTCAAATGTTAGCAAAGCTAGAACCGTGCTCGTGCCTCACTCGTGCTCAGCACTGAGTGAGGCATATTGAAGCAAAAGGTCAACTCTTTGCGTGCACGCGTGTTTCTGCATTCAGCCCAGGTCGGGCATCCTCCTTGACTTCATTTATAAACCGCTTCAATGTACAACGTGTGAATGTGCACGTTAGTTCTTCCCGATTATACACAACCCTATCAATGTTGTCTTCAGTGTGTTCGCACAGTTGAGGTCACCCGCTTCCGAAGGATTTTAAGCAGAAATTGCTGCGGAGACGGAACCAGCCGGTTCGTGAAAGTTTCTCAATTCGTGTTTTTGTATACATAGCGCAAATTGAAGGATCACTGCATACGACACCCGAGCTTCTTTCACTTGACTCAAAGATAAGCGTTTTCTAAACCGACACGCCAAGCGTGATCCGAATTACGCGCACGGCAAAAAACGACTATTAGATATAACGCATCAAGCGGTATCTGGTCGGTATTAAAGACTTTCCAGCATCCAAGAGTTGCAGTTCATCTATACGGAAACCTCTTACAACGAAGGCCAACGGACTTTAAGGGTGCCTTGACGGGCGCTCAAAAACCTTTGGAAGCGGCTATAAGCATCACATCTGGAAGCCATTTGTTTCTTGCCAAGCGTAATACGGACCACATTTCGCGTACCGTTTGCGACTCCCCTTTGCTGGGCCAGTTCAAGCGAAACAGCTCCCACCACCACGAGGTAGTCTGCCAGACCCATTCTAGTGTGCAACGTGCTGCAACAAGAACTGTAGCACGTAAGACTGCATATAAATAACGGACTCTGCCTTCACGAAGCAGTCAGGATTCAGGATTGATGATCAGCCATTGAACATATGAATATAGCCGACGCCTCAGCGCCATTATCTAGCGCACTCAAAGCAGTTTCCTAGAGGACGCATTGGAACCACGATCCAGTCCACGGACACCCGTTGGAGACACCTGGACCGCAACCAGTCTCCCTTCAGTCCCCCCGACACACGCACACCACACACGTCCTAACAACCGGCACTCGTCCTGTCCTGGAGTGCCTTCCCCGTCGCCGCGGCAACGCTCTCGGCCCTCGAGTCCCTCCGGCGCTCCAGTCCGTTCACGATGTTCTCGATGCTCCTGAGATCACTCGACGAGGAAGCACCACCAGTGGTCCGTAGCAGAAGCAGCGGCGGCGGAGAACTGGTCCCCCTGCCCGTCACGCCACTCCTGGAGCTCTCCCCGGAAGAACTGCAGCCGTCCTCCGAGTTGACCGTCGGGCTAGACTTGGTCCCGGAGTCCTGCGCCGGCACCGGCGGTGGCGTGGTCGAGGGCGTTCGTCTCTGGAACATCGTTTCCAACGGTGATCTCGGCAAAGATGAAGATCCTTCGTCCGGAAAGAAACCGTGCAACCGGAACGGAGACTGGCCTCCGGCTGCCGCTGCGGCCGCGGCGGCGGCAGCGGCTGCCGCGGGGCCGCCCAGGGGAACGGAGTACGGCGAGAATCGGTGCTGCTTGAGGCGGGCCGCCATTTCGGAGTAGGCTACGGGATTCAGCAGCGGGTGGTTGGCCATGAGGAAGGACAGCGCGGCTGGGTTCGCGGACGCGGGAAGGCTTCCGGCCACGGCGCCCGGGAAGAACAGTTGAGGCAGGGTCAGGCCTGGAGGGTACAGCGAGGGCGGGTAGAAGTAGGGCAGGAGCGGGGAAGGCTGCGGTAGTCCAGAGGCTGATGCGGCGGCGCTCAGCTTGGCGCGTTCATGCAGGTCTCCTACGGGGCTCGACGTGGACGCCGGAGACGAGCGTCTTTCGATGCCGTCTTCCCTTCGGATGTCTGCGGAAGAAAGGTGCGGGACGCTGAGAAACAGCGTATTCGGGGCCATGGAAGTATTATTCTGACTATGCTTGGGGTGAAGGGTTGCTGCGTGCCTTTTTCTAGCTAAAACACTGTTCGGTAGAACGTGTGCTCTTCTTCGTGGAACTTCATTTTTTTAGCTCAATTCTACTTGAAATTTGTTTCAATTTACCACCACAACGAAGACGGAGGAAACCGGAAATAGATGCCACAAAGGCGCGGCTAGACAAACTTTCCGCCTCCCCAAAGTAGGCAGTGGCGGCGAAAACAAAACACACCAAGAGTAAGGGACAAATCTCTCCCAGCAAAAACTGGTACAATAAAACAAATATATTAAATATGTCAACTTAAATTTTAGGTTGTCTTAAGTGTCAATTTATATCAATTTTCGTAATAATGGAAGTGTTACAGACGGGGTAAACGTTTAAAACAAAAAGGGGCACGGGATGACCTTATTTTAACAAACATATTCGAAGTTTATATAAACAAAATAGCCTAAATAGTGGGATTAAAATTTAATATTTAAAAACTTGAACATTCGACCTTTCCACTAAATTTTTTAATTATCTAGTTTATTTTTCTCGCAACATTTCTTCCTCGGGGCGATCAATTCTCGGAATTTCATAGAAAGAGAGGGTAGTGGATGACCGAACGAAAACCCCATTGACTGATAAATGCGATTCACGCAGACCCTGAGACACCAGGCACGTGTATTGCCCGTGCTCGCTTTCCGATGACAAATTACATCTCCACAGGCTCAAAGATCAAATAGGCCCACGGTCATTTTTACGAGTCGGCGTAACAGAACGCTCTCCGATAGCAGCGTCACGAGGTCCTGAGAGGCCAGTATACTTGCCGCTTACCCAAAGCTCCGGCGCGGTCCAGAAGACCGTCTGGCCTGAGGTCCGACGCCTCACCGACGTCGAGCTTGTCCTCATCGTCGCTGGAGTCGTCTTGTCCGGACATCATGGCCGCGTGATGGTGGTTGCCCCCCACGCGGCTCAGCGGCGAACCCTGGTGGCTCCCGTGGGAATGCGGCTGCTGCTGCAGCAACATCGCCTGCCGTCTGCAAACGCGAGGGAAGGCCACGATTTGCATCCCTGCCACTGATTTCGAGCTTTTAAGTTCGTGGGATCCACCAACTCAAGTTTCTGACGACGTCATGCTGAAGCGGTGGCGATGACTACGGCGGGGAGCATACGCCATTTTTCCAGACTTGGAAGTAATCCGTTACAAGTAACGGAATTACTTGTAATTAATTACTTTTCTAGTAATTTTGTAATTAATTCGTTACTTTCTTGAAAATGTAATTTGTAATCTAATTTCATTACTTTTTCAGTAACGCGTTACTGAAATTACTCGTTACAACTCTTCCGCCCCGTCAAAGAGAAAATAGAGAGGAAGAAGGGCGATGGCAACGGCCGGGTGCGCTTTTAGCATGGTAACACAAGACGGGGGTTCGCTCGCGAAGAGATCTAGTGCTGGCGAAGGAAAGGAATTCACCGAAACCGCGACAGCCTTGCCAGAGCCCGTTTCTGGACTTGTTCGTACGGTCAGTCAGGCTGGGAGGATTTGACTGTCTACATGAAGGCAACAAGCTTCGACTTGGAAAACGAACGAACTGCTTCGAGCGCACAAAAGAGCAGAAAACTAATGGCCCATAAAACCATCGAGTGGGAGTTGTGAAGAGTACGAACGTGGACACTGTGACCGTGGTGCAGATGTCCGCTCGGCCCCTTCCCCCCCCCCCCCCCCCGCCCTCCTTTCCGCCCCACTCCCTGCGTGTTGTTCCCCAAAAACCAATCAGCATTTTTCTTGTCACAAGAGACCGTCCTTTGCTTGTCGATGTTCTGCCTACACACGCCCACCCCGCAAAAAAAAAAAAAAAAAAAAAAATTGTAACGAGATCTTGATTTTGTTCATCTTGGACAGCACTGTGAAAGCTAAATACTGGCTGGACCAAACAGCTTTGTGGTTTCTATCACTTGACTTCGCACTAGCGGGTGCGTAAGGCACAAACATAAGGGAAGCGATGGCAGCAGCTCATTGGAACATAAAAAAAATATAGCATCAACACTACTGTCAGTTCAAACAGTAACTTTAGACAGCAGGCGATAAGGCGGCCGGGGAGCACAGCCAAAATGGCTTGGGACTTCGAAGCTGAACCCATATTCCTAGAAACGAGAATGTTGGGTTCCCGTCAGCCGGATTGTGCCTACGGGAACTTACTCCGACATTTTAGGAAAAGAGAAGACAGCCCGAGTTTTCTGAGAATAAGCAGTGGCTGACCTGGACACAGTAGGGTGCCTACACAGGAGTTAAGGCGGCGCAAGGCGGCTGTAAACGCGTGAGATACATTGAAGCCTGCTGTTCACTGAAAATTGTGATTTTTTAATATTTCTTAAACAGAAAAATCAGGTTAGCTGAAAGATTGCGGATGAATATTTCATGTGAAGTTTTGTTTTTTGCTGGTTTGATGATCAAGAGAAAGATCAAGTGGGCCAAGGCCGGATAACAACCTTCAACAAGCGGTACTCTGAAATCTGCCCAAATGCAAGTACCGTATTTATGTACGTCTTACAGGCCAGTTGATTTTAGTGGCTAAACCAGCCCCTATTTAGGCAATATATAGCAACGGTAGAAAAACCACATCTTCAGGAGAATCGCGTTCTAAAGTTTGCCGTTGGCATATTTCGAATGGTGTGCGTGCCTCCGCCACCCATGTGCATTCGTCGCATGTTCATGGGATTGACTTCTGTCCCTGGTGGACAGCGCTAGATTCGTTTATATCGAACACCTGTTCCAGTCCTTTAGAGACTTATAGATCCATCGTCGTAAAATTATTAGCCTAAAATAATCGGTAGACATAGTACTGAATCGGTTTTATCTTTGATGGGTCCCAAAATTACCCCCGCCCCCCCCCCAAACACGCAGTAGATATTGCAGGTATTTTGCGTGTTTCTTTAAAGTAACGCAAAAGTAATCGAGTAAAGTATCGAAGTAATTAATCAGTTACTTTTTACGGGGAGTAATTTGTAACGGTAATCCACTACTTTTTAGGCCAAGTAATTGTAATTGTAATTAATTACTTTTTTGGAGTTACGGGCACAAGTCTGCATTTTTCCGCTTTTGGAAAAGCAGGTCCCACAAGCATGTGCTGAATCCACCAGAGATTGCGTGGGTCACAAGCGTTTCTTTGGAAACAATATGCTGCAGGTGTATACATTATCTATTCCTCCGTACAAAACATGCTTTTCGAAGGGACGATACAAGCTTTTACGCTTTAAATTAATCGCCTTTGAACTTAAATTATAAACCAAATACGTGCATGAAAAAAAGAAAAAAAAAAACAAAAAAAAACGCAACCTTATTACGATTTGTGTCGTCTAACTTTGTTGCTGACTAACGCGCCCGATATTGCAGCTACAACGACATATTATTTCCAAAGCGAGCGGCGCTCACTCACTGGGGCGCCGCCATGTTTCCCCGCATCGCTACCGAGCCAGTCACGTGATTTCAAAATCCCTCTCCTAGGTACTGCGGCTAACTTTAGCCGCGGTTAGTGCTTCCAGCAAATGGGCCCTGAAATATGAATTTCTCCACACACACACACACACACACACACACACACACACACGCACACACACACACACACACACACACACACACACACAGACATTAACATACACACACGCGCACGCACGCACGCACGCAAGCACGCATACACACACACACAATAAAAAAAATTTAGTATTTGAAGTTAGATTACACGTTTAATATAAAGATCCTGATGCTATAGCATTCTCTTTTCTCAGGTTATACGGAATAAACTTTAGAGATGTGCGTCGTACACACTGCTCCAGCGCTTATCACCCAGGCGATAAATGCCGAGTCACACGGGCTGTGGTAGCATAAGTGGCTCGTAATACTTTGCGGAAGACACTCACTACAGCGCATGTACAGAACCTTTTCTACAGCCCCGTAAACAAAGATGGCCGCTGGCAGACAGCGATTATTGTAGGGTATTATACTACTTGAAAATCTAAATAAAACAATGCGCCTCTAAAGCACACCGAGCAAGCGATTCCATACTGATAGACGTTAAGAAATAAAGGTAACTCGGACAGCTATGCCACAACTACGAAAAATACTCTACAGATGTATATATAAAAAAATTCGTATCACGCAGGAACATAACATCGCCGAAATTTGTACGCCTTACGAGGCACTAAGTGAACGGGTGTGTAACCCCCCCCCCCCCCCCCACACACACACACAAAAAAAAAAAAAAAAAGGAAACCTCGAGCGATTAAATAATTAATCTGGGCACGCGCTGCTTCCCCGCAGGAAGTCCTTCGCTGCATAAAGCACCTAATCATCGCCACACCTTCGGTCCATTACCTCACGTAAACACAAGCCCCAACAACAACGGAAAGCCAGACGAGTAATGACACTGAATATCGAGTTAGTTAAAACAAATAAAAAACAGTGAACACTCGCTGCACGTGTCGCGGTTTTGATTTGTGTTGTGTTTTCCCCTGAGAGAGCGCGGAGTTTCACAAACTTCTAGACACGTTCGTATGCACACCGACGCCCGAAGGATGGGGACACGCGGTTGTTATTGCCCCGCCTCAAGCGCATCCACGGCCTGTTCTCAATAAAGAAAAATAAGAACCAACAAGGCGGGGAAAAGAAATCTTAACGCACGTAGCGTCCATTTGGGCGTCGCGTAAATATAGGCAGTGATAAACGGCCTTCTAAGCGATCAGGGCTTAGTTTAATACGCAGCCGAGCTTAACCGATGCGGCAGGAAATTTCGGCGAAGCCATGGATTCTATAATAGTTTTCTGATGGGTTAACGACAGCCATAATGAATACGTGAGGAAAGTTTTTAACGAGACCCGAGAAGTTAATGGGGAGGGGGTTGGTAGACCTCTTAGCTAATGGGGCCGACCGCTTGTAAACGCAGCAAACCATCGTTTTTTTTTTTTGTATTTTTTTTTTAACGGCATGCAAGACGCCCGCAGTCCGGCAATACACTTACTGAGAAGTGAAGGAACGCTGCTCACGCTTCTTTCTTTCGTGATTCGTGTTTGGACGTCCTTGTAGGTTGATGGCCAAATCTTACTGACTACTAAGCGATGACAGAATGTTTGGGACTCACCACCCCCTGCCTTTCTCGAAATGACGGCGGCACAAAGCACCATGGTCTATACCCAAAATAACTGACATCATCGCCGAGGGGTGGCGTTAGGGGTCCCGCAAAGCATTGATCCCGCCACCCGGGCTCTGGCGGTCCGCCGGATGCTTTGTCGGAGGCAGGAACGCCGACCGATTAGGGTATCGCAAATCCGATGTTGAGACTCTTCGTGATTCGAGGAACGAAAACGGTTAAAGCTTTTTAGGGGAATGGTTCGCGTGCTTATAGACCCTTTCTTCGAGGGCGCCGCCATGTTGAATTGTCGTCACTTCCAGTATGGGCGAAAACATTGTTTTGCCGTCGCCATGCCAATAGAATGCATCTAGGAGATAAGCGTAACCGTCACCCATTATCGTTTTTTCTCCCCTCTATATTTTTACTATTTGCAGGTTGAAACGTTTTAATATTTTTTCGTCGCCCATACCGGATATGCCTACTTGGCGGTCGGAGGCGAGAGTAAGCGGGAAAGGTCTATATGCTTGTTTCAAATGATCTATAAGAGGGATAGCTGAAACTTGACTAACACTGCCGTGACGTTTATTAACTCTAGAAGTAGCCAAGAGGAGGAGCATACATGTTGTGAAAGAGAAATTGGCACTCGGTTATTTTAAAGAGAGACATAGAGAGACAGAAACGCAGAAAAAGTTTTGAGATTTACGTTAGCGCGTAATTAATTAACCACGTCATCATTTTGAAGGGTTCTATAGCTACAAGCGTAAAATTTTATTATTGGGGCATGATATAGCTTTTAGCGGTAAAACTATTTTAATTTGTAATAGCGAATGAATTTTACGAATGAATTGCCAAGCATGGTCGATAGGAGTTCGCGAGGCTTGCCCGTCGTCTCGCGATATAAAATTAGAATAGGACATGGCGCAGGTGCACCGACTTGAACAATGGATGAGTCAACTTGAAACATAAGTTGAAACGACAAAGCATCGTCTTTTGGCCCTGCATCATGTGGCAGCGCTTTTTTTATGTCGAGAACATGACGAACTTACTTCTTTTCCCGCTTGCCGGCGCCAGTGTCACGAAATCCTTTGGCGAATGGGTTGTTGTCTATCTTCAGCTGAGTTATCTGAAACAAGAGACAAAAAGGGCGAAAGAGTTTAACGTCAGACGGCCCCGAAAGAGAACAGGTGGCCTGGGCACCTAGGCTGGACATTTCTATGCACATTTCTATTCATCATGCTCTCCAGGAAGATCTAGAGTCTGTAATCCATTGGTGTGAAAAATGGCAGATGACATTAAACTTCAATAAATGTAGATCCCTATCAATTTCCCGCAGTTCGCGTGCCACACCATTTTCGTATTACCTCTCTAACACTCAAGTAATAGCATGCTCATCTTATAAGTACCTGGGTGTTCATCTCACCTCTGACCTATCATGGACTACTCACATAACTTCTGTTATTTCTGATACTAACCGTTCTCTCGGATACTTGCGCCGTAACCTTAAACTTGCTACACCCTCCGTAAAACGACTAGCGTATACTACTCTTATAAGATCGAAATTAGAATACGCCTCATCTATATGGTCCCCATGGCAGTCCTACCTTGCAAATAATCTAGAATCCGTCCAAAACAGAGCCCTTCGTTTTATTTATAACAACTACTCACCATATACCAGCATATCAGGATTACGCCAATCAGCTAACCTTCATTCACTTTCCCTTCGCCGCCGAGTATCACGCCTTTCTCTCCTCCATCGAATTTTCTATCACAATAGCCACCTTAAAGAATCACTGCTATCACCTCCCCATCGTATTTTCCCGCGTCTAGATCACCTATGTAAATTACGTCCAATTCGATCATCAACTGTTTCTCACCAGACTTCCACACTACCATTGGCCATCGAGGATTGGAATTCACTACCTCATAACATCGTTCCTATTAATGATACTACTAAATTTGTTGAAGCCATTACCCTCTTTTTATCTAACCTACCTAGCTAGCTTACAGTGTTATAATTGTGTTTACTGTTCTATTTGTTTTTGTTCTATTGCCACCCCCTTGTATAATGCCCCACGGGCCCTCAAGGAAAATAAATGATGATGATGACGATTTAAAAGGTCACGGAAGTGACGTATTGGCGTCCGATTGATGGAGGCAATTGCCTCCACCAATCAGACGCCAATACTTTACTTTCGTGACCTTCTAAAATGTACATGTAAATGCACAACCTAACCCTCCCGCACTGTTCCTCTGGAAAAGGATATATAATATTAAAAAAAAAAAAAAAAGCAGATCGTTCTGATTTGATAAAGGGAGAAGGGGGAAGGGGCGGGGGAGTGGGTAGTTGGAACTTGCTCAGTATAATTCAAATCTCTAGTAAAACAAATAAAAAAATTAAATGTGTAATTTTTGTTTGGCGGGAAAAAATAAGCGGTAATTTTGAGCCGCATACGGAGTAAAAAGGCATTCCAAGTAACGTCATTGGTTTGAGTCATTTTGGAGCACCTTATGGAGCAGCCAAAAGTCTATGAAAGGCCCAATGTTTGGCGAACAGGGAATAGGGATTATATTCGCAGTCGTTAAATTCCACGCATTTTAAAGGCGCCTCTAAACAACTTGCCAGTCTATAGATATAAGAAATAGCCGCGTGCCCTCCAAGCCCGCGAATTTTTCAATTCGCGAAATTCGCGAATAATCGCGAGTGTTGGAATGGCATACACAAAACCTTTGCGTTTACAAATAAATAGTGTCGTCGCGTGCGACCGGTCCGAGCCCAGACTATATAGGTCTTGGATTGGCTCACGCGTCGACGACGCTATTTCGAGAATATCGTACGCGAAGCTTTTGCGCAAGCTGTAACAAAATTCGCTAATAAATTAGGGGCTCGCGAACATAAAGGATTTGACATTATTCAGCTAGCTGCTCTGACCGCAATGCTACAATGAAAAAAAAATGCGTAAATATAATAAAAGTGTAACTCGCAATTACGTCTTAAGTATAATTAATGCACACCTACATGCACAGACCTATACTTGAAGAAATCGCTCAGTAGATAGTCTGTGTATTCTACGCCTGCAAGATTAATTCACATTCGTGTGATGGTAGTGAACACAGTCACACAAGGAGAAAAGCCAAGCAGATGTGCTGTTAAAAATCCAGGATATTTTCGTTTTAATTGTTCATCGGCGCCAAACGTTTCCACTACTCGATTTTTTTTTTCAAGTTTGCGTGTCTGTATTTTGACTGTCGTTCTATATTTATTAAACTTGAGCGGCGCATAAGAGTATTCCATTGGAGTATCCACTAGAAATTTAATATTCCGACTGTGGAACCTTGGTAAACAAAAGTGACTTGTCAGCCACCTTTGACTTCTAGTTGGACAAGAGGTAAAAAACAGAACTGATGTTTGTTACACCTCTAGTTCTTTTGCTTTTCTTGCCCCCGAATATTTTTGAGCGCTTCCTCTTATATTAACGAACAAGTAATTTGCCAGTGAATTTGACCAGAACAGCAGCGCGCACTCATTAAGGCTGCAATCTGAGCTCTCCGTAATATACGATTTTATTTTTGAGCTATACAAAAAAATTAGCTATATCTCTATTTGACACATTTCCATAGAACGAAAAAGCCAAAAAGGACAAGGACGAGTGAAGAAGACGAGAGAACTGAACGCAATGTGTAGTCTTCTTTGCCTGTCGTTATATCTTTTTTGCATCTGTTTCATGGACTTGTTTAAGCTAGAGAAGCTTTATGTTAACTCACAGCCGACGCTATGAGCTAATGGGTCCAGTAAAGAGTGTGAAAAGCGCACGTCGCTGAGCCTCTTCTGTTTATGATTGCTTCAGCGATGATAGAACACGTACAGAAAGAACATCATGAAGGTGAGGTTTTGACGATGCCTGATTGGTCCCATTTGCTCGCATCGTCGGCTGCGTCTGATTTGTGTGAAACGATGTACAGACAGCAGCCAGCCACATAAGAAATATATAACGAAAATAAAAATGTTGCTCCACCTGATCTTATCTGAAATCACACCAGTCGAATGCACATGTCACTATATAGTCCCCGGCATGGTGAGAACGGCAGGAAGGAGCTTCATTTGTCACGCCTCCAGCGTTAGCTCCTTACCTTCGACAATGCATCAACGTATCGTGCAACTCGCGCGCGCCAACACGCGCAAAGCAAAAAGAAAAAAGAAAAAAAAATAGTTACGGAGTGCGTGTTGGGTGGGGGTCAGGCTTCGAACGACACGCCATGCCGTTCTCGTTCTTTCAGGGAGTAATAATTGATCTCGCCCAGCTGACTCATAGCTGAATGGGAAGGTTTCTTTAAAGATACCGGACAAGATCTGATCTCGCATATATAGCTGATGCGAAGTGTATATTTTATATCTATAGTGTGACACGAGTGGACAGAACAAAATTGCGGCAATGAGCCGGCAGTTTCCGATGAGAAACTCGTACAAATAATGGATGATTATGAAGACATGTTTAATAATGGCGGACTATTTTCCGTTCGTTGTTCTCAAATCTCTCCTGCTTGATTGTATCTACATGCGGGCCAGGTGCGTTACTGGTTAACATCATCAAACTGGACTGGTCACGTGGGCTCGCTTCGTCCTATACCGCTCATTCACACTGGAAGCGGACCCGCGTTCGCAAAGCGGTTGCGAACGCGGTTGTATAAAGATTCAGTACAATTGCACGCGCACTTGATGTCATCGAGTGCACGCGCACTTGTACTGGATCTTTATACAACCGCGTTCGCAACCGCTTTGCGAACGTGGATCCGCTTCCAGTGTGAATGAGCGGCTAGTCCGGCCACGAGCTGATGCACGTATCACGACCCAGTTACCCATGGCAGGCACGTAGCCAGGGGAGGGGGGAGGGGGGGGCCTATAGAGCCCGGCCCCCCCCCCTCCCTTGAAATCTTCCATTTTGCTGAGACCCCCCCCTCCCTTGAAATCTTCCATTTTGCTGAGACCTCCTCTCCCCCCTCTCCCTCATACAGCATTTTGTCATCGGCGGATTCCCCCTCCCCCCCCCTCCCCCCTAAACAAAATCCTGGCTACGGCCTAACGCATGAATCAGCGATCGCCAGTTTTTTTTAGTTTTTATCTTGATATTGATACGACGTCATTCAATCATTCGTCATTCGTCATAACTTAGTCATTCGTCTGTAACTTAGTCATTCGTCTGTAACTTAGTCATTCCTCTGAAACTTTCGCCCCATTTCCCTTACTAGTACATGCTCTGAACTTCTTGAGCATATCATATCTAAACATCTACTGGCTTACCTTGAAAAATATGATATATTATTTAAATCACAGCATGGTTTCCGCAGAGGTCTTTCCACGACTACCCAGCTCATAGAAACTGTTCATGATCTCTCTCAAAGGATAAACTGTCGTGGTCAAACTGATATAATATTCCTAGATTTCGCAAAGGCGTTTGACAAAGTATCTCACCCCAAATTGTTATTGAAAATCAGTGCTGTCTTAAGAATCCAGCCATCACGAAGTGGTTTTCCTCTTATCTTTCATCACGGAAGCAGTATGTTAAAGTTGAGGGTAGCAAATCCACTATGTCCCCAGTTGTTTCAGGCGTACTAGAGTTCCTGTATAGGCTCCCTACGGGAGCCAGAGTTGCGCATTTGTTTTCCCCGCGCCGCCACGCCGCTATTCGCCGAGATCCATCACGTGAGGAACAAAGCATCCGTTGGCGTGCAAGAAAGCCACCTTTACGGTCGCTCCGCCGACGCTTCTCTTTCCCCGGCGTATGTTTCCCTGCTTTCCGCCTCCTTTTCCTCCTCTCCTGTTTTCCGTGCGCGGCGGCGCGCGCGGCGCCGCTATTCGCCAAGTTTAGTCACGTGAGGAGCAAAGCATCCAGCTCGTGCGGGAAAGCCGGCGCTACGGCCACGCGCCGAGGCTGAATGCGCAACTCTGCTACCGTAGGTAGCTATACAGGAACTCTAAGGCGTACCCCAGGGCAGCGTCTTGGGTCCTCTTTTATTTTTGATTTATATTAACGATCTGCGCAATGACATCTCAGTTCCAATCAGACTATTCGCCGACGATTGTGTGATTTACAATAAAATTGAAACATCAGCTGATCAAACCGAATTAAACTATAACTTAGAAAAAATTAGAGTAGTGTAACAATTGGCAAATGGTGCTAAACCCTGAAAAATCAGTCTTCATGTCTATTACGAGAAAAAAAATGTTTTGGCTTATAATTATTGTATTGCGGGTGCTGAGCTTGAGAGACTAAAAGAACATAAATACTTAGGCTTAATATTTACTCCTGATCTAAAATGGAACACTCACATTGATAACGTATGCATCAAAGGTAATAAAGCACTGTGGTGCCTTCGACGAAACCTCGCTATTGCAACTCCTGAAATAAAAAGTCTGGCTTATAAGACACTGGTAAGACCCGTCATCGAGTATTCTAAAATTGTATGGGACCCATATACCGTTACAAATTGCAATAAGCTGGAGAAAATTCAGCGACTCGCATCCAGGTTTATTTTTAATAAATACACCCACGTTCATTCCCCCACAATACTATGTGAACTTGCCAATCTTCCTACATTTGAATCAAGAACAAAGTATGAAAGGTTAAAGTTTTTTTTTTTTTCAGATTATTCATAATTGCGTAAAGAGAAGGAAATCTGAGTACTTTGAAATTTCCTCCACTGAATCCTCAAGACATCGTCATAGCATGTACATTCCGAATCCATCTGTTAAAAACGATTGCTTTAAGTACAGTTTTTTTCCGAGGGCTATTAAAGATTAGAATATATTACTTGATTCCGCTGTGTCATCTATGTCGCTAAATGAATTTCTGGAGCGTATCACTGATATTATTGTATGTGCTCCAAATTAAAACCCCTACAGCCTGTATAAAGAAATGTTTCACAACTACGAAATGATATTCGTTCCGTGAACTGCCGAAATAACGAAGCATCCCAATATGTCTGTAACCTTTGTGTATGCTTGCGTGTAAGCGTACATGTTTGTTTATTATTGTCCTTTTTTTCCACCCCTGTAATAGCCCTGTGCAAGGGCTGACAGTATCAATAAATGAATGAAATGAAAATGAATGAATTAGTACTAGTGTATAATGGAAAGTACTGATTTGGGGCACAAACCTCAGCTACAAAATATGAAGACCGCCAACACCCACGCTGGGTAAAATTCGAAAAAAAGCACCGATGACGCGTTTGCGCGAACGTTGTCGCGCAGCGTGCAGGTACTCGCGAACCTTACGGTATCACCAGGCTATTTCATGCACGACGCTCTGTTTTCTTCTTGACCCCGCGGTCACCGGTGCCAGTGAAAAAGCTCGACCCCTTTGCTCCGACCGATGCTAAGCCACATCTTGACACAGGCTATTTCTTATAGTATTCGGCACTACAAATCGTGGCACCGCTCTAACGAAAACAACACGGAGGCCCACTACCTGGGGGCATTACCTGGTACAATATTTTGTACGTATTACATGAAAAACTCGGCACAAACACACGTCTGTCTCTTTCCTTTGATGTTAAGCGTGGCACGTTCCAGCGGAAATTAGGTGACTGCTTGGACGGCTGTAGACTACATTTTACCGCTTTTTAAGAACATTTGAACTCCATTTCACTTCGCAATAGATAGAGATATTAACAGCCGATTCTGGTGGCTCCAACTGAACTCCAGAGTCTTAGCACCGGCAATATCACAAGAAGTGCTTCCAAAGTCTCTTCAAATAAACGGATACACAAATGCTCGAAATGCGTTTTTGGGGGGGCACCGGAACGGGGCCCGCCAATCGAAGATCAACGTAGAGAAGAGCCAGGCGACGCGTGATGACGAGGTAGCCAAGAAGGCGCCGTGATTGGTGGAGGTCGGGGAGAAATAAAACCACGTGGACGCATTTTGGCAAGTAAGAAACGGACGAGGAGTTGCGCGAGGACCAGACAAACTTTCACGGCGTAAAATCCTCGGTTCCAGCGAAGGCACGGGAACAATTGCTTTCGTTCCTCCCTGGGTCAATGCTTCGCCGTCAGTGATGAACATTGGACGAGCGCAATCATCAAAGCGTAATGAGCGTCGTGGAAACTGTTCAACTGTTCCCGCCGCACCGCGTAAACCCGAGTGCGGAAGTAGAACGAAATGCGCGCGCCGTAGTAATGGACCACCCGAGCGGGGAGTGACTTTCTAATGCCACTCCCGAGAGACGCTTAATAAGGCTTCCGCGCAGTTCATTTATGGAGCATCCGGCAGACGCTTCAGGCGCACACGCTTTAGCCCGCGTCGGGCAGCGAAGGCCGCGCCGACGAATGAGCACGACACGCACATTCCGCGGCGTCTCCACAGATCGCCCGAGGGACGGACGTTCGCGTGCCAGTAGCGACTTAGGCTTCACACCTGCCTGCAGAAGAAAGCCAAAAAATGCGGGAGCCGAGCTCACGGGCAGCAGGCAGACAAGGGCAGGCCTCGAAGCGACAACTCCATTCCCAGCAGCGCGGCCGGAGAGCGAGCGAGCGAGGCGATTTCCACGGGAACTTCCTCCCTACTTCACTCGACCCTAACCTGACAGTGCAGTGAAAAGCTACGTGCGCGTTTCGGAGCAGTTAAAGGTCTATCTTTCGCCACGTGATCACGCTCCCGCCCATACTCGGGTGCGGAGAGCGGTGTCGGGTGATGAACGGGAGGCGGCTGATTGGTCGGGCGAGCGGGCCGCTCTCACCGCACTGTCAGCTTAGCGGTGGACGGAGTACAGCCGCGTTTGTTGGGCGCTCAGACTTCGTTCATTACCGATGGCGTGGCCGTCGTCGTCGTGGGGTGAAGCAGAGCCAACAAACAAGGTGTGATTACCCGACGGAAGTTTGCTCACTCGATGCTCCTCTCGGTGGCGGCTTTCTTGTGCCAGCCTCGAGGGATGATTTGAGGGGGGTCGAGCGGGAAAAGAAAGAGAGGAGGCGCTGCTTCTTGTCGGTTGTGTGGCTTGCGTAGCGTGGAGAGCGGGCTTCTAAGCCAATGCCATTAGCTGCCCGGTTCAGGTGCCGCGGCAAATGATCGTCCCCCGTCACGCGAGATATGGGGGCCGTGACACCTCGCCGCGCTTGTGTGTTGGTCGTATACGCATCTTGGTAAGGTAGACTGGCCGGCGTGGCGCGGCGCGGATGAACCGGTCAAATGTATACACCTTTCCAATGTTTACAAATCCACAGCCCAGTATGCGCGCGTTCGTGGCTGTCGAAAGCGAGCAAACTGCGCTCCATCCATGTGCATAAAGTCTAGCGCCGCTTGGCAGAGGCTATTTATTGTAATGGTCTATATAGGCAAGGGCTCGAATTGTGCAATGTCTCATTGGCAAACGATGGCGGTTTTGTCCCGTTGTGTCTTCTGGTTTCAGCTTTGGACACGGCCTGTCGGTAAACTTGAACACTATAATTTTTTCGTATTTATCGCGAGACAAACATTAGGGACCCCTAGACTGGTCAAACGCAAAGTGGGGACCATAGATAACGGAGCGCGCCGACTGGATTTTCGCGACGATGGCGCCGCCGCTTGTCCAATCTGCGCCTTCCGCGAACTTTCGGCTCTCACTTTGCGTTTGACGAGTCTAGAGCACCAGATGCAGTGCGATTTGACGCCCTTGAAGATCTAGTTTTTACACTTTTAATCTACCGTGACCGAAATACTAAAAAGAAGAAAAAAAATTATCTGCCAGCGCAACAGGTAATATATATATATATATATATATATATATATATATATATATATATATATATATATATATATATATATATATATATATATATATATATATATATATATATATATATATATATATATATATATATTGTCAACATTCCGAGGACGCCAAATCTGTTTCAGATTTGAGGGCGTGGCAGTCACCACCGCTAAAGCTTATACGAGGCAAATCGCAACGCGTTTCCGTGTCCACGTCTATAGGTCCCCTACAGTTTAAGAGAAGTAGGGCGTGGCGTTATTATTATTACCGCCCTGCAGTCAATTAAATTAGGTTATTACACCCCGATAACAACACCGGAGAAGGAATCTGAAAGAAAGAAGTCCGAACGTAAGAGACGTTTCTTCCTCTGTCGTCGACTATAATTATCCAGACAACTCAAACACAGTTGACGATTTTATCGGACAATATACATATAGTAACGGCGGGTGGGCTCTGCGAGACGTAACAACGCGAGACTCAATACCGAGTTTTAAATAGCGTACACGAATGCTTTGCGCACGTACACAAATAGTAAGCAGTTGCAGTATACCGCGCTGCAGACGCACCCTCGCCACATGCAATTGAATAGCGCATACGACGAAAAAAAAAAGTATTTGCCGGGATTCATTTTAGTTGCGTGTTCTGTTAGCGTTGCCGAGTAAACTTCTCACATGCTATTTTTGATTTAATTCCGTATGATACCAGAACGACATGCTCCTCAGAAAAGAAAAATTTTAAATAAAAACGTTTTCAATAATTTTATTTAAAATTAACTTAAGCCGCAACTGTCTGGTCAAACGCGCTTTTCTGCGGAGTACGGAAGCTATACGTGTACGAGTACGTAGCAAAATTCGACCGCGGTGCCTTCTTCAATCATTCTGGAGAGACGGCATGTTTATCGATGCTATATTGGTAATAAATTCGATTTAATTCGATTCATTTTATTTTATTTCCTCCCATGTTACAGATGGGAGATGGAGGCAGGCAAGAAAGCTGCAGAGGTGCAGCTTGACAAAGTCCCCTATTGACAGATCGGCTGACAGGAAAAATGCCATACTATAAGGCAGAAAAAAACAATGAAATAGATAAAACATCTATCGGAAATAGGATAATACTTTGCGTATCGCTTGCTTATTTATCGCATTTATACAGATATTTTATTTTTATTTTTTTTTTTTCATTTAGGGAAGGTTGGATATCTGTGCTAAATTATCTAAAGCCCATAATTAGTTTGAGGAGGGGGCACTTTCAGGGAACCGATGATTGAGAATTTTAAGCGATGTCCCGTACGTTGTCGAACGCTTATATGATGTATATTTTTTTCTTCCTACTTCCTGTTTAAAAAAAGCGGTTCGGTATGTGCGCAATACTACGCATTAACTACGACCCAAATTGCTTTCTTCTGCAACATCAACAATTTGTTCAGGTTAGTACTTGTAGTTCCCCAATCAAGGTGACAGTATAGGATAAGAGAGACTTTAATATTGCAGTATAAATGGGTAGCTTTCCAAGTTGGCAGGATATGACGATACTTGTATAGAAGCTGTATGACATTAGCAAGTTAAGAGTAAGGTTTTCAAAATAAAAAAAACTATGTTCGAAAAAAAAAAATTTCCCGCCTAACAAATTCAATCTCAGATTAGTTCAATATTAAATTTGCGGTGCCATTGCGCACTGAACTTTTCGCATGAAAATAACAGCTTTATTTTTTTACTTTCATTTGTTCTTAATTTAACCAAGTGCATGACCTAGTGATGTCCAATATGGAGCAGCAACTCCAGTGATTTTCTGAAGAGTCGGCAGTTCGTCGGCGACGAACCGCGCGATGAGTAAGGCCTATAGTGGTGATCAGATCACAGCGCTCTTGCAGGCGGTGAACATTTTGACTCTGCACTCCTGCAGCTGCACCGTGATCGGCCTCGACTGCGGTAGGACCCGCAAGGACTTGCCGAGCTGAACTCCGCGTAACTTCGCGTAACGCTCAACTAAGTGAACATCATGTCGCCCATGACTGCCAGCCGAGGTAGCACTCCTCTTAAAACTAATGCTCTCGCTGGGTCCGAGATCCCCCGAGAACTTCCCACAAGAGACCCGCAAAGCACGCTAGACCGCAACGCAATCTCCCTAGAGTTACGTACGTGTGCGCAATACGCTGGCGTTTCTGCTCGCGTGCGCAATCCCCAGCCGCAACTTCCTTGCACACGGAACACTTTTAAGTATACGACCCATCATCGCCGCTGCGTATCCGACGAGCCCTAACCGCGTTTTGGATTGCGTCATGACGACGGGGCTATTTCCTTGCGTATCGCGAGGCCTTCGGGTATATTTTCTAAAACTCGCTAATGTCAACACCCCGCCAGCCTTGCTTTACCAACGGATATCTTGCGAGAATACTGGCATTATTCACGCACGACGGCTGGCTGCCAGTAATATTCCGGTAGCCCCAAAGCTCGTCCAGTCAGGTTGACCCTGCATGCGTCCGGGCTACCGTGTGGCCCCAGTCTTATTAATTCAGCTGCTTGTAATTATCGGGTGACGACGGATGGGGGGGCCGCTCTCTTTTACGGCGGCGGTGCTCACGAGCCAAGACAGGAATGGAGGGGATCCCCCCCCTCTATGCGGGCACACGCGTTGGCCGCGTAAAAGTAGGAATTATGCAATGGCCCGGACCTCGTTCAACGGGGGTCATATCCCGGTAGCCGATCGATGGCAGTGACTGCGAGAGACTTTATGACCTTCGCTCTCCTGCAGATGTCCCATGACCAGGACGATTCTGAAACACGCGCAAAATGTCCGCGCACGGTGCGTCTGTTTATGGTGTGTGTGTGTGTGTGTGTGTGTGTGTGTTTCTGTTTGTGTGTGTGTGTTTGCGTGTGTGTGTGCGTGTGTGTGTGTGTGTGTGTGTGTGCTTGTGTGTGTGTGTGTGTGTGTGTGTGTGTGTGTGTGTGTGTGTGTGTGTGTGTGTGTGTGTACGCGCATAGATGTTTGCAAGCATCCGTGCTTCGAGAGCTAGTCTGGCCACCGCAAATAAAAGAGGCTTTGTTTGGGCGCCATTCTGGAAAGCGTGGGTACGCCTCGGCGATGCTTGACTATCAGACGATCTACACACACCAATAGCAAGATGGCGGCACCCAGAGGTGGTACTTGCAAACGGCTATACACGCTAGAAAATACCTGCCGGTGTGCTGCCCCGCAATCGGTGCAGATAGGAGATATCAGTTAGGAGTAAAATATTGAAAACTGAAATCGAATTGAAAATAGAATATTGAAGCGGTACTTTAGGGACCTATCGTTGGTAAATGCATTGATGTCACAGACCATAGATGGCGAATAATACTTTAGTAGCGTCTCCCAACAGAACATTACTAAGGGGATCACTTTGCCGAGTAATACTGCACGGCAGCTCGAAGCACTTCAAACAAAAGCTCGCGTTGCAGAACCCCGAGATTCTGGGTTTAGTAAGCACTCCGGTCAGGATGAGCATCGTATACCGGTGTGCGATCGTGTGTCACCACTGATTGATGCACGTTAAAGATCCGAGGCGACTGCACTGGTTAAATTTCTCACCTACAACGGAGACATTGTCTAAACAAAAACCCGACCCAACATCTTCACCACATTGCACGTCGGTCAACGTCAACTAACACGGCACTTGCACGTGGAAGAACCTTTCGTGAATGGTTTATTTGCAAGAAAAGACCTCGAAAGGCTACATCTGACGAATCAACTTCGCCCTACTGCCTCACTTTGTCTTGATGTCCTCGCTGCTTAAGCCCGTAACACAATTACTTTTATGCCCTGAACTGAGCAGGTTTCCGTGAAACGTTACGTGGCAGGGTGTTACGCTTGAACTTTGATCTTCCCGGCTAAATGTAGCGGGAATTGTTCAATGACGTTTCTACGGACTCAGTGTCAATAGAAAAACATAAATGGAGCAAACTTCGATTCACGTTTCGTGGATAATGTTGGATTGGATGTCATCTAGGATGGCACCTAATCGAAGCCGAACTTGAACTCATGCTCCAACCCACGGCCTTTTTCAAGTACGCGCACGCTTAAAGGGAGCGGATCTCGACGGCAGCAAGCTTTTGCATCTCTGTACGTTTTTGCGTTAATCTGGATGTTTAAGAATGTGTGCTTAGTGACCTATTGTAAACGGTTCACTTTATAGCGTAAGTAGCTGCATGGCGGAGAAAAAAAAAAAAAAAAACCCTGCCAGCTCTTCTACTTATTCCAGCAAAAAACAACAACAAGAAACATTTGTTGGTACATGTCACATTTTTTGTTAATGCTCATCTGCCCACATTAACAAAGCCTAAAAACTAGCTCAACTAAAATCCGAAATGTTGTCAGACTTTTCACAATATAGCGTCTACAAAGCTACACACCAAAAGCATTTCATAGTCCAGTCAACATTCCCGCATCTGGCGTTATCCGTCTCATATTGCTTACCGCTTTTTGCCACGTCTATGCTGCAAACAAAAAGCCACGACGGGCTCACCTTCTCGTTCTGGTAGGCGGTGACGGCGATGAACTCCGTCTCCTTGAAGACGTACGTCCTGAAGGTGCTGTAAGGCAGCTTGAGGATGTCGTTGGCGCGCACCAGGTGGAACCGGGGCTGGTACTTGTGCATCGAGTTCAGGATCGTCTGCCAGTGGGACAAGAAGAAGCCCTGAACGCCTACTCCAAACGTCATTCGCCATAAAAGCAGATGCTTCGCACGAGAGCAGGTGCGTAGCTTTCGCTCTCACGCAGTAAATCACGAGAATCGGCCGCAAATACCGAACAAAATGGGAAGTTAGTCCAGCGGGAACACCGATAGTATCATGATGTGGGTGAGGAATATCTCGCTGAAGAGAAACTATAACGTACTAGTTACCCATTTTGGGTCCCGTGCAGACGAGAAACTGGGGTAAATTACTTCGAAAAGCGTAGTTTATTTACACGTATAACAAATTTTCTCCAAGATTAGTTATGGCAATTAGAGTTTCTTAGCGCCAAAACAGTAGTTAATTACAAGTATCAACTCGTTTCAGAACCAAAACCTAGCATTTAGATTTCTTTGACACTTCAATATGTACTTCAAGGATGCTGGTGATTACATTTTTCAGCACTGAGACAGACTTGCTAATTTCTTGTCGGATGGTAGGAGGTTTATTTTGCGACGTTTTACGTTTGCTCCATATTTCTTCATGTAGTACTTGATTAATGGCCTGTTATAAACGAAGTTTTTGGGCACATAGTATAGAAGCCCAATCGTGACGACAAGTGGGATATTTAACGGAGATCTATTCACTACATTTTAGTCAAAATTAGCGCATGGTTCCTATAAGAAACTTGCTGAGCGTCATCGAAAACTACTGAATTTGTAACCTTTGGAAAGGTTTGGAGCATGTGGGATTGATCGTGCGCTCAAGTTAAAGCTCGTAAAACTTGCGGAAGGCTGGCACTATACGAAAACGCGGACGATAAGAGACGGAAAAACCGCGTGGACGCGTTTTCGCACCTCGAGACTTCAGCCTGTTGCACGAGTAGGCACTTTAGCGCACCACTGCGGCTTCTTGCGCGCTTCAAACCCGTCCGACATTTACCGATTTAGTGGCATTCGGTGGCGCTCATCAAGTTTGCAATTGCAATCATATGTTTATCTTTAGTAATTAAAAAACGATAATTAACGAAGTTTCCTTTATCGTCAGACTTGACGTGGCAAATAGCCCCCTATATTATTCCATCCTGGCTGTATAACTCAGCTACACAAAACGCATCAGTGCAGCTTTCGCGGCGCTTTCAAAACAAATCCGTGAAGCCTAAAACAAACAAACACACACACACACACAAATTATATTTGAAGTGCACTGTCAATATGGTATGATGCAGTCGTGTTATTATTTTGCAACGCCACCAATATTCTTAGCGTTTTTTTTTTATGGCAGTTCAAAGGTAAAATTAATCTAGTACTGTCGACCGATAGGCATTAGAAAAGCTGAAGAATGCTCGTTCTTCTAATTAGTCTGGACATGCATGTCCAGACTAATTAGAAGAACGGAGTAATGGTCGAAAGGAGTCGTGATAAGATATTCGATATTTACGTCATAATCGCATCATTTTGGTCCTTTCGCCCCATCCTGCGAATGCGAGGCACTCTCGCTGTATGGGGGATATCTTTTCTCTGCCTCTCCGCCGGAGCTGTGGCTTCGACAGTAGCTCAGCAGTTCGTCCGTAATCGGTCACTGAGCACGCTACACGGGCTTTCAAAGTCCCATAACTTATCAGAAGAACAATGAGGCTTTCAGTGTATTTTCACCAGCCAGTAACTCCATAAACGAGGGTCTAGTGGCACTCTCGTCAAAAAACGCACGTGTAATATAAATTAAATGATTCGATATTAAGGTGAACAAGAAATCCGCGATACAATTAAAGCCACAATTACCATTCGGTAAAAGTATTCAATTGCAATCACATTAATTTACTCATTGCAATGCAAATTACTAGCCAAATATGCTATGCTATTTAGGCAGCATACAGCAACCACCTTCGCTCGCGAGTAATAGTGCGGTTCCCCATCCCGCTCACGACCATCGGCGGCCTCGTGTTCAAACATCCCAAGATTTTGTGCGAACTGCAGATGCAGCAGCCCATGTTTGATCCTTATTGTTATTGTAAATAATACTATTATTATTTACCAGCCGAAAATAACCGAAATGAATGTTCATTGAGGCCACGAAAAACGAGAACCAAGTTGTTTTACAAAGACTTCAAAACTATAACAACCCCGTGTATTTTGTTTTTTAATGTTATCTGCTTAACAACCATTGGCTCAGATATTCGTCGCAGCGCCAACAAACCCTCGCGCAAAGCCAACGAACTTTTCCACCAGGTCCCCCCCCTTTCCCAAGAGTCACGACATGGAAGTTTGCGTGTTCGTTAACGCGTATTTTCCGCCCTAACGAGCTTTGAGCTTTGGCCGTCGTCGCGAAAGTCCCCCCAACGTCGCCACCGCGCAAGCGACGCTCCCTAAGCCCCTAAGCTGACTGTGCGGCGGAAGCTACGCTCTCAGCGGACCAATCAACCGCTTCCCTTTCATCACCTGACCTTCCGCTCTCCGCGCGTGGGTACGGGGGCGGGAGCGTAAGCACGTGGCAAAGGACGGACGCAAGACTGGTCCGGCGAGCACGCAGCTTCCAACCCACTGCCAGCGTACGGGTGAACCGAGTACGCAGCCTCAGCCTGGGAAACGGCGTCGCCGAGGCAGCGGCCACGCGACCTGGCGTAGCCCCAAGCCGGCCGGCTGATCACCGCCACCGCCACGACCCCGCGCGCGGGGCTCCGAAATACCGGGCCGCGGACGGACGTGCCTGTAACGACACCGCAAAAGGCCGCCCCGTCGCATCGCGGGGAAGAGGAGGCTTTGTGCCCCGGGTAGGGGAAAGCTCTCGGACAGAGGGCCCGCGCGCGCGTGCTGCGGCCGCTGCAGCAGCGGGAAGAATTGCCCCGCCAGGCTCATCCGCGGACGCTTCTATAATGGCGGCACAGAGACCGTGCCAACGCAGCGGCACCGGCGGCGCTATAATAGGACCAATTTGGAACCGGGCACATATCTCGCGGCTCGGACACACCGGGCCTCGGTCTGTCCATGCTTGTGCGCGTGCGTGCACGTGTGTGTGTGTGTGTTTCTGTGTGCGTGTGTGTGTCTTCGGGCCCCTGTTAGCGACACGGGCTGCGAGAAACGATGGCACGTATATTCCATATCACCGTATACGATGGACCGCAAAGAACGCTACGAGTCATCGAAGCCAATCCGATACTGCAAGAGAGCCACGTGACTTTCGGGAGGGACGCCACGCCGTGCCGGGTGCGTAGTCAAGTGGCACGTCTGTAGCGCTAGATTGGCTGGGAGGGCTTTCTGGCGTCCATAGAGGTCCATCGTAAAGAGAAATGGAAGGTATAGTATGGGATCAGGCATCATCTATGATCGGACCTGGCGATCCCGTGCGCCCCCCCCCCCCCCCCCCTCTTATAGCACGCTGTTGGACTGTTCGTGCGTCAGCGTCGTTCCATGGGGCTGTTTACAAACGAGAAGTCTGTCTGCACGTCCACTGCGGGAGCTGGGGAATACAGACGTGAAAGAGCGCGGAGCAGCCGTGTATGCCATCGATCGCGACTTGACTTTGACGCGATATATCAGCTAAAGCGGCTCGGAATGCGTGTAAGCACGTATATACGGCATCTCGCGTTTAAAACGCTTTTACATCTTAAATTGTCGCTATCCTTAACATCGCAATTAGCAGTCGGGATACCAACGTGTTCAGCAACCTGCGATCTTGCCAACAACAGTCGCCGCAGATAGCTTATCTATACTTGGAGGACCTAACTGAAATTCTTAAGCAGGCCGTGCGAAGCATTCACACGCAGTATCGGAGCTTCTTTTTACCTAAAAGAGAAAAATTCCCGCATTTAGATTAGGGGCATATTCTCAAGGAGAGTTTTTTTTTTTTTTTTTTTTTACCAGTGTGACGTGATAATTTATGCTAATATTATGAAAGATTACCATTTTCTTTAAACATTTGGGACGGGCTTAAAGAAACTGGTGAACTTACACCATCTCGCCGCGGCGCCATCATTGTGTTATCGTTACGAAGGATGTAACGTTTTAGCAAAGGCTCACGCATCATGAGCGCGGTCCAAAGTACGTTTGGAACTTGTTTTCGTCCAGACTGTCACAGAATGTTGTCCCCGAGAACAGCAAGTGACGGGTTCCAAGATATATTCAGCTAGTGGGAACCACGAAATTTTTGTCCGATTTCTCCAGCGCATAAATCGCCCTCCCACCTCGTGCCTTTGCGCGGGCCATCTTCGTCGCTTCCACACATTATCTCTACCACGCCATTCGCCTTCTTGTAGCCCGCTGCATACAATATAAATGAGGGCTTTGTACACGAAATAATAGAACTATATTCTAAAGACACACGCGAAATCCATCCACGCGCGCAACGGGAAGGATTGCATATTTTTTATAATGCAATTTCGATCCCACAAACTTGTAACCTTCATATGCTGTTTCATGTTGAAAAAAGAATAAGCGAAATAAAAAAAAAAAAATTTAAAAGTGTTTCCTGCATTACCTACGGTGAGTCATATATATTTCACTAAACTGGAAATCAGCTCAAACGTGACTTCTATACTGCTCAAAATCAGTTGGCCACCTTTCGTGCCACGACAATCTGTCGGCCGTAGGAGTGAGAAACGAAAATCGTCAAGGAGTTTGCCTTCGACGGACGCGGCGTAAATTACAAACACCCGCTATAATAAAACTGAAAAAAAAAAAGAAAAGAAAATTGTCCTGCAGATACATGTTTTTCTTTTCTTTTTACGCTCACCCTTTTTTATATTATGTTATACCACAATCCTTATCGTTAACAGGTTTCTGTATGCCATGAAAGCAACCTTCGTGTTGGTTTTTCAGCTATACATCTGGTCACTGACAGATCGTAACTCGAGTCGTGGCGACTCGCGACAGTCTAACGCATTATATCGCTTCACGTCGGCATTACAGTCGATAAGAAGAAACAAGAACGAACTGCGAATCAAGAATCAAGAACATAAAAAGTCGCGCCCTGCGTTCCTTACGTTGCGGTCAGCTAGGAACCGTATTTGTAGTCCGCATTTAATTTACGCAACAAAACATGTTGGTTTCTTTTTTCTTCTTTTTTTTTTTTTAAAGCATTTCAAATTTATTTTTAAAGTCAATTGAACTCTGCGATGCAGGTATATCTCCTGTTCGCAACTTCAACACCGCACATTTTATCCCGACTCGTCTTCCTCTCAATTTGACCACCAGGGAGCACCAGAAAGCCAAGAAGACTTCTTTGACAGGTCAAGTCACCACATTACCGATGAGACGGCTGGAATTCGATACTTTCGCGGTGAGAATAATAAAAGTCGCAGTCTCGCTGCCTATACACCATATAAAATCATACAAAAGACAGCGTGCAGACGTTTTCCTAAGCGTGTTTCCTCCTTGTACGAAAGCCCTGTCACATTTGTCACGCAATAACGGTCTGAAGACATGTGGAACATGCTTGAGAAGTTTCCGGAGATAAATACGTCATCATATCTGCAGAGAACTCCGCGGGCCTTTTGTATGTTGTATGAGCTGTGTGATCCCGGCTTAAAGCTTTGGGCTCTCGCAGTGTTTTCTCTGCTACCGGTGGTGAACTGTATTGTATGCAACATTTTGTTTGCTCCAACCCCCGCGATTGAATACGTAGTAATAAATAAATAAAAACAAACAATGAAAACATTTTAAGCGAAAGCCTCGCCGCCTCGTATATTGCGACGCCAACGATTGCGTGATTTTGCTCGCCCTAAAATCGACAGCCGTCGCTACAACGCTCCTCAGCCTTATGGAGAAGGATAGCGTCAAAAGTCACATCGGCGAATCTCTCGTGAGAACCGTGATCTCCTCTGCAGGCAAGAAATGATAACGGATGAAACCGTGCAAACGCGCAAACGTATGCCAAAATCTCGTTGAGTATCGTTATTCTTTATTTACTTATTGCTTCGTCCGTCTCGCTCGTTTCTCCGCTTCTTTTTGTTTTCTAGGAAGGCGCACCGTCGCTGCGGAAATCACTTTCGAGAGCTCTATCGATTATCCTTCAGCTCAAATTTTTTTTCCTTCTGTTTTTTTTTTGTTTTTTTTTTTTATGTCCCTTTCGACGATACATATTCGCGAGTCGACAATCGAGTGTGCTCCGACGGTTCCTATGCGCATATGCATGAACGCGCTGAGAGCGGAAGCTCGCCAACTCTCTCTCTCTCTCTCTCTCTCTCGCGCGTTTCTTTCACGTGCCTTCTTCCTTTCCCGTTCTCGGCGCAAAGCTTGCAAAAAGAAAAGGTCACGTGGAAGAGGATAGTTTACGTTTAGCGTCATTATGCGGTCGCTGCACCTTTATTCGTGAGACTCGCATATGTCTAATGTGTCCGTGTGTGTGCGCGCGCGCGTATATCTGTGCGTGTGTACACGCGTATTTGTGTTATTACTATACGGTCATCGACAGCTCAAGGAACGCATTTAGATAGCGGCAGTCCAGCCGATAATGAGCGCCGAAGAACGACCCACGAACCAAGACGCACGAGCATACGCCCTTCGCTTTCTAATCTAACAGGACAGTGACTTTAAAGAGGTCCCGAATAATGCTGTCTTGAGAGTGGTGCCACTTTTTATAAAACAAAATACGTGCGATGACAGGTAAAACACACACACACGCACAGAGAGAGAGAGAGAGAGAAACACACAAAGATGTAATATGTGGCAACCTGGCGACGGAATACGGGTGAAAGCTGTTAGAGATCAAGCAGCGATACGCTCTTTCGGGTTGATTTAGGGAAGAAAACAAAAGAAAAAAGAAGCTCGACTTCTTACAAAAATTTGCTGTTGTCTGCACCACCGAGTAATGCGTACACACATCCCTGTTATGATAATAATAAAAAGAAGAAGAAGAAGAAGAGAGAAATAAGAAGTATGTTGTGCGTATGTTTATACAGCCGGATGTTAGCCTCGATGGGCGTCTGGTGTCTTAGCTGTATAGATGAGTCATTTAGCCAGTGCAGTAGAACCGCTAGAATGGGGTCTGTCGCTCCACCTGCAGTGCTCTGAGCTGGAGTGCGCTCCCACTTGGCCACCAATCTCCCTGGTTATATGCTGCAGCCCTTTCAACTATCGCCGGTAAAATATAGTCTACCTTGTGAGCTCTTAGATGATTCCACACGTGTCTCCGTTACATACACCGATTAAGCCCAAAAAGTATAATGTGTGAGGCGATTTTTAAAAATCGGGAAAAAACGAAAAATTACGAATTTCCTCAAATAACAAAAAAATCCGGGCCTTGCGAGATGCAATTTTTATCTGCCGGCGTTAATTGATGCTGACCCTGCGAGTGACAGCCCGCGTAGAATTGTCCGCAAAACTGCTTCTTCCCTCGTTTTTTTTTTTTTTTCTTTTTTTAGCTAATTGTTATTGCAACGTTTTCCAAGCATTCGGGTCAAGAGTAGGTTCCCTGGAGCTTGGGGAATCACATGTCAATATAGTGTCTCGCTTTCTTCAACTTAAACCCTAATAAACGCTGACCTTTTGTATGACGCCAAAAATAGACACCGAAAAGCACCGAACCTGTAAAAAATAAACCCCAGAAGAAAAAAAAAAAAGACTTCTATATTTAACGAACAACTGGACACCCCCGAAACACGGTACACCCTAATTATATGGGCCAGTTTTCACTAAATCTGTACCACTGCTTTAATTGCTCATTAATAATCAAATAATTTTCGAAGCAAAGATATGGAGCCTCGAACAGCTTAGAATACGGAAACGATCGACTTATCAGACATACATTTCATATTGATTACCGTCACTAAATAGAACGTGAAATTATTTCTCCTTCCAGCATAGCCCCTAACGGCTTAAAGAAGGCGGAACGTGATTGCTTACGTTAGGTCTAATTGCTTCCTTGCCTTTGTTATCTCCGCAGTCTCAACACTACGGAGTGATAATAATTAAGATACTCAGGGCGTGTGCTTCTTGAGCAGTCGCGGACCATAACTGCTCTATCGATTATCTATGTCCGTTTACCTTAAACCTGCTTCTTTCCAAAGGCTAATTGCTACGGACAATATGAGTGACCACCGGTCAGTGACCCCACTGTTCGGTCAGTGACCCCACTGTTCACAACAGTCAGACCTTCTCCGAATGCGTCGACATACGTCACCATAGTGATTGGTCTCAGAACTCACAATACGAGTTAAAATATCCACCCTCACCCCCCCCCCCCCCCCCCCAGTGGTATGACGTCACATATAAACGTCGAGCAAGAGGTAAAATTTACCATGCGAGCGCGCGCATGAACTCATCGTTTTTTTTTTTTAATATTGAATGCGCCACAATAAACTTAGTCAGCGAGGCTTTCGAAGGTCACAGGCGAGAATTCATATAGTCCCGCGCCAATATATGTTTCAAAGCCTGCACGGAGGAAATAAATAGACTGACGCATCGTCTTTATGTGCCATACTTCGTCGCACCTTTTAGTCAGAGCGCAAACTATGCTATATATGAGCCGGTGAGGCCAATAAAGCAGTGCCAAAAGCGCATTGTAATGGTTCTTAGTCATCGTGCGGCGCGTGTTCTATATCACCGCCCAAACGAATCAAGAGCGCGGTACAGGCGCCGTGACATCGAGCTTTTAGTAGTATGCATGAGAGTATGCATGCCTGTTTACGTTTGTGTGCCTGCTACATCTATACAAGAAATGTATGTGAGTTCACTTTCCTGCAAACCACAAAAACAAGTCACAATAAAAATATACAAATAATGGAAGGACCTCAGCTCATGTTGAAGCTTATCAAATATAATATTAGATCTAATAATGCAATGTGCGCGTCATCCGTAGCAACGCTGCAATGGGAGCAATGTGCAACGTCGGTTTCCCCCTCACTGTGAAGGCTGGGAATGACGCGGCGCGCCATTCGATTCTAACGGCTGTTCGCCCAATCCAAATTTTTTGGTCTAATCGTATTCATGAGCTTCGTCATTCGCTGCGGTCCTCGTATTGTTCGCCGTAAATCATCGTCTCGTCCCCCCCCCCCCCCCCCCCCCCCGAAACCCCCCCGCCCCCTCCCCACCAAAAAAAGAAGCGAATTCACTAATCTTTTTTTTTTTAGTGTAGCCTTCGCTCGGGCGTACAGTAAAACGAAGTATATTGAGCTTGTGACACATGGCGGGATATGCGGTTCGAACATTTTTTCAACTCGATATGCCGTCGTACAGTTTAGTTAACGATAAAAATATGCCCAGCACGCGCCGTGCCCCGGTTCCTCGAGCTGTCAATTAATTACTATAGTTCAAAGAAGGTTCTGAGGCACTCTTTAAGTCGGAGCAGCAGCGCTGTCCTCGCCAAGCCGCCGCTTCAATATTCCCGACCCTAACGGTGCACACGTGAAATTCGATAGTCAACCCCCTTTCCCTCCGTTTCACACCTCAACCGCCAGGCAGCGCCAACTTTTTTCTGCAAACATTTATGTATAGTTTCTCACTTTTTCCCTTCCAGTCTTTTCCGCTGGGTGGCGTCGCCTCCGAAGATAAGAAAGGTGGACGCATAATCTCACGAAAGCGACGAGATATACTATATACAGGAGGAAACTGAGAGAGAGAGAGAGAGCAGGAGATGAGAGCGCGCAGCGATGTCAGAGCGCTGAGCTGTGATTGGAAGGATGAGAAGCAAAGGCTCGCTTGCCTTTGTCTCTACTCTCTGTCTGAGCCCTTCCGAACGCCGAACGCTCCGTTCGGTGTTCGAATGCGAGGGGATGCATGAGGAACAGACGACGCTTTTGTTCGATCTGATTGGATGGAGGGAGACAGTGGGTGGCGATAAAGACGGGCAACCTTGCCGTCTACCCACTAGTCTTTCCAATCAGAGCTCGAAGCTCCGAATGTTCATCTGCACGTCCCCCTCGGTTTCTCTCGGTATACTTTACGATTGGAATGAACTAATCACCCTTGCATGTACCTGTATAGGGCTACTTCGCTAGCGCGCGCGCACGCTAGCGAAGCGGAGGAGCGCACAAGATCGGTCCTTCACGCTACGTAGCACCCCAATAGCGCATAGGAATATGAAAAATAATATTAACTATTTGGATTCAGTCCATTAAAAAGGCGGTTTCTATGGAGAAATATGACAGAATTTAGTCGGGTGACAAAAACTAAAGTAAATAATTAAAGCAGAACTGGCATAAAGAAAAAAGTATAGTCAAGAAAAAATGAGAACAATCGGCACCAACCATCCGAATTCTAGTAGAGCCTTCCATTCGGCAAATAAAGTGATTTGGTATTCTGCCTCCACTCAGCTAGGCGCCATAATTCACCGTAACAATCAAAACAAAAAAAAAACGAAAAAAAAAACGATGTTTCTTTCAGTGAGCGCATGGATTACCACGGAGAAACTTCCTTTCGCCGGGGAAACCCAACTAACCACACTGCCGCGGTGGTGCGCCGCGTTAAAACGAGCGACATGGCGGCAGCCACAATTCTCACCGAGAACATTCGCCGGAATCTGTTGCAAACGGCATCGGCGGCGCCGATTCCAGGCAACCTTTAAGATACATCGCGGCGCAAATAGAGCTAAGCCGGTCGCCGCCGAACAACCTCTGCCGCGCATTAGAAAAAAAAAAAAAAAAAGATTAAGTGTGCACCCTGAAGCCATGCTCGAGACGCGTATATATGCCGTGCACAAAACACACACACACACGTACACAGTAGGCTGCGAAGCCGCGCTCTACCGCCGTTGTTGTTGCTGCTGCTGGTACGAACCAGAGGCGCGCATTACGCGAAACACGCTCGACTTCTCGCTAGCGCCCATTGGCTCGATCGGGAAACCGATGGGGCATCCTAGCCGCGAAGGTTATACCGTTTGCACCGATAAGCCGCGAGCCGTGGATATTCTTTTCCCCGGCGCGGCGTCCAAAAAGGAAGCGCGCCCGATTCCGATGCAGAGCACGTATACCCGCGCGGGCAGGGGCGAGTATAAACTAACTGCCGCTTCGGGGCATTGCTAGCGCCGGGCCGAGAGAAAGCGAGCGACCCACGCAGCCGATGCTTCTGGCTTTCGTTTCGCCTCACGATGAACCGCAACGGACGCTGTGCCAGTCGCGGATCCCCAGCCAATGAGGCGGTGTGTGAACGTATCACGTGATTGCTCGTCCCGCCCTTGGCTGCGGCTCTCTCGAAGGTCACGTGACAGTCACACGGCGCGGCATTGGCTCCGATGGCTCGTGGAGTTCTCCGCGGTTCGTCACAGGGTGCAACGGATTCCAGCTTCGTTTCTATGTCGATACTGCCGCTTCGCAGGCCGATGCGGACGCTGTGCCGCCGCGAGCTGTCAGATTGTTTATAGAAGGAAGACACGCGGTAATGCAGGGTGTGTTTCAATGAAGATCCCATGCAGACGGACCCTCTGTAGCTCCGGCGCCCCGGGGCACGATCTTGAGACGTATTTTATTCTTCTCTTCGTGAATTGGAAACGCGTCGTCTACCGGAGAAAGTGGCATGGCGATATGGTGTGCTACCGCTCCTAAAAGTTTTAAAGAAAACTAAAGAGGTTCGTAAGAAAAACAAAAACAAAAAAACGAGTTAGAGGTGAATTTCGACGTATTTTTATCCCGTGAATCGGACTGTCGTGTTCGTTATCCCCGAAAAGATGTAACTAAACGGGGAAAAAAAAAAAAAAAAAAACGAAAAACCTCCGACCAGTCGCAGCCAAGCGTATGTGTGTCGCTCGTGTGGGCAGCGCGTACAATTGCAAGTCTGCCATGTATATTCCCCGCATGCACTGACGCAAGTCGTGACGTATTTTTCTGACCTCATGAAAAGAGTAAGAGTTCGTGTGTATAATAACTCCGATAGGCGCTGAAGATACGCGAGAGTAGAGATTCCGAAAAGTCTGGATATATAACGTCCCCCTCCGGAAAGGAGGGGTTTCGGAAGTATTTGAAAATGATTTACTGCAACCTCGATCCGTACACCACATTTTAAAAAAAAATGCATATATTAATTTCGATATTTGTGACCGTGGAGGCCAAATGCAGACGATTTAAGATTTTTTCCGCTTAAGTTTTTTTTAAGAAATGCGGGGCGTTGCAAGCTCCAGGCATCTTATTACTCCGGCACATTTTATGCCCTTGAGGCATTAGTCGATACAAACGCCAATGAACGAATCAGAAAGTAAGAATCGTCGTGGACTACAATATACTTAAAAAATAGCTGGCTTTCCTTGTCTACCACTGACAAAAATATATATGTTGGAAACCGAGTATTCAAACTATACTTCCTCGTCCAATTTTTTTTAATGTTGTCAATGTATTATATTTATCATTATCATTTGAAACTTATACGCCGAACTTCTACCAATTCAATAACGACTAATGTAACATGTCCTACATTAACAGAACACTTGTGTTGTGCTGCGTTCGTCTTGCCTAGGGCAGTCCCAATTGCAGACTGATCACTCAGTAAGAAAACCGAGCTTCGTGGCGTTGGACACATGTCACGAGAACTTGGTTGCTCAATAAATGTATACGCTGTATGCTGGAAACCTTCGTGCGAGAGATCTTACTATCCTACAGGCGTATATTCTGCCTGTCTATTTCAGATATTTAAAAAACAAATTTACACCACTCGGGCGAACGGAACATGAGAGAACTAGGGACGGCTTACTAGAACAGCGTCTTAGCTGAGAGTCTGGGTGAAACGAAGCACTGCAAAGGCTGGGGCGTGCGAGCATCTTGAAACGCGGTTTGAGTTCCTGCTCGGCTCGTGCGCTGGCTTCGGCAGCGCTTTCCTTCCCACAGTCTCAGCTGAGACGCTGTTTCTAGCCCCAAGCCGGCCCAGATATTCAGATATCACGATAGTCATATATTACCAGCGCCTATTATGCAGTCAGTATCGAATCGAGTAATTTAAAGACTGCCAACATAAATTGAAAACAAAAAGCAGCAATTTTTTAAAGTCTTTTTCACGCTGAATAGGAATTTTCAAGAGCCAAGAAAAAGGATTGATGATACATCAAGCAAGGTGAAGGAAATCATAAAGTGAAAAGCTCCACTATAGTCTATTAAGGCTAAAGACGGATTTATCGGATGAAGAAAGTAAAAAAGAAAAAAAAGGAAAACGACAAATAATGACGTAGAGGTTGACCTTGGTTAACTGTGCTGGTTTGCTATTCCGTGATGGTGATAAAAACTGGATAGGTAGACCTGAAATGGAGAGAGCTAATGATAAGCGAGAGGTCGAAGCTAAAATACAATTTATGACACATTAAATAAAACATGCGAGAAAACATCTTTAGAAAGCGAGCCTTTTACTCGAGAAGGAAAATACAAAACAAAATTATTTAAACCGTGATTTAAATCCCACAGGCTTTACTATGATGATTCAAATCGTTCGTTTACCGCAGAGATAATCCCCAAAAATACCTTTTAGTATTTCCTGCTCCTCTATTACTTGATGATATCTATGTGCATATGTTTTGTAGTTAAATCAAAGGACTCTCAAGCCATAAAAATTAAAAGTAGACCGGTTGAAGACGAGCAACGCTTCACAGCGAATCAGAGCGTTTAGCTCTGATTCGAAAGAAAAAACGAAAGAAACCAAAACAAGAGAAGTAATGTCCTATTGCAAGCAAATGAAAATGCGAAAAACGCGAAAAAATTGTTTTTTTTTCTTACTAACTAAAAAAAATAAGCTGCTTTTGTTTTATTATTACGTGGTTGAAACCCATAAAAAGTTTTAATTAAACTGTACCTAAACAATTCAACTATAGAGCGATCCCTTCTACCGTATTGTTGTTTGATTAATCAATCTGTAATGTTTCTTTTTAATTAAAATAGTGATAAAGAATTTCTTTTTTCTAGCCACAGTGATTTACGACAAACTAACCCGATTCAAATCATCTGATACACCCAATTAAAAAAAATACTGCATGTTTTGAATGAAGTGAATGGAATGAAACAATCAGATGATTAATACTGTTATAAGGTGTTATACTCTCGGCATTGTTTTTCATTTCTGAAAAAAAAAGAGAGAGGGATATATTTTTTTTATTATACTTTCACTATTCGTTTCACTCCTATGGTGGCTGAGAGGATAAGAACGCCAAGGAGGTCTTTGAGTTTCTTCCACTCCCGACTCTGGGCTTTCAGCCTTCCATGACCCAACTGACGTATGGTGCGCTTCTTCTCGCAATTTTCGGTCTCGCGGGGTTAAACGTCCGTAAACAGTGAATAACCTGTGAATTGTGAAACGGGGCTCCGGGCCACGAGTTATAATGACGACCCCGTCATTTGCTTGCCACGAGTGCCCCGAAGAGTAACCCAACGGATATCGTATGCATTCGATCACGTGACAGGTAGACAACACGCGAAGGGAAAGACTCGTGCTGCTGTCTTTCAGAACACAGTTCAAATTCGACCCTTGCCGGGATCAGTGTGGATGGGTGTGCATACTAGTGGTGACTACATATATACTGCGTGATTCACGTTAAAGATTCTAACGGCCGTCCAGTGTTGGCTAAACGGTCTCTGAAGATAGGAAACACTATTATACGCCCAACTTCCCGCTGTCTAGAACGCACATTCCATAAAATCAGTATTGACTTTAATAAAATATGTTTATGATTTGTAAGTAACGCAAAGTAGAGGTCAGTTTGCAGGCACCACCTAACGCGCGTTTCTTTCTTGTGTGACTTTACAGATTGGTCATAAAGATACTGTTTGCAGATATGTTACAAGCAGACATAGTATGCAAGAAAACACAAATGCTTTGAAAGATGCTTAATGCCTTTCCGCACAGAATTCTTACATCGTGTCTGGGTAAAACTCCGCGTATTTTGTATGTTCGATGCTTCGGCTTTAAGCGTATGTGGAGCGCAAGGTCGTCTGGGGGTTGCGATGATGTCAGAACACCGACCCCTGATTGACTAATAGAAAAAAAAAAAAAGTAGTGGGTAGACCTTGAGGTATCTATATAGCATTGAGGCAGGCACGTAGCCAGGATTTTGTTTCGGGGGAGGGGAGGGGGCGGGGGGCGCTTATGACAAAATGCTGTATGAGGGGGAGGGGGGAGAGGAGGTCCCAGCAAAATCGAAGATTTCGGGGGGGGGGGGAGGGGGGGGGGGGGCCGGGGCGGGCCCCAAGGGCCGCCACCCTGGCTACGTGCCTGCGTTGAGGTCTACCCACTAGCCTTCCAATCAAAGCCGCTCAGAATTCGGCGTCGTATACCGACGTCACCGCAACCCCCGCGCACAAGAAGCCGACGACTTGCTTTCCGCATAGACTTATGGACTGTGTTGGAACCAACACAGTTAACGATATTCGTATCAGCTGTCACGGTAAGATATGTCACGCTCGTATATTCGCAATTACTCGAGCTTTCACGAACATCATTTTTCATTAGTCCGTTTTGGTCCCTCGTGGGGACCTGCCTCCTTTTGTACTGTCATATATGTGGATGTGATTTCGCCCATGCTTACGCGTATAGGGGCAACAAACATTGAAGCTCACGAGTCATTCGTCTACGATACCTACAAAAAAAATATATATGGCACTCATCATCCGGTACACACTTTTCCAGCGCTTACCACCCGAGCATACAATGTTTAGTCACTGAGCTCTGTTCTGCAGAAGGCAGCTACAGCGCATATGCTCAGAACGCGTGCCGCACTATAGTAAACAGAGATGACACAGCCCGCAAAAGGCAATTATTGGAATGGTCTATAATCCCCTACGAGGGTTTTTTCTAACAGTAAAAATAAACTACGCGTCGCCTAACGATTTGTGTCGACGAAATGTATGCGTTAGCGGTTCGGAGCAGATGTCAAAGTTTGCGAGCTTGCCGTTATCGGATTCAAAAGTTAGAAGCGATTATCTGAAACTTTCATAAGGGAAATGGGGCCCCGTGTCCATGCAGTAGCTGGTACCATTCACTTCCATGCATTCGTCGCGGGCTTCGACGTCCACCATTATCCGAATCAAACTTTCTGAAAATCACTATTAACTTTTGAATCCGATTACGAAAACTTCAAAAACTTTAGTATATGGCTCGAACCACTGTACACTGCACATTTAGGTAGAGCTGAGCGTTCAACAATGCGTAGTTTATTTTTGCAATAAAAAAAAAAAAAAAAAAGAACGCTGCAATCTTTGTTTGTGTATAAGCCTAATTCACAGCGTTTCCTCCGAATTCAGTCGTCATATCGGCGACGAGCTGCGCGCATCCATCAGTCACCGGATCGCGCGCGGATGGAAGCACCCCCTTCGCCAAAAACGCCTATTCCACGTCCGATTACTTATACGTGGCGACTCGTTCCCGCAGTAGCCTCTTGCCGACTTTCCACTTTCTCGCCGCCGCGATTCCAGCCAAGCAGAACGGCGATCGGCGGCGCCTTCACGGATTTCGGCGTTCACGCATGCATACAAACGTGTGCGTAAGTCCCGGCTTTGGCTTGGCTCGACACGGCCTGGCTTCAGCCAACTTTAGCACGTCCCCGCGCCAAGTGCGAATGCAATCGCGGCGGCGAAGGACAAAGGGACGCCGCCGCCGCCGCTGCGACGCTTGAAACGGCAACTGCCGTTGACCTCCCATCGCATATTAAAAGCGTGTGCCAGAGAAACTTATACTGTGGCCTTTTCTATGTTGTTGCTGTTTTGGTGGACACAGACGCTGCTTGGACGAGGAGACAATAGGCGGTGTTGTGCGGGTTTGGGACCGACCTACGTGTGTGTCCGTACGTGAGACGGACTCCGCATTCTGCTATAAAGACCAAACGTATACCTGAAAAAGCGCGCACACACACACAAACACACACACACACACGGAAGAAAATAAGGAGGACGATACGGGACGTGCTCACAGCTAACATTAATTATAACTAAGCCTATCACCTATATATCCTTGACAAAATGCAAAGGATCACCACTATTGCCGTTACAAGACTCCTTAACTGATAAGAAAATTCAAGTGTCACTAATACATTGCGTGCCTTTTGTTCTGATTTAAAAAGTCTCATGCACTGCAGCTCTCTAGATTATTTATCGTGATTTTCTGCCAGGTACCTAGCGTCACTAGATGACGGGGCATATGGGCAACGGCTACTATGTTTTGCGAGATGTCCCGACGGGGTTGTCTATGTAGCCGCAGCACGTTCACGTGCGCGATCGTTGAAACATATGCCTGTCTCGCCGATATGTATGAGGATCCACACGACGTGGGTTTTTTATAGACCATTCCGGTAGCGCTTTTTTTTTAACTCGTTGCGGTGCATGGTTTTGCAGAGATCTGCTGCATCTCGGGGATTCTTTATTTGGCGGAACAATCTCGGACAGCATATTGGGCGCAGACACAAAACTACAGGTACATCATATCGATCAGCAACTTTCTTCAGATTGTTACTGAGCGCATATATGGTATGATAACAGGGCTCGCTGTGTGTCTGTCACAGGGTTGCCTCTGTGACAAACCCATAGAGACCCATAGAGACACACACAGGCAATTCCTCTTTTCGAAATTTTAAAGTGAGCCGAGCTGAACGAGACAATGTCTTTCTTCGAGCGTGGCTCGTACATCAAGCAAATGTGGTCCCTCATACGGGTCAGCTTAAGGTTCAGGAACAGTAAATGTTATCTTATTGGCTCTTCATGCATAAAGTTCAAGTCATCGCCGCATGATTTAAACACATTCAGAACTTCCGTGACTTTACTGCCTAACGCGTCAGCCGTTTGCCGTTTTGCTAGAAAAACAAAATCGGCGACATATGTGAAATTCAGGAACCTGCATGGTCAAGTCTGCGCCCGCAGTTTCACAGAGATGTTTCCCCCGCGCCAACTTCTTTAGCCCGGAGGTATATGTCTGCGAGAAGAAAATAAATCCGGCTTTTTACGGAAAACGTTTCAAGCGGTCTGAAAAAACGAGGAGTATACCTTTACCTTCATTTGATAGTAATCTTTCTATAGCATTAATAACAGTTCACACAAATAAAAAAAGAAACAGGAACGATCATATGTAAGCAACCATCTGCTTTTTTGTCTTCCCTATACTTCCACAGAATTGGCGTATAAAGGAGAATGGCGTCACTCACTGTTCTTATTTTAACCTGGAGATCGCTCATAAAGTTTTCCGCTTTCGCTGATCAAGTTTTGTTCTTGATCGCTCTTATGTTGGGTTCATTTGGTGATGACGATTCAGTCAGGCCAGTTCAAAAGCAGGAACGTCGCTCATTTTTTAGTCGCGTTCTACGCTTTAAAACGCTACAAATAAAGTCAAGGGAATTGCCTAACTCTCGTAGCGAGCGTTCTATTGCCGCAAGAGCTCCAGGAAATGAACCACTGTACAGCACACAAAAAGTTTGCACCGTGCCTTGTTCGCATAGGTAGTGTTACCTGTCTTCGCAGTAACGAGTTAGAATTAAAGGCCTTACCGGTAATGCATTACTGCTTTGGTGACACAGTAACGTACACGTTATTTTTTTTTTAAACATTAAGGGGTTACTTCGAGTAACGGGTAGAATTAGGTTACTTGTTACACTTCTCAATCGAACTGCCCCGACTTATATAGAACAAAATGGCAACCCAAAATTTCTGATTCATTCAGACGTCAAGGTATAACGTACAAGTATTTGCACAGATATCTCCTATTTATTTCTCGCAGTCGCCGGAAATTAGAAGAGGCGATTACGTTCTTTGGCACACGGCAGCAACGAAGGATGCATCGGGTTTTAGGTATAGCGTTGCGCACCACGCAGTCCTGAACGCGCTGTCAGGTACTATATAGCACGCTTTGCATTCTAAACACTGTGAAAAGCATCAGATTTAGCTTAGGTTAGAGTACCACTCTGAACGTTGAAGCTTTCAAAACCGGAAGAAAACTTGCCTCCTGACCGAGGGTACACATGCCGTAAGGTACATATCAATGTACAGGGTGTCACAAAGAAAATTTACATGGTTTTCTTTACCGCAAAAATAAACTAGGCATTGCCGAAAGCTCATTCCCCGCCCGTAGGTAGCTCAAGAGGTCACAACCAGATGCCAAAGTTTCACCATGATCCGATAACTAAATCAAAAGTTATAAGTGATTTTCTGAAAATTTCAATGGGAAAATGGAGCTCATTATTGCCCGTTTTTTGATTCTGGTGCCCATAGAACCCCATGTATTCGAAAATTCTGTCGGTCGCCATTTTCCCCATTGAAATTTTCAGAACATCACTTATAACGTTTTATTAAGTTATCGGATCGGGCTGGAAACTTTGACATCTGGTTGTGACCTCGAGCGCTACCTTAGGGTGGAGAATGAGCGTTCGGCAATGCCTAGTTTATTTTTGCGGAAATAAAAACCCTGTAAATTTTCTTTTGTGACACCCTGTACAGATTTGTTTTTCCCTCGTATGTACTCAAGCGGAATGTTAAAAAGGTTAAATTATTACTCGTTACATCTTGAGTGCACATATTGCTCCTTAAACTATACACCTTGTGCATATCCGTGATGTTAAAATAGCTGCTCAATTCACTCGAAAAAAAAAAAGAAAAGGGATAACGGGCGTTACGTTTGTTAAATGTAACGTTAGCGCGTTAAATTTATCTTTAGGTGGCGTATGGTGGTAACGGGCTCCTGCAGTTTACAGGTAACGAATAACGTATTTCGTTACTTTTTTTGGTAATGCCAAAAGCATTGATTATTAGTAATTATATATGTCCCGTTCATAACCTGTTCCTAGAGGCACGATCATTGCACAGCGCTGCGTATAGTTGTGATTTCAATACGACGAAGAAAACTAAAGCAACGCCTGGCGAACAGCGCCTACGCACCGAATAAACGAGCAAAGACACGTGATGTGAGTGCTCGTTAGGATATGCGCATAAATATTCGAAAACAGGCAGTGGGCAATTATGTGGACGGATGTTATGAGAAGAGTAGACGCGGTGTTATGGTGCTTGTCAAGAAATGCAAGAAAATGACTGATGATCTCGCGGAACGAGCGCAGACGGTACACGGAACATGCAGATTCGGTTGCGCACAAGCGGAAATTCAATTTAACTTGTCACCCGGGTGAAACTCGCGAATCAGTCAACCAATGCCGTTCCGTTCTTTCGAAGAGCTTCTGCATCCGTGCAAACCTTAGGTTGGTTTGCGCATTTGCGTTTGAATGTTGTCGAGTGCGTTGGGCTCGCTTGTGATAGCTAACGGCAAGAGAACGGACTGGCGCGTCAACAGGTTGTCTTAAGGCACTTCACATGTGCGCATAACTAGACTTATGCCACATTTGCGAGATGAAATGAAAGCACCGTCTATGAGTAGTGGTCGCTTACAACATTGTCAGATGTCTTTAAAGCACACGGCGAAAGAACGGCGCGTAAAAGGGCTAGAACATATATACGGCCATCGGGGGTGTTTCAGGGCGACCTGGCGTTGACCCGTCATAAGCGGGTACAAGCGAACACAACGCATTCGGCCACACTCCAACGCAAATGATCCGAACGAGCTTTTAGCCGCCAATGCCACGTCTTCGTGTGTGGGGTTGCAGAAGCTGACGAGTAAAACAACAGCGAATAGGCGCCTAAAATGGTAACAATATTTAATTGTGTGCAAAGCGTCCACAAAAAAAAAAATAAAAAAAATATTGCTTTGTTTTATTGCTTTTTTTTTTTCTTTCGAAGAAATAAACTACGCATCGTTGTACGCTCAATCTTTTCCCAAATGTAGCACATTTATCCCTGAGCGGGACCAATTGGAGCGCCGAGATCGTTCGATGGTGACGTAGAGGCAAGGATCATGTGACAGCGTCAGGTGCTTTCTTCACCTTGCTTTGGCTGTGTGATTTAGCGCGTAGCAGCAGAGAGTGTTCGCTAAGTATATTTGTTTTTGCTATGACACAAAGCGTGCGTACGACGCAGCGTAACAGCAGTTCCGAACTCGCCAAGTGAAACGATCGGAAGTTTTGTGTAGGTTACTGTTAGCATGGTATCCTACGACAGCTTCATGGCCGCCAGCACCGGTCGGAGATTTCGCGACGTACAGATCAACGGGCATACTTCTACATACATTTGTGCGCGCTTTCTGACTTCGAGCAGCCAAGGAAAGAATTACGTACTCAAAACTACAATGCTCGGTGAAAACCGCTTGATCCAGAAATTCCGGAAACAACGAAAACGGTCCCACTGACCTCAGCGGCCGTAGCCGTACTCAACAGGCAAGAGGCATTCATCACTCGCTGCCGCACCGGCTGCCTCGGTAAATAAAAAACGGCTCGCGCGATCCTTTATTATTTTGTTTTTTACGTGAATCTATTTTTCTATGAAAAGCTTGATCCCTGACCTAGATTTTCCGGTTTCAAGGTGAGTTTGATCTTTTCGTCGTCCCCTTGTAATTTTTGAAGTGCTGTGGGGCGGTAGCGGACGATTTCGTCGCAGTGGCACACAGTCGTCAATTCTATTTGCTGTTTTTTTTTTTACGTATAGCTCAAATAAACACGGTATAGATTACCCTCAAATCATCTGGTACGTACACTTCTTTTTTTTCGAGTATGTTTCATTTATACCGACGTGAAGGTTGTGGAAACGTCAACATACATTGAGCTATAGAACATAGGTATCGGTAGCTATACGCTGGTTACTCGATGCTGGACCAACGCTTCCTTTGCCAAACGTGTAAGTATCGAGCCCGAAAAGTTACCGCAGTAGGTAATGCCATAGGGATGCTTCGCGTGCGTGACATTTCAACACTCGATTGATGTTCACGGGAAAAAAGACCGCCTCAAAAAACCTCGAACAAACTGCGAAACGAACGGCGATCGGAATGCCAAGTTCGACGCCTGCTCGGCAGTCCTCGCGATTGCTTTTTGTTTGCTCTGTCTGTTTCCGACAGGTTGAAAAAGAAAAGGAAACTCGCCCCGAAACACACGCCGTCCCAGAATCTACCTGTTCGGTCACTCATCCTCCGAAGTCACGACCACGACCGACTTGGTCGTAGTCAGTTTACGATAACACGAAGCTGGGTTCCGTTCCGTAAGCTGCGACGCCACTGTTGTCGTGCTGCTTGAGTTTAGTTTTTACAAGAAGTACAACGAAAGGATTAGGTCAAAGCAATCGTAAACTGTCGTTCAAAATAGCGGATTAAACATTAATTGAGAACGATATATATATCAAACTCCATGTTACGAACGAAGCGCAGACGCGGTCACGTGATCCTTGCTACTCCGTTACGACGACGAGGAGCCGTCAGGTGGCGCCACTCCATCCTCTGGTGCTAATAGTGGTTCAGACCGAATGCCCAAGTTTCAGATGTCGACATTATCTGATTCAGTAGTTATTAAACAGGCGTCGTCAAAAAACATAACTTTCGCCGTTTACAAGATGTTAATATACACGCTTTACAGAATATCCCTGTGAATATCCCCATGGTGAATATCTCGCTTTAAATTTGGAGCAAGTGCAACGTCGTGCGTTGCGTTTTTGTTTATCCTCTTTATAGAAGGACAGACTCGATATCACTTTTTTATAACAGAACGAGTCTACCCTCCTCCAGATACGGAGGAAGCAGAAAACATTGAGTGTCCTTTACAGCGTAATTAATAACCTGGTTCTTGTAAACAAACAGCAGTATCAACAGACGAACACGTGTCGCGTATAACCCGTGCAAACATGTTCAGACGAGTGCGGAAGAAAAGTTTTTTAAGAATTATTTTAGATACCTTTTTCTTTCGGAAGCCGCGTGGGAATGGAATAAATTACCGCTGAAAGTCGGGAAGAATGTGGTCCCCTTGTGTCGGATATTTCGATCAGTGGTACCTGAAGTTGTAAGGTGTTTTTTTTTTCGTATTATATTTTTTTATGTTGACACGTATCTAAATGTTTGTATAGATGTGTGCATTTTGCGCGTGCTTCTTCGTGTGGTGTAACCTCCGCTTCCACCTTCATCCTGTGCAGGAACGATAGTGTTTCAAATGAAAGATAAATAAGAGATTTCCGGAAATCTTTAATGGAACAATGGAACTCCTATTCGCGGTAACTGACGCCATTAATCTTCATGCATTCGTGGACTACGCCGGTAATGAGCAATTTTCGGAAAATTTCCGAAAATTGCTCATTATTTTTTAACCAGATAACGGCAAGCTTCGAAACTTCGGCATCTGGTCCGGATTGCCAGCGCTACATTTTAGCGGAAACTGAGCGTTATGCGAAATGTAGTTTAGGTTTGCGATAAAACACATCAAAACAAAAAAAAAAGAAAAAACACTGTGAATTGTTTTCGGGGACACGCTGTAGAACTTTGTTCTTGATATACGTGTTTGCAACAACCTGTTTTATGGTCCCCGTGCAGGCAACCGGTCATTCACGTTTAGGATGTTAGGGTCGAGTGCGAGGTAAACAAGCAGTGCAAACATGAGTTATCCTTTGTTATTCACTCTCTGTTTCGCTGACGCGTCTTTCCTTTTAAACCTAACCATTCATTATCTCACATCCTTTTTCCTCTATGGGGACATCGACACTATCCTATAGGCAGGAAGAGACGCGCCTTCTCTAGTTTATTGACGCACACATCGTACAGCTGCAGGGTATAACGGAATGAAATGAACCGATAAATCAGCCACAAACTTTTAACGCGTTGAATAACCCTACAGGCTGCTTCACACATTTGCGACTGTGGCGCTCGCAGCCCCCATTAATAACTACATTCAAGACTCCGTGGCCCAACCTGACTCGCGACACTTTGTTTCACAAAGATATATATCTTGCATTGCAGGCCACGTTTCATGTTGGGAACACTTCTCTCGATGACTTTGTTGCTGCTGCCGTTTCGGTCGCTCTGTGAACGCAACCAAAGCAATTGCTGTCTGCTCATGGCTGCGCTCCAATGCACTGAGAAACCCAGCACGAAACCTATACATTTATATATTTCACCGACGTAATTTCGACCACTATTTTGTTGTCACGAACGCTTCGGCACGTACTGAAGGCGAGCATTTGAAGAATCCCCACGACACCCTCCAGTGCTTAGTGCACAGAAGCTTATAAATGCCATCATTGACACAAACAACATCATGACGAATCAGAGTCACCCTGCGAACAGAAAAGACAAGTCTTCGCCACTCAAATCCAAGCCATTCACTTACATGCGTGCGTGCATGACTCTGTATGTGCGTCTGTGTGCTCATGACGCTCTTGTGCTTTAGTGCGTAAGTCAAGTTACGTATGTGTACGTAAGTCAAGTTACGTATGTGTAACCTCGGTTGTTGACGTATAGAGTCCGACAGACCTCGATATTTCTTGTCCGCCGACAAGACGCGTTCTAGACACCCGATCAGTACAAAGAACTACTTTTTCACTAGCATGGTCTTTTGTGTTCAGTTCTTGACAGCTAAAGACAGAAAAAAGAAATAAGATCGGTAACCGAGTGGGCTTGAAATGCGCGTGAACTGTTGTTTGTTCACCTATTAGCTCCCAGAAGTATCGATGGCGTCCTCCTAAGTTTAGTGTTTGTGACGTCTCGACCTGTATTTGCCTCGCCGTGACACAAAGAGTTGCCATCGCGAATATACTTACTACTTAAAAACGACAAATTTGACTGTCTGCGCAAGAAGCACGTTGGAAGCTTGGGGTCATCGCGTGCTTTTGCCACACCGTTTACTGGGCTGTGAAATGGACTCTGAGAATGCGCAGTTGATCTTTAATCCGGAATATTAAACGCGCGCAAAGACCGGTGACTCGGAAGTTTTCACCGTGAGAAGCGGCGGAAACGTGTACAAAATGCATGCCCGCGAAAGTGGGGGATCCCTCTTTCGCGGGCACGGCGAAACTCGGCACGGAGTACCGAGTTTCGGAAAAGCATACCTAAAAAGCTTTGCGTACGCAAATAAATAGCGTCGTGGCAGTACGTCAATGTAAAAAGCGGTTTGGGCTCAGCGCCTGCGTATAGTTGCGACGACCCTATTTCTTTGCGCACGCGAAGGTTTTGAGTACGCTGTTCTAAAACTCCCTAGATTCAGAGCGTTTTCGCACTTTTATCCTTCGTTTTCTTTGAGACCGTTCGCGCCAAGTTCCAACGCCTGCACCGTATGCTTTCGGTCGCGCACTTTCGGTAAGCCCACCCTTCTTACTCCCGAGCCCTCACCGAAGTGTCGTTGGCGGCTTAGCTGCCGCGACAACGGCCGTCCCCGTCGGTGGGTGACGACGACGACAACTCGGCGACGAGGCGAAAACGGCCCTCGCGCCCCTGCGCGCACTGATCCGGCCGGAAGGAGACGTCAGGGAGCGAGCGGAGAGAGCTCCACCGCCGCCGCGCGGGAGCACATTGTTATCGGTTCACGGAGAGCTGCGCAAATGGCGCCTTAATGGGATTCCTCGGGATTATGGCACGGATCCTTGACAGTTTTGCCGCCCGCGCTCTGCGGCACACGCCAGGCGGGCGATCGACGGTTGCCCGGAGCTGCGCTGGAGACCGTGAGCGCTTCTCACCGGCGCCGGGCTTGCCTTCTCCGAGCAACCGGCCCGGGAACACGGTTCCCCGGACACGGGAACGGGGGCAGTCCCCGTGAGAGAGCGCGGCTTCAGCCGGGAAAACGGCCGACGCCGCTTTAAAGAACCGGATATTTGTGCCGACTCTAAGGTGTTCGCGCTATAATAGGATACTATGTACTCCCGAGTGCGTGCGTGAAAATGATCGGTGCGCGCGTAACGCCATTGCGAACTATGTGCGAGCACGGTGACTTAAGCGTTGTCGTGGCAACCAACCCGCGTTGTAACTCTTATTGTAGACACGGACGGCTTAAGAAACTCGGGGTGTGGCTTATGACATGCTCTCTTTTCGCTTTCGAGACTCGTTTCCTATGGCGTTCTTATACAAAGCTCGCCTTCTCTGCGCTGCCATCTTTGCTGGGCTGTGGAGCGCCATCGGAGCATGCCCTCTAGCTCTGTTTTGCGGTATGATGAGACGCAGCCCATTCGTCCACAGCTCGGTGACTCGGCTTATTTCACCCGGGTGATATAAACTCTGGAAAGGTCTATAGCCGTTCTATTACGGACACTAGTACATTTTGAAAGATGGTACATGCTCGTATAACCTCTAGATGCGATGTTGTTTGTCATCCACTTGAGAGAAGTTGGCCAGACATGCGCCAAGCAGATGCAAACTAATTGGAGCAGTTCTTTTTTTATTATTCAAGGGCCTCTCGAATTTTCCGCTGCAATCGATGTCGAGCATGTCGGAGTTGACGACCAGATCCCTCAAACGGACGGAATCTAGTAGGTCAGCTCCACTGGCGGTTTCACCAAGCCGCTACTGCCCGAGACCGAAAAGTTTTAGAGTTCTACAAAAGCTATGCACGCGGCAGGTAATCTAGAGTACGTACGTCAGCTTATCTGCACTTTCACGTCTTGCTGGTTCAAAAGGATACCGTCCTTCGGTGTTTACAGATCAGTCCAAAATATAATAATTCCGTTATCACGCCACAATAAAGACAAAACATTCTATTTACTTTTTATTTTCCCAATGTACCATATTGACGCGAATTTCAGAGATCACCGAACGAGAGTCAGTTTCGCATAGATCGCCTCCCCGAAACCCGCACAAAAGCTGGCCGCTGTTCCGCCCCGCGGTTGTCTCTTTCAGCAGAGGTGTCGCGCCTCCTCCAGCAAGTATATACCGCGAGGGAGAGGAGAACCCGAAAAGCGGCGACGCGTCAACAACCAGTCTTTCAACGAAAACCCCCGAAAAAAAAAAAAAAAAATCTTCGAGGCAGAGGGGTTTGTTACAGTATACGATGCTCTGCGAGGAAGAACACTCGCGCCGCAGCCTGCCGCTCTGCCACGGCGCCCGCGGGCCAACCCCGCCACGCAGACCACAGAGACAGGGACAGTTCAGAGAATCGATATAAAGGATTCCGCTCGGCTCTGGCTGTAAATTGCCCTTGTCTCGCTTATCGTTCGCGGGAATCTCGGGGACGCGAGAGCCGCTACCGCGCACTGCACTCGCCTGGCTGCATGCTGCCTATACTCGCCGCTCTGGTAATAAGGGAAGACAGGGCACGCCGCTGGCCGCTGACGCCGCGAAGCCCCGGGAAAGAGAGGACTGGTGTGCCTCTTTCGCAGGACGGCGGTGGTGCCCGCGTTGTTTTGTGCCGCGGTGCTCGTAGGTACGCAGGGCGTGACGGGCGGGGAGATGTGGACGTGCGTGCGGTGCCAACGTCAGCTAGAGATGGCGAGCCACATAATGGTGTAGTATTTTTTTTTCGGCGTCACCTTAAGAAGGTGACAAATTGGATATACGAATGCTGCGTTAAGTCGCGGTCATACTGCTAATATTACAGAGTGACACTGCCTGAGGTCCTGAAGGTCTTGTCATAATTGTGAAGGTCCTGTCATACTTATGAAGGTCCCACGTCGTACTGGTCATTTAGACAAACTGTCTGCAGTCGTCTGCAGTCATGATCGAAGCACACATGTATGTGTGAGGCAAACTAGCCTCGAACATGCGTGTCCGGAAATAATTCTGACGTCGTGTCGGCGTCGAACACCGTGTCTTTTGTGTACAGTGTACGAGAAGTGAGGCGCCGGCTTTGAGAACACCAGCCTCGTGCCGAACGTTGACGTACAAGCACCCGTGTGCGATCTGCCCCCCGCGTTCGCCTTTTTTTAGGTAGTGGCTAAACTCAAGCACTGTGCGGTCCGAACACCGAACATTCAGAACTGAGATTGAAAAAAAGTTGGGCTCCTTACGGGAGGTTATTATTCTCCTTCATTCTCCGGTGAATCAACATACAGCGTGTCCAACCCCCCCCCCCCCCCCCCCCCCCGTACTCAAATGAAAAGTAAACACACACACACACTCAGACACAAAAAACAGTAGTTTTCTTTATTTTTATTTTACTACAGAAATAAATTACGCGTCACCGAACGCTCATTCTCCGCCCCAATGTAGCGCTAGCGGTCCGAAAAAGATGCCAAAGTTTCAGAACTAACCGTTATATCAACCAAAAGTATACAATTAAAGTGATCTGCTCAAAATTTCAATGGGAAAACGAGGCCCGTTTTCACCCGATTGCAAATTAAATATAGTTTACTTCAACGCTTCCACATTTCCAACTATATACACATCTTTCACACAAACATTTTCAGCGCACGATTGATACGATGCATTCAACACAGATCACATAATAACACGACGAACACACGTGACACGCTTACTCTAATCACCCTAATCGCTAAATCTGCCCATGAGTAATTTATACTGACCATATGAGTGCGCAAACTTGTCGTCGTGTATCACCACGTCAGTGAATAATGTTGCCAATAGCCAATATAGAGCCTTTTCACCACCAACATGCTTCCTCAATAAAATTTTCAAACGTTTCAAAGCTGCTATCTCCTAGTAAAAAAAAAAACAAAAAACAAAAAACGAAAATTATTTGCGACAGTCAATAAAATAACCTCCCTCACCGGTTCTCAGCATCCATACCTTCGCATTTCCATACTGCAGCCGCGTACCATGCTTTCTCAACGATTACGTAAATCAAGAATTAAAACGAATGTGGTCGCTGTGTCGGCGAGAGATTGCTTGTCACTTGCGGCGAACGAAGGCTGTAATTGACGGTGAGTACGACGGCAGCTGCACCCCTTTCGCGCGTTGCGCGACAGAAATGCTCGCAAAATTATACCCGTGCCACACGGTAATTCGAATGCCATTTACAACGAATGACATTTGTGTGATCGGCAAACCAGCTCGCCATTTGTCGCGCGTGGAATGCGCTATACGCCTGGAGTGTCGCGCGCTGATTGGCCGTCCGCCCCAATGTCATTCGTTGTAAATGGCATTAGAGTTTCCCGTGTGGCACGGGTATTAATACCACATGCAACTCGTATTTTAATTTGTGTGCAGTCCACTGCATCACTAAAAACAAGTGCGTGCCTCTACTTTTCCGCACAACACTCAGAGAGCCAATCACCGCAACTTACGGAGGCAGCTCGCGAATGACGATGCCGAAACATATGTTTAGACAAAAAAATGCAGCCCGAGTTATGACATTAAACAATGCAAAACGTCACGCTTGCATTCATACCCCCATCGACGCGTGGACCCAAGATGGCGGCGCCAAGGTTTCGGTTGCAGCGTCGCGCCGCGGTTCTAGAACAAACCTTCGGAGGTTCGTTACACTGGGAACCCATACAGTGACTCTAGTTCGCCTGCTACGATGTGTCATTCGTACAGCGAAACTGAAAGGGGAAAAGGAAAAAAAAAAGTAGATTTTCTTATAGAAATCGTGTCCCGCGGGCAACGGAATCAAACACGAGCTTGAATTGTGAGCGTCTGCTATTTCACAAGGGAAGCACTTGACAACTCGTGCTTGCAAGTTTTAGTCGTTCTGTTGCCGTACAAACGCTGATATATACCGGTGTGTAAAGAAATGCTCAGAACAAACGCATCAGCGGCCCCGATATCTTTACCACCATCCGTGTGAGGGTAAAAAATTTAACATGTGTCGACAAAGCTACCCCAGCAGAAACCTGTGACTGCCCAGAAAGCACCCGAGAAAGCTAAACATAGTGACCTTACTCGAGGCTTGAGCAACATAATCATGTTTAACATTTACCTACGTCAGCTATCTTGCCCCGTGGTATTTTGTTTGAGAAAGCTCTCGTTCTCGACGACCTTACGAAGGCTAAAATTTGATCGACCTGTAACAACGATCAAAATCTAATGTCCCAACAAACGTTTTGCTGGATATTTGAACAGACTAGATTTAAGCAGTACCCTTCTGGTGGTTCACGCATAATGCCATGCTCAAACGGATCAAGCTTCTTCGCGGAGAGCATCATCGGTTTTCCCCAGTATAAACGGTTATAAGAATTGAAAGATCGCAACCAGTTGTTGAAGTCATCGTATATATAAACTGCAGGTTGCAGTGACCAACGTTCATATATAAACGTTGGCAGCGACTGCACTCTCGCATTCCCACCGATTACGTCCAACAGAAAGGCGCTAGTTTCGTTTTGAAATCGGTACTCTTTCTGCAACATAGATGGCGACCGTATCTGTCTTCTGCACTCGGTGCATTTGGCAAATGAACAAAGAGTAAGGGCGCAAACGAGCTGGTGTACATTGCACATGGTTGAAAAAAATCCGAGACGCGGGTAAACGACACAACACTAAAAAGTCTCTAACGCAGCTGAAATTTTTATTTTCCGAAATCTGGTTTATATGGGCACTTCGATACCCACACCTTCACACCCTGTCCCCCCCCCCCCCCCCCCCCCTTTTTTTTTCTTTGTTTTGTATGGAAGTGCCTATATAACCAGATTTCGGAAAATAAAAATTTCAGCTGTGTTAGAGACTTTTTAGTGTTGTGTCATTTACCCGCAGTCTCGGGATTTTTTCAACCATGTGCATTTGGCAAGTTTGTTTGAGGCCAGTTCTCCGTGTGACACTCCGCGAGTGCGATGCATTCTGGGAGAGAACTCGAACGGTACCAGTCCGTGTGAAACGAAACCCGCGATTAGACGAACCCTCGTCGTCTGCTCCCGCTCCTCGCCGGAGCGAGGCATGGCGGGATTGCAATTTCGGTGCATGCTCAATTTTGTCGGTGCAGCGAGTGCATGCACGCGTGGGGTGCCGACGCTGAAACGAACTCGGTGAGTGCAACCACTCGTGCAGTGCCGGCCGAAACGAACTCGCCCATGCTGCGAGTGGGCATGCGTGGACACCAGTACCGTGAAACGAACTCGCTATTAGATTCTCCGGGATGTTTCGTGCGCCTGCTCGCTGACGCTGGTCAGACTGCTAAAATTAATTTATTTTGGCTACAAGTACGAAGGGGTCAACGTTTCACAGGTGACGGAGATGTTGACGTGCATTCAGAAAATGAGCATGTTGATGTTTGAAGGTTGCAAAGTGGAGCATAACAATTCCTACTTTGACGCACTCGCTTCCTTCCGTTAGAAGTGCATGATGCACGAACGCACCGACCCTAACCACGCGGTAACAGCAAGCACCAAGGCAGATAGTCGCCGATAGTCCCTGCCACGGTCTCTGCTGCCGTTCTCGCTCCTCTGGTCCTTCGTTCGTCCTCGAGAGGCCGAACGGCGGGCTGGAGTTGCCAATATATTTGCCCATAGAAAGTTGTGCCCGGAGCTGACGGAGCGATCATTGAATGAAAATCAAAGGCCAGAGTCGATCGGTGATCAAAGCTGTCGCGACAGCTGTCCAACTTCCGCGTCTTTTTCCACAATAGAAACGTCTTCTCATGGCTCACTTTCTAGGTAACATCACCAGGAGCACCATTCCGTCGACGGCGCTTATTATATGAGCAGCAGTATTACGTGCAAACACATTCAAAATAGGACGACCCAATCAAAAAGGCCCAGGCAGGCTGCACATTTCATCTCTGGTCTCGATAATTATGGGTCGTATATTAAGTTCTGACCGATAGTAAGTGACCACCGAGACTGTTATCGTAAATTTGGCACCTACGTGACTGTGCCGCGTACTCCACACAAAGGAAGCGTACGTCGCATAAATTAAACACAAAAAGAAGGTGACAACCGTGACAAATGATAAATGTAACCAAATCCCACTATGTGCCGCGATAAAGTACATCATACGCTATAGCCGTTGACAGCATTAGAGCGAAAGGCTAAGCGACCTCCATTCTCCTTTCAAATATGCATGGTTAGGCGCGGCGAGAACATTATCCTGCACGCGAAGCCCCTTTCACTGCAAAAGGCGGCCAGCTCGTGTTGGAGACAACAAATGGCTTTGCAGAAATATGCGTGATACATATACATGCGTAAAACGTGCAGGAATAGATGAAAACAAATATACGAATTCGATGGAAGAGTTACATTTTAGACATTACACGCAACGTTGGCGCATGCTACATTTATACTTGGAAACTTTTGCGGCTCGAAAGTTTGTTTTGAGGAGATGTGAAACAAAATCATGGACAATTAAAAAAAAAAAAGACGAATCGAAAACGTTGCAGTTAAGGCGAACTAAGAACCGGCGGAAATGCTGGAACAAAAATGTCTCTGCACTAAACGTCCACTTACATAGCGAAAAAAAAAGAAAAAAAGTCAGTTGTATTGTTAGAACGTTTTATTGAATAAACCTAATTAGTCGATTATTATTGAATAATTATTCTTATATGAGAACTGGAACCGCATCTTGGTTTCGGTATTTTCCGGTTTCAGCATTATACATCCGCTTTTTACGCCGTCCAGTGAAAAGTCGTTCTTTCTGGCTGAAATGGCTTCTCAAACTGTCGTGCCTTCATCTGACATGCAGAGACGTGTACGCTGTCAAGCTCTTTTTCCGGACCGCACTCAAGAAATACACATTAAACAACGTTCAATGACTAATAAAATTCAATAAAACAACCAACCTCCGACAAGGCACGTATACACGTGCAACGACGTCCAGAAAACTCCACTGTGTGAGGAAACCAAGAATAATTGGGGCCTGTTTACTTCGTGTTCCTGTCTTTTTCTTCTTTTTTTCTTTTTGCGCTATTATACGTTAAACTGAGCCTCGAGCTTCTCCACACTTATTCCGCTGAAAAAACCCCACCGATCGAAAAGGGGAAGCAAGGAAAGGGAACATCGTAAACCATGCCCTGCGTCGCGAAGGTTGTCGGTGACTAAACGGCGAGCAAGTGTTCCAAAATGCGTCTTTCGCGCGTCGGAACGCAAGGAGGAGGAGTGTGCCAATCACGTTGCAAACGAAGTCAGAACGCATAGGAAACGCTCGATGAGGAGGCAGCCATGCGCTCACCGTCATTGGTTGAGGTAAAGGGGAACGCTTAAGCACGAGTCACGTTTGGGGAGGGGAAAGGGGGTAAACAAAACGCAGGAGCTGCGCAAAGAGCAGACAAACTTGTAGGTCCGTATAGTTTCTCTGGTTTCCTCTTTTTCTTCGGAGAATGCGCAACTACGAAAGCGAAACGAATTAACGGGCCGTTGTCTCGGAATCGCATTGTATTGTCACTGAGTGATTAAGAAATGCGAGGCCAGGCGAGGGCCCGGGGCAACCAACGGGGTTTCGGGGCATCGGCCGATCAGGACAAATCGGACAGCAAGAAAAACGCGAACCTTGCGTTTGTCACCATATGGCACTTTCTACGAACGATTACATTGTATTTTGGTGATGTCGGAGATCCCCCCCCCCCCCCCCCCCCCCCATTAACAACAATCCACGCACATTCACATCTCACAAGGTTATTTATCTCGTGTGCGCTAAACTTCGCAAGGTATGGAGAACTACGAATATCGGCTGTGCCAGCCATCTCATTTAAACAACGGACCCTGACCTGACACATAGCTCTTTTTTTTTTTATCTCTTCAAAACTAAATGTTTCCGTCTAAAGACTCCCATTGTGAATGGCGCCCGAAGCAAAGGGGCACTTTTCCCCGAAAAAGCGGGTCGTAAACTAAGATCACACCACGGCTACTCTTACCAAGTTACCCAAATACCGGCAGGAAAAAACAACAGCAACAACAGAGAGCCAGGTAACCAGGTAAGGGGAGCGATAACACCACAGCGGGGGCACTCGAGTCGCTCACATAACAACATGTTCCAAAGCTCGCCTTCCTTCGAGCAATCTGTGGCCCCCTGTGTCAAGGGGACCCCTTCAACCCAAGTTCTGACAAAGATCGTCTGCGATCCGAACAATGCCGTCTACCCCACCCCCGGCGGCGGCGGGTCGTCAAGAAAACAAACAGCTCGTTTTCTCGGCCCCTGCATTCACGCACAGAGCCGCTATTTTTTTCAAAACAGCTTTCTTTAGGTGGGATGAAGATGAAGGCGGTGTAAAAAGGGTCGCCTGCGGTGTAACACACCGCGAGACGCCGGTCGCCGGTCGCGCGGATCGGTCCGCACCCTCCTGCGCTTTCTCAGTAG